>NC_051069.1:45234510-45560343 GCF_004664715.2 Peromyscus leucopus | reverse complement strand
ACGAGAAACACGTGCGTACTTCGAGCTGCTTCGTTCCTTCAACCAGTAAGTAAGAGTAAATAAACTGTGGAGTATGGAGACAATGGATGGCATTAAAGGGAAGAAGCAGTTCCACCACAAGCCAGGAAATATTCTCCCAGGAAACCTACATGCACAAGACTAACTGAGAGAAGACAGTCTGAAAGGGTACACGAGGTCTGACTCCAATTCTTTGACATTCCAGAACAGGCAAAAACATGAGAGAGTAAAATTCTCAATTATTGTTAGGGGCCATAAGACAGTGAAACTATGCCATGTGGTCATCCAGTCAAACATATGTCATCATAAATTTCTTCAAACCCACAAAATGCACAAAAGCAGGAGCAAACAGTAACACAAACTTGAGGATAAAAGAAGCATATCATTAAAACAGCTTATTTTTAAAAAAATATTAACATGGATTTTTGAGCACTTGCCATATTCTAGACTTTACTAAGGACTTGACTACATATTTAGCATGTGACAGGTCCCTACATGACAGGTCATTCCTACTCTTTACCATCCCAGTCATTATACATCTCCAATCTACAGCTCATCTCTTTCTTGAGGATCAGCTAAGAGAGCCTGGGTGTCCTATTAACAATATTAAAAACAACCCCAAAGTTGCAGGTGGAACTCAAAACCTCCACTGGAGGCCCTGTGTCCTGGGTGTGGCAGGCAGCAATGTGTTTGGATCAACTTCATGAGTGGCAAACCCAGTGTGCTTCAACACCAGACATTGACAACTCTGTGATTCAGATTGCTCAAAAGGGGAGAAACTTCACAGGGTGAGCAGTTGTTTATCTTGTTCTTAACAGTATCTTTAATACACACACCAAGCGTGAGACCTACAAAGGAATGGAGAAATGGAAGAGTAAGTAAAGTGAAGATTCAGTCATGTGCTAGGCAAGACATCTGATCAGCAGCCATGCTATAGGCCTTATGATTTGGGTTCCTCCAATAACAAAGCCAGTTAAGGGTGTATTTCTCCACTGCCATATAGAGAATGCATCAGTGTTTACAGGAAGTGCTTGCATACTATGCAGTGCTAGCCACATCCCTAGGCATGTTCTCATAGGCAGAAAGCTGTAGGTAACATATGCAGAAAAGAGCATATTGGACTCCATCAGTGCACAGCCAATAGGAGTAAAATACTCCAATAAGCCCCTTAGTTATGGATCTCCATGGCGATAGGGGATGCCTATGGTTTAATAGGGCAGGAGAGGGCTAGCCTGATCCATAACACAAAAGCTAAAATACATTCTAAGTAGATGTGTCAAAGCTGCCTAGTATAGGGGAACACCCTTGCCCCTCTCTCTGGGACTTTGGGGGAAAGTCCCATCCTTCTATCTTCTTCCTCTGGTTCATTGGTCTGTTATATGGGAAAGATGATACTCCCACAGTGTAGGAGCAAAATCTGTATGCATGCATATGAATATTAGAAAATATAAAGCAATAATAATGCTGTGATATTGTCTATAAAATAAAACACTGATGCAGTGACCAGAGAATAGGTTGCAGGCAGAAGTAGGTGGACAAGGAGAGAGAATTCTGGGAAGGAAGCTGAAGGGGAGAACTGCAGCCACTGAGACACAGCATGTAAAGATGCGTAACACACATGTGCAAGGTATAGATTTAAAAAATGGTTAATTTAAAAAAAACATTAGCAAAACTCCATGCATACAGTTATAATAATACAAGTTCTGAGTGATTATTTTGTATGTATTATGACTGCGGGCTTGTGGAGCTGGAGAGAAGCCCTTCAGCAACAAATAATTTAGAAGTGTTGGAAGGGAGACACACATTTGGTCCAAGAGTTCATGATCTAAAGTATGAGACTGGAAGAAAAATTAAACACACAAGAAAGATGAGCAGATTATACTCCAGATTTGTAAATGTCCATAGTTGGAGAGGTCCATGACACAGACTTTAGAGGATGAGGTTGATATATGAAGTCAAAGGATGCTGAGCTACTATGCTGGTTTGAAAGAAAATGGTTCCCAAGGCAGTGGCTCTATTAGGAGGTGTGGCCTTGTTGTAGTAGGTCTGGTCTTGTTGGAGGAAGTGTGTCACAGTGGAGGCGGGTTTTGAGGTCTCATATATGCTCTAGATACTGCCCAGTGTCTCAGTCCACTTCCTGTTGCCTGCAAGTAACCATGTAGGACTCTCAGCTCCTTCTCCAGCACCATGTCTGCTTGCATGCCACCATGTCACACCACGATGATAATGGATTAAACGTCTAAAAATGTAATTTGCCACCACAATTAAATGTTTTCCTTTATAAGAGCTGCCGTAGTCATGGTGTCTCTTCTCTTCACAGCAATAGAAACCCTAACAAAGACAACTACTGTGCAGAGAAGATGACTGGAAGCGCTTTGTCTCTTTACTGCTTATAGAAGAGGCAGGAAGGAAGGAGGAAAAAAAATCCTAAATAAAAAAAAAGTGATTGGGTTAAAATCAGCAGGGGAAGAGTTCCAGATGTTCAGAATGAGGAAAAATCACAGAAAGTAGCCCCAGGAGCCAAGCATAGCTATCTTTTGAGAATGAATAGGACCTGCAGCACTCACACACATAAGATAGAATGCTATGAGGGGGCGCACACTGCTTACTAGGTGCCATGGCCTGAATGTGCACAGGTCCAACCCTATAGGCACAGGCTGTAAAACAGGGTTAGGGAGCCCCAAATATGTGTTTAGAAAATCAGGTCTTTGTGAGGTGCCTTAACTAGGTTTCCATTGCTGTGATAAATACCATGACCAAAAGCAACTTGGTGGGGGTGGGGAGTATTTCAGCTTACAGTTGCAGTCCAGCATGAAGGTAACTTAAGACAGGAAATGAAACAGAGGCCATGGAGGATTGCTGTTTACCTGCTTGCTCTCCATGGCATGCTCATCCAGCTTTCTTATAGCATCCAGGACTCCCTGCCCAGGGATGGTACCACCCACAATGACCTTGGCCCTCCCACACCAATCATTAATCAAGGCAGTATCCCACAGACTTTCCTACAGGAGGCATTTTCCAATGATAAATCACTCTTCCAAGTTATGTCTAGATTGTGTCAAGTTGACAAAAGCCAACATAAGATGATTTAGTCATGAAGGACAGTCCTTAAAAGGACCCAGAGAAACTCCACACCTGTGCCATCAAGTGTAGATACAGCAAGAAGATGGCATTAGCAAACAGGCTAGATACTGGATCTCCTGCAACTTTGGTTTTTGTTGTTGTTGTTGTTGTTGTTGTTGTTTTTATTGTGGTAATGGTGGTAGTGGTAAGAGCATTTAACATGAAGTCTCTGAGGAAAAATCGAAGGACATAAAATATTGTTAACTGTAGACTATCATGCTGCAAATGTATACATCATTTTCATCTTTCATAACTGAGGCTTTATACTTACTAAAAGAACATCCCATCTCTCCCTACTCCAAACCCTTAGCAGCCATCATACCTTGTTGAAGTTGACAGTTTTAAGTGCTTCATGAGTGAGCATATGCACTATTTGACCTTCTGTGTCTGCTTTATTTGGCTCCTGTGTTTCTTCAAAATGTAGAATTTCCTTCTAAGACTGAAGAATGTTCCATCATATACGTGTGTGTGTGTGTGTGTGTGTGTGTGCGCGCGTGCGTGCGTGCGTGCGTGCGTGCGTGCGTGCGTGTTGTACATGGACAGTTTACATCTGTATACATACATCTCATTTCCTTACCTGTTTATTCACTGGTAGGGATTCCGATTGTTTTCACATCCCAGTTATGAATAGAGCTGCAGCGAACATAGGAGCATAGATAACACTGAGATCCTGATTTCAAATGTTTGGGTAGACACCCCGAAGTAGAATTACTGGAACATCTCTTGTTCTATTTTTTTCCCCCAAGAAATATCTGCTCTGTTTTTCACAAAGGCTGAGCCATTTTACATTTCTGCCAACAGTCTGCAGTGGTTTCTCCTTCTCCCTGGTCTCCATGACACTTACTGTCTGTGGGTTTGTGATTTGGGATTTTGCAGTGACTACATTGTTCCTCGGGAGAATGACGAGAAATCTCACTGTAGCTTTGGTTTGCTTTTTCCTGGTGATAAGCAGTACGGAGCATATCTTCATACACCTGTTGAAGGAAAGGTCTATTCAAGTGCTTTGCTCATTTTTCAGTCTATTTATTGGGAGTGGAAGGAACAGGGATATAGGATTTGAAAATGAGAGCTAGAGAATGATTTGTTCGTCTTTGTGGAGAAAGCCGGCAAAGTGTGGGCTGTTGCTGCCCACCATGCTGCCTCTGCTCTGCCCGTTTGCTAGGCCCAACCAGCCTGCTAGGCCTTTGTGTTTGAAAAGAAAAAGAAAACTATTTCCAAAGACCTTCTTACACTCAGCAGCAGCGATACAGGAAGCCACTCCTGCAAAATGAAGTGGAATAGAATAAACATGCTAGAGGGCAGTGATGTTTCAATAAAAATGTATTTGTCTTCAAACAGCTCCTGCCGTCCTAATGCTGGAGATACTGTGTGGGTGAGCTGTGAGCCAGCAACTCATAGGATCCACTCTATGTCCTCTTTCAGGACATGAGCGTCTGGGGAGCTGCAGTAATAAAGAACGTATATTTCACTGGGGTCTGCCAAGGTGACTATCACCAGGTAAGTTTCAGGCTATCCCAAATCTTCTGTGTCCTGAGTACTCCTTGCTTGAGAGTAGTATGTGGAGGTTGGCGGCAGGGTGTATACAAAAGCTATGCAATATTTCCCACAAAAAAAATAATCAAGGTTGAAAGCAGCATTTAGTATATTAGTATCAAACAGATGTAAATATGGCACAGATTTGCTATCTTGCTTTTTCTTTTTCTTTTTTTTTTTTTTTAGTGTGTATGTGTGTGTGTTCATTTATTTGATTGGTTGTGACAAGGAAGATCTCTTGTTTTTTAGTCCAGCCTCGTGTCAAACTCAGTCTGTAGCCCAGGCTGGCCTCCTGATCCCCATGCCTCCTGATCTTCTTGCCTCAATCTCAGTGCTGAGACGTCAGGTGTGGGCCACCATGGTGGGCTTGAGTCGTTGTCTCACAAGTCACTGCCACTGTTCCTTGTTGATTCAGGCAACCACAATTTGAAGGCCACAGTAAAGAGCACTCATCGCTTCACCATCTTGTGGAGGGAAAGGTTTTAAATGTGCAGCCCTGTTGCAATGGTAAGCAGCATTCAGTGGACAATGTGCACTTTGCCCCTAGAGACAACTATTTTCTTGTCACAATGTGAACACAGTGACTATGCTTTTCTGAGAGAACACAGGGTGAAAACCATTGCCATGGCAGCACCAGGTGAAACAGACATCCCCTGAAGTTAAAATATTTTTTCTTACTTTACTGACTAAGGAACAGACACATACAACTGGGTTGGAAAGAAAAAAAAAAAAAAAAACAGACAGAATCCACTGAAGAATATGAAGAAAATAACTTAAATGGTAGAGAGAGGGGTGTGGTGTGTATGTAGAGGCTGGGTCTCAGGAACCCAGGAAGAGACAGCCAAGTCCATCTAGGTCAACCCAAAGATGTCCATTCCTAGAATGACACCAAGCTCACTTGTAAGTAGAGGAGTCAAGTCAGCTTACATGTACGGTGTACACCAATTTGCATTATTGCGTCATTCTCTTGATTGCTCTATGAAGCTAAGTAAAGTTACATTGTCCAGAAGTTGTCCTTAATGCCCCACAGACAAAGGAAAGGGAAATTCAGACAGAGGTGTGGGCCCTCTGCCTTCTAGAACTGTTCTGGTCAGAGCTTTGCTTTCTACAACAGTGAGCAATCACAACAACTAACTATTCTCCCTGCTCTAGACACTTTGAGTTGAAAGAAAAATACTATTGATCTTTTTCTCTATGAAGAATATTAATGAGGCAGCCAAATAATAAAACACATTTATTGCTATCTTGTACAAATACAATGTAAACTTTGCTTATATATCCATATATTCAACAATAGTACAAATACAGATTTCAGCGAATTCAATTCTATCTGGTAACTTCTTATCACAGAAAATAGGACGTGTCCCATCTAGATATGCCATGCATCTTGTACACGATACTCCTGCAGTAGGAAGTGTGCAGTTTACTTACCTGTGACACTGAGGTCCTCACCAGTGAGAGGGTTTGGTTTTTGTTTGTTTCAAGGTTTTAGTTTCTCATTAACCTGTAGAATCACTTAATGAGATTCCTGACTCAGAATTGGAAGGTGATGGCTTCTTTAGACACAAGCTCACATGCTGCCTGACATTTTTCACGCGTTTCTCTGCTGGCAGCCCCTATTTGAGGTGAGGAGAACAAGGACAATTTCTTTTTGTTATTTGGAAATATCCTATTATGGACAGGGAGAAAGGGATGAGAGGAAAACAGGAGAAAGAAATGCATGCTGCTTCTCAGAAACCACCTAAAGATGGCTGAAGAGAACTGAGCTGGCCATGGACAGAAAAGCAGCTGATGTCATGTTCAGAGTTAAGAAAATGCCTAACGTGACAAATCTCTCCTTTATTGTATACAAGGCTGCCCCTCCTACTTTTTTGGTTTGAAAATTGCAGTCAGGTTTGTCACAATTTCTTCAATTATTTCCTAAAACTTTGAACATACAAGTTTTACTTCATGCTTTAGAAGGATTTTTCCAGAGAAGACAGTGATGTCTGGCACCCTTTGGAGTAGGGAAAAAGAACACTTCATACACAGAGTTTGAGGAACAAATTCAGAATGCAGAGAACCAGCCAGGCTAAGGCAAGTGCCTGTGTCTAAAGGCACAGACAGTGTTTTAGAACAAAAACTCATCTCTACACATCTATAGCCTGCCTGCTGGCAGTGGAGCCTATTCCTGCTAAGACACCTTTGCAGAGAGAATGCGAGTTTATGTCATCACAATTCACACCTTGCTAAGAGTCGCAACATTTTGGTGAACTTCATATCACAGTTCTCCACTTTACCACTTCATAAAGGAAGGATAGTATAAGACCTTTAGCACAGAAAGTACTGGAGAAATGCAGAATGCCTGAAAATATCATACTATATGATGGGGGAAAGTCACCATTTAAATATTATCTTTTAAATATTTAATATGAACTGAGTTTAATACCTACCTAAATAGAACTATTGCATTTATACCCTTTTTAAAGTTCTCACATTGCTTAGCTTAAGAATGCACAATAATGTAGCCTATGAGATGCAAATATTTCTGGTAAATTTTTAAACATTGTGCAAAAGAACAGAAATAAAAATATCATCTCTTTCTCACAAACATTGCTTAATTAATTCTGATATTGACTTTCCTCTGTCAATATTGATAGGCTCATTGTTTGGTTTAAACAGTAGCATTTGCTGGAGCACATATTTAAATCAGTTAGATTATATAGTTTCAAATAAACATACACCTTCATGATTTTATGTGTGCAATTTCATTACCGGTGCATGGCTTCTGCTACTATAGACTCTATTATTGTGGGTCGTTCTTATCTGGCATAAATATGTCTCAGGCCTTTCTCATCACATGCCCTGGCTCTAGCATTCATGGTCCTGTTTGACTGAAGGAAGGACAGGGCCTATCATCTTAGAAACAGCCAGTTTTCTGCTCTGCTGGGCCTGCACTTCCTGTTCATAACCTCGCAATGTGCCTGTAGCCCCATCTCTAGGACCAAACAGAGCCTGGCATGTACAACCGAGCTATATTTCCCAACCAGCTGGATATGATCCCTGGTTTAAATGACCTGTAGAAAAACTCAGAAGTCCTTGGTATGGGGGCTGGAGAGATGGCTCAGAGGTTAGGAGCACTGACTGTTCTTCCAGAGGTCCTGAGTTCAGTTCCCGGCAACCACATGGTGGCTCACAACCATCTGTAATGAGTTCTGGTGCCCTCTTCTGGCCGGCAGTCATACATGCTGTATACATAATAAATAAATAAATCTTAAAAAAAAAAAAAAAAAAAAAAAAAAAAGAAGTCCTTGGTAAAAAAACAAAAAATTAGGAAGTCTTTCTGATTTTTTTCACATTGCTTCTGAAATTAATTCATTTATCCTTTTTCTAAGTTACATGAGCCCTGGAGTTCAAGGACTGCCGTGTCTTTCATGTGAATGTGAAGAACTTGGAAAGCCAGAAACACCAGACCACCCATGTGTACACTTGAGGGAAAGGGGATGAACTGTTGGCCCTTAAACATGAAACCATCAGAATCAGGGACACTTCTCTAGCTCTGCTGTGAGTTATGCTATTGCAACCTCACCTCAGATGTGTGGTCCAGGCTGCTGTCAGTTAGAGTCTGCAGGAATAACCTCCCTGAATCTTAAACTACATACCTTCTTAGCTTTGTAGTTCTGAAAACTCTCACTGCTCCATTGCTTTGGTGGGAACTTCTTTTTTTTTTTTTTTTTAATTAAGAAAATTTTTTCATTCATTTTACACAACAATCAAAGATCCCCCTCTTTCCTACTCCCACCTGCCCCAGCCTTCCCCTCCCAAACCACCCCCCACTCCTACCCACAAGAAAGCAAGGCCTCCCATGGGGAGGCACATTCAGTAGAGGCAAGTCCAAGCCCTTCCCCCTGCCTCAAGGCTTCAAGAGGTATCCATCATAGGTAGTGGGCTCCACAAAGCCCGTGCATGCACCAGAGATGGATTCTAATCCTACCACCAGGGGGCCTCCCAAGCAGATCAAGCTACACAACTGTCTCGCCATGCAAAAGGCCTAGTCCAGTCCCATGCAGGCTCCACAGCCATTGATCCAACTTTCATGAGTTCCCTCTAGTCTGGTTTGGTCGTCCCTGCAGGTTTCCCCATCATGATCCTAATGCACTTGCTCACAGAATCCCTTTTCTCTCTCTTTGATTGGACTCCTGGAGCTCTGTCTAGAGATTGGTTATGGATCTCTGCATCTGCTTCCATCAGACATTGGAGAAAAGTTCTACAATGACAGTTAAGGCATTCACCAGTCTGACCACTGGGCAAGCCAGTTAAGTTCAGGCACCTTCTCCAATATTGCTAGTAGCCCAGGCTGGGGTCATCCTTGGGGATTATTTGCAACTTCCCTAACACTGGGTTTCTCTCTATCCCCATGATATCTCTCTATATCATGGTATCTCTTTCATTGCATTCCCCCTCCCTCCCTTTTCCAACTCAACCATCCCATTCCCTTATGTTCTCATCCCCTATCCTCCATTGCTCACCCTTCATCCCCAATTTACTCTTGGAGATCTCATCTATTTCCCTTCCCAGGGAGGTCCATGCATCCCTCTTTGGGTCTTCCCTGTTAGGTAGCTTCTCTGGAGTTGTGGGTTGTTGCCTATTACCCTTTGCTTTACATCTAGTATCCACTTATGAGTGAGTACATACCATGTTTGTCCTTCTGAGTCTGGGTTACCTCACTCAGGATGATGTTTTCTAGTTCCATCTATTTGCCTGAAAATTTCATGATGTTATTGTTTTTCCCTGCTGAGTAGTACTTCATTGTGTATATGTACCACATTTTCTTAATCCATTCTTCAGTTGAGGGACATCTAGGTTGTTTCCAGGTTCTGGCTATTACAAATAATGCTGTTATGGACATAGTTGTGCATATATCCTTGTGGTATGATTGAGTATTCCTTGGGTATATGCCCAAGAGTGGTATAGCTGGGTTTTGAGGTAGATTGATTCGCAATTTTCTGAGAAACTGCCATACTGATTTCCAAAGTGGCTGTACCAGTTTGCAAATCCCACCAACAGTGTAGGAGTGTTCCCCTTGCTTCACATCCTCTCCAAAATAAGCTGTCTGCAGTTTTTTTTTTTTTTATCTTACCATTTCTGACAGGTATAAGATAGTATCTCAGAGTCATTTTGATTTGCATGTCCTTGATAATTAAGGATGCTGAGCAATCAATGATTTCCAAGAGAACTCTTGATTTTGGCTGAAGACGAACAGGTCTTTATCCTTAACATTCATTCCTGTAAGAGACTCCTACCACCCCCTCCCAAAACTGCAGTCACTGGCATGTGACTCATGCCTGTTGAAGTCTCCAGAGGCCTCATATTCTATCACCATTATTCCACCTGTGCCCAGCTCTGAGCTGTTCCTATTCCCCTAGAAGGCACCACCATCTGATTTATCATTAATGCTTAGAAGTGAGGTACACTGGTGTGAATGAGAAGTGTTCCCCATGAGCTCATGTATTTGAACACTTGGTGCCCTGTTGGTTTGCTGCTTGGGAAGTTTCTGGAACATTTAGGAAATGGAAGCTTGCTAGAGGGAATAAGTCACTGGATACAGGCTTTGCATTTTTATAGCCTGGCCCCACTTCCTGTGCCTTCTTTCTATTTCCTGTGTGCAAATGAAATGCAGTCATCCTGCTTCTTGACTGCCATCCATGCTGCCGTGCCCTCCCCACCATGATGGACTGTGTCCCCTCCGGAGCTGTGGCCTAAAATAAACCCCTCTCTCCTCTAAGCTGATTTTGTTCGTGGTATTTTAATCACAGCAATAAAAAGTAACTAATACATGAAATCAAGAACAATATCAGAGGGAGAAGATGTAGAAATATCTAGCACTGAGTTTTATATGGTTCATCTTTCTCTCTCTTTCTAAATGATTGCTTCCACCAAGACACTGGAAAAGCTCAGTTATGGTATCTCTCCTTATGCCAAGAGCAGGTGAGGAACGAAAAAGACCTGGAAACACAGCCATGGTTGGTGCTATTTGATATATTCAAGGGCCTCAAGAGACACCCCTCCCATATACGTACCACATTTGATGGGTTTCTCTCGCCTCCTGCACACAAGAACAGCTGCAATTCTCTTTATTATGGGACTACAGTGATTCAGAGAAGCTGCTTCCTGTCTTAGTCTCTACTATTTGAGAAACAACCCGTCTTTCTTCTTCAACCACATCATAAAACATATTCTCTTCATGATCCATGTCTTCAGATGCCTTTGGGCACCAGGGCTAAAGATGGATGTGCTACTAGGCTCCACATACTTAGTGACAGCATTTCTCTAGAGAATGGTCCAAGTCGAATACAGAAAAAGATGCTCTTAGTAGAGAACACAATGTGAGGATGTGGATGTCAGCCTATCAGAAGCCTGCTCTCTCAGGAGAACACAGGGGGGCTCATATACAGCTAGAGTGGTATGGAAGAGTCCAGCCAACGACAACCTTTAAAGAAAAGCTCTTTCTCTGAACCTGCATCCAGTCAGATGGCAACTCTATTAGGTACATTTGAGTAAGGACAGCAAATGGTAAGGTGGAGGAGGGAACACCGGGGTGAAAATGCTAGCATTTGTGGGGGATGAGTTTAGAAGAATATTTGTCACCGGGGTGTATAGTGCCTTCTGAGTCCATTATCTATCTGCTTCTGTGCCGATGCTGAAAAACAATAAAAGAATGAGTGATGGAGGAATGTCTTTCCATATGCTGTGAATACATGTTTCTCTGATTGGTTGATAAATAAGTTATTTGACCAATGGTAAGGCAGAATAGGGTTAGGCAGGACATTCTAACTAGAAAGGAGGAAGGAGAAAGGCAGAATGGAGGAGACGCTGTCTGCCACCACCATGAGAAGCAAGATGTAAAAGTACCGGTAAGCCACAAGCCATGTGGCAACATACAGATTAACAGAAATGGGCTGAGTATAATTGTAAGAGCTAGTCAGTGGAAAGCATGAGCTAATGGCCAAACAGGTTTAATTAATATAAGCTTCTGAGTGATTATTTTATTAGCATCTGTGGGGTCGTAGGACTGGGCAGGACCAGAGAAAACATCAGCTACAAATGAGAGGTTGGGACCCAGTTATTTCCCTTCCTTGCTGGGCAAGCTGTAGAAATTTATTATTCACGATTACTACACCAAAGTACAAAACACACTTTGAAAGCATGGAGCTCTCTGCCCTTTCTTCATTATTCATTTTTTAGTTGATAAATTATACTTTATATTTTTCTTCTTTGAAAAAAAAAATAAAAGAAAGAAAGCCTTTCTGTGGCAATCCTTAGGAGCTCTCTGCTTAAGGTGTGGGAGGCAGAAATCTTAGACTATAGGAGACAGCTTCTACTCCCAGAAGCCAGCATTATTCTCCAAATAAAATCAACAAGAGGAAACTAGAGATAGGAAGGCAAGGTTGCTAGGGAAAAATGGAAATACTCTTCCCTATAATCACACACATCACTTCCTTAATCATCCCCTCTAGACCACTGGGCCACAGTGTTTTACAGTTTACCCATAGGAATCCATCAGTGAGTTTTAGGTAGAATGCTTACCCCCACTACAAATCATGATCCATCCAACATGTTTCTAGACGTGGATTGACTAACTACCCCAGTTGCAAACTGGCCTAAGACAAGGAGACTTCCCAGTGTGTTATTGACATTGCCATTTCTGGATTGATCTTGGCCCAGAATGTCCTAGCCATAGTGGACACAACTCCAGGAAAGATAAAAGTCACCCTGTTAATGAGAGTCCAAAGGAACAGTGCTTATAGTTCTTTGCAAGCCAAAAAACATGAATATACAGGGCTTAGAGTGTAATGATGACGTCTGCTATACACACGAATGGACAGAACATCCCTTCCCATATTTCTGGAGGTAGCAGGGGCCCTGAATATTTGCTGTCTTTATTGTTATCCATCTTCTCTCTGCAGGAAATCTCTGACATGTCAGTAGTCATCATATAAATGAATGCCCTTTCAGGCCATTACACACTCCATCACCAATCTTTCAACCCCACACATGGGGTGCATGGAGAGGAGAGAGAGAGAGAGAGAAAGAGAGAGAGAGAGAGAGAGAGAGAGAGAGAGAGAGAGAGAGAGAGAGAAAGAGAGAGAGAGAACACGTAGTAGAGATATCACAATTTGCCACTGAGGGAAACCACTCAATGTGTCATGTATCAGTCCTTTCAAGGGTGTTCCTTGCTCCCTGAGCTGGGACATTTTACAGGGATCCCACTGGCCCAGAATCTATCTGAGGAGCTGAGATTGCTTGGATTGATAATAGGGTTGTCTATTCTGGAGGAAAGAATCTAAAATGAGATTCCATTATTTAAGAGGTATCTTGGGAACAGTGTCTTCAAGGAGAAGCAGAATTGGGCAGCAGGAAAAGCTGTTCTTGATTTTGTTCGAGCCGAGGCCCAGTGGACTTCCTAGGAAGTGTTAAAGCCTGTAGAAGGACCCACTCTTCAAGCTCAGCAGTGCTAGCCCTCAAGGCTGCTGGTGTCCTTCACTAGCTATGGATGAAGGGAAAGCAAACAGATGACCCTAGCCTTCCCAGCACTCTCCACCTCAAGCTGTGGCTAGTCTTGAAGCTTCAAGTGATTCTCTCTGTGGCCCCTCCTCTACTTCCTGTGACCCCTCCTCTACTTCCTGTATGTTCATCTTTCAGTAGCACATTTGGCTAGTCCTAAAGTCAGACCTTGTGGACAACACAGACACATTTCTGAAGGCTCCAATTTGCTGGTCATCATGTCCTGTTCATTCCAGGCTGCCTTTGTCTAGCTCCCATTGACACTGGCAGGGGTGCCCTAAGACACGCCCTAACTGGCCATATGGAGGCTAGGTGTGCTCTCTGCTGTCTCTGTTGTGTAACAACATGCCCACTGTTAACTATCTTATCTCAGTCAGTATGGTATCCTTTATTTCATTTCTTGATACACAGAGTCCCAGTGGGGACCATATATGATGTAGAATTCAGTGTAGGCAGATTGAACCCTGTATGAGGCCTTGGAACTGGCACTTACTAGCAAGCTTCACATGCTAGTAATGTCTTTGGACCACTACAATGAAGTACCAATTATGGAATGGCTCATAAACATTTTTTTGAGCTGGGAGTCAGAGATCAAAGGCATCAGCAGATCCAGCATCTGATGATCATCTAGTGTCTGGTTTATAGGTGGTGAATTCTCACTGTGTCATCTAGTTGTGGAAAGGATGAGTGTGCTCTTGGGGGCTTCTTCTATAAAGTCACCAATGCCATTCACAGTCTCAATGTTCATGATATGATCATCTCATAACTTCTGCCTCCTAAAACTACCATAGCGGGCATCAGGTTTCAACATATGAATAGTGAGGAAACACAAACATTTAAACTACAGCAGTTGCTCAAAACACATCAATGCCACTCAAGACGAATTTCTGCTTTCTCTAAGATGAAAGAGGTGTGATGCCATCATTGAGGTTTGAAAGTCACTTAAATAATGGTAGCATACCAGGACTTTTCTGGTTTCTGTTGCTACCCAGTGGGAAGCTACCCAGATGCTGTAGCAGCATGACTGTGGAAGCAGAGTCTATGTTGACACATCTGGCATCGACTCCATCCCTGCCCACCCACTGCTCTACTCAGGCATCCACTGTCCAACCCATGGGTGACCTAGAAGCAGACTGAGGTCAACTGGAGAGATCTTTCTGTCTCCTTAGCTGTTTCTGCCTCTTCTGTGCTAGATGCTCCTTGGCAAAGGATGGCAGAGTAACTCCGTGATTAGCATCAGAAGTCTGCATGAGGCTCCTCGGCTTTCCTGTCCTAATCTCACAATAGTTTCCTTTAATGGCTCCTACGCAATCAGGCAAGCGACTCAGCATGAGATCACTTACATTTTCAGCCTCTTACCATTCTACACATGATGTGATCAGGGCAGTAGGACACCAAGTGGCCCAGTGGGTCGCTGCTCCTTTTTGTTTGCCACTCACACAAGCCCCGCCCTCTTTCATGCTCTACTGGGTGACTGCACTGAACTGTTCACAGAGCCCAGCCATGGTTGTGAAGCAAAGAGATACTGCTGCCATGTTGGCAGAAGATGTGGGTATCCTCCTGCTCACAGAAATGCTTCCTCTTCTCAGGCGCCATTCCTGTCCAATTATAGACACACAGCACTTGTACAGTTTGTAAGCCATCTCACAGCGGATTGCTACCAGACCTGCCGGACATCACGGCTTAGTGGGTCTAAAAAATGCCTGCTCCTGGTGGGTGGCCACATGCCCATTTGTTACTTCACAGGTAGGTCCTTCATCTCAACCAGAGCCCAGAACCAGTCCAATAACTCTTTCTTCCAATGTGTGCATAATGCTTTGTGCCCAAACCCCAGGTCTCTCCATTATAATTCTTCTTTGGTGCTTATATTAAGCAAATATTGCTGCCTTTCCTGTAACCGCACCTAGCAGTAGAGAGAAGCAGGATTGCTAGGGATGGAGAATATGGCCTCAGAGCCCAAGGAAGCCTCCCAGGCTGGTCCCTTCTTGGTGATAGGGAGCACAAGGCCCATCACTTTGTTCTTGGAGTTTAGAAAAGATGCTCTTCCTGTCACAGACCTCCAGACCCTCCTACAGTGGTTTGCTATCAGTCAGCATCTATCTTCACCTGTAAATGGCATCTTGTTTAAATAAAAAAAATCCTCTGAGTGCTCCTCACAAATAGTGGGAGGACTTTGCTATTTTTCTTATATCACTTACCATACAGATTTCTCCAAGTCTTCCCACTTTTCTTCCATGGTGTATTTTAGAAGTTCTTCCATTTCTGCTTTTTTTAAAATGGATCCCCATTTTCCCGATCTTCCAAACAATCTAGCTGCCTATCAGCACCATTTCCTAGTGTCTGAGTCCTAATATTAAACTCTGTATCAGGAAGTTTGCTTGCACATCAGTGTGCTTTTCTTTAGCCAACTTTGTATTCAATCCCTCTTGATCCAATGCACTGGTATTCAGCCTCAGAAGGCTCAGCATCTGCCAGTGTGTGCTGACTGGACCCAGCAGCTACTTCATCAGGAATGGCTTTTCTTTCTTTGTTAGGTGCCAGGTGTACATATTCTGACATGAATTCGATTGTTGGATTAATGGCCAGGAAAAGAGGTGCTCAGGAGCCATGGGGCATTCTCCATCCTGCAAGGCAGTAGTGCATGGTATCCTCAAATACTCCCTTCTGCCAAGAAGAGAGCTTGATGCTATAGGCCCAGGGGTTTCTGGGGAAGGTGATACTCAGTATTTCGAGCTCACTGATCTCATTTCCCTCTCACAGCTTAAGGGATTCATCCCTTTCTTAGCCAGGGCCTAAATATAACAAACAAAAAAAAAAGTTTATCAGGGTTGAGACTGCTGATCTTTCTGGATTCTGATGCTTATGGAAAACCTTAGTCTAGTCTTCACCTTCTCCTGTACACCTGAAGGGAAGAGGGTCCCTGTGCCCAGTACTGAGGGTCCTCCAGTTTCCATACTCTGCCTTTTTAGTTATCAATCTCTGTTTGGGACAGTGCTTCAGGGCATTCTTAGCAGCAAGAGGGCCAGGTTTTTGCATTAGTTAATTGACCAAGCATGTACCACAGTTGTCCTTGGGGTTGGGGGAATGAAATAACCTCGAGGAAGTGTTCCTTCATGTGAGAGCTAAGTATAGAATACATATGATCCCAGCACTGGTGAGAAGGTGACAGATAGCCTTGAGGGAGATCTTCCTTCATATGAACTCCATAGTGAGAGGCCAACACCAACACTTGTAAAGCTAAGAGAGGAGTATGACAGTCTCAAAAATGTCTATGCAGCATGGCCTAGCATAGAAGGTACAATGGCCAGAATACTTCAAACCTTTCCCAAATTGGAGGGTACAATGAGTCAGATAAAAATGCCTGAGCTTTTGAACCAGTCCGAAGTAAGTTCCTGTGGCTGAGTCAGTGGAATGCTTGCCATCCAAACATGGGGACGTGGGTTCAGATTCCCAACACATATATAAAAAATCCAGGAGAGCCAGCACATGTCTATAACCTCACCATTGGGTCAGAGAACAGAGAGAGGCAGATGCCTGGAGTTCACCAGTAAGCTAGCCTAATCCAATTAGAGGGCTTCAGCTTTAGTGAGAGCCCATGCCTCAGAAATGAGGGTTTAAGAGAGACACCAAATAACAATCCCTGGACTCTGCCACACACACACACACACACACACACACACACACACACACACACACACACACATTTGTACAGGCATTATATACATGTATCATACACAACATACACAGAGGCAAAGTCTTCATCCTGAACCTTTTGAAAGCAAGAAAGTAAACAAAGAAAGGAAGGTAGGAGAGATAGATGGATACTAATAACACCTAGGAATCAGTTGTTGTAAAGATTTATTGTGCACAAAGAATCGTGTACAACCTCTTACAGCGTAGGCGTTGGCCCAGTTCCTATGCTCATGAAGTCCTCAGCACAGTGATCAGACAGGGCAGAGGAGACAGACAGCTCTCCACAATCATGACAGAGAAAATACAATGAGCTTCGGAGCACAGGACCCACAGGTCTTGGGCCAGGCCTGAGGGCATCTGAAGTTTCCAAAGAAAGGCCAAGAAAATGTCTGCAAAAGACCTGAAAGGCGTTGGGTGCTCAGCAAATGAAACCCACAGGTCACATGATCCCAAACCCAAACTGCTGCACTGGTTTTCTAGTACCTTTCCCCTTCCCTCAGGATGTTAACCATGGCCTTGTGTGCAGCCGCCTCAGGCAGACACATCAGTGTGGCAGCCTTGCTTTCTATAATACTGCATCTCCCAGGATGTTGACACAGCTGGTCCTAGAGGCTGCTCAGATGGCACACAAATGCATATTTGTAGAAAGCAAGTTGCTGCTGCTGGCTGGCTGGCTGGCCTCCAGGAACACACAGCCAACCAACCTGGGCTCCTTCTTCTGCAACAACTGCCAGAAATGGAAGAACAGTCCCAGCAGCCCTGAGGGAGCAGCATCCCTCACATCCCTCATCAGGCAGAGGTAGGCAGAGACTGTGATTGCTCTGAGAAAAGTGTAAAGAAAGGAGCCCAGGGCTGAAAAAGTCAGCCCCAGGAGAGATCAGGGAAGCAACAGCCCCTTGTCAAGGAGCTCCCAGCTGGAACTCTCTCTACCCAGGGGGCTCTAAGGGATTTTAGTCAGGCTGAAGGGGGAACAGGACAGAAAGCAGTTCTCAGAAGCAGTGGGGGTTTCCAGGAGATACAGCTGTGCAGTTTCAAGGGCTCTCAGAGCCTGGAATTCATCATCCCCAACCCATCTGCAGGCAGTGCCTAGGCTTCTGCTCCTGACATCACCCTCCTTAGGGCATGAAAATTCCTCTTTCAGCTGCAGAACTTGAAGAGGGTCCCAGAGGCACAGGAAGACAGAAAGGGGTCAGAAAATACAAGGTAGGCGGCCCCAGGTGCACTGATCTTCAGCCATAGCCATTCCCCCATACACACCCCTGCCTCTGGGTAACATGGGAATAAATGTTTGCTCTTATATGCTTGTCCCATGCCAGTCTTCCCTCCTCTTCTCACCTAACCCAGCATACACCCTGCTATTCCCAGGTATGTAGGATCAGATTAGGAGACTCATCCTGTAGACATTCCCAGTGCAGATGTTGCCCAGCTCGACATGCACCAACCTTTGCACAGGACTCCCCTCTTTGCCAATCTTCTTACTCTGGACCCCATTCTTGCACTCTACCCTCCAGGACATCATAGTGGGAGCAAGCGACAGATACAAGTCATTTATATCATGAGCCAGAGAATGAAGAAAATAAGAAGAGGATAGAGACCCATGATAACCCTCAAGCACATACCCTAATAACCCAAAGCCCTGCCCTTCACCTCTTAATGGTCCCACCATCTTCCAAGGACATTTCGTTGGAACACATCTTTTTTTTTAACTTTTATTCTTCTCTCATATATTACGTCCCGACTACAGTTTCCCCTTCCCCTACTCCTCCCAGTCCCTCTACCACCTCCCCTCTTCCCCAGATGAACTCCCCCTCTGTTTCCAAAAGAAAGAGCAAGCCTCCAAGGGTTATCCACCAAACATAGCCTACCAAGATACAGTAAGTCTGGGCACAAACCCCCATGTCACAGCTGGATGTGGCAACTCAGGAGGAAAAGGATCCCAAACATAAGCAAAAGAGTCAGAAACACACACATCTTCAGTATTTGACCTTCAAGGGACATTCAAGATTCAAGGTGTTTGGCAGGCTGGCTTTCTTTCAAAACAAAAACAAGTGACCAAAAATTTTATTTAGCTTACAGTTCTGAAAATTAAAGGTTCCAATCTCATCTCAGCTCTTGCGAAGCCCTCCTCTCTACACCATATCATAACAAGAGCTGTGTGTGTAGAGAAGACTGGGATCACACGTCTCCCTTGAAAACATACCACTGTGACTATGGGGTCCCTGCAAACATCACAGCTCAGGGAAATGATCCAGATAAAGTAAGAACGAAACTCAGTTCAGCCCAACTTAGTTAGCCAATGCTGGGCCAGACTTCCAGTGTCTGACACCAGGTAATTTATTTTAGCCATATTTAATCACACTACAATTGTGGGGGGAAAAAAGTTTTCCAATGACAATTAACTCAGTCCCAGATGTACAACAAACTTAAGACATGTTTACACTGAAACTGTTTACAAAGTACATGTGGCTTCTATCAAGATGTTGACTTAGAAACAGAGCTCAAGATAAGGGTCCAAGGAGAATGACAGAGGTAAACACGCCTGTGGGAGTCAGGATTTGGCCTGTCCCTAAGATAACATAGAAGTCACTTATGCTATTGTAAAAGGCAAGTGACATCTTTCATAATGATTGGCTCTATGAACCAATAAGCAATGCTTGAGATTTATTGGGGGCGGGGTGAAAGTTGGGGATAAACAAACATAAAATTCTGGGGGACACAATGAATGAAGTCTGGCCCTATAAAGCAAAATATCACAGGATTGTAAACTACATCCTTTCTCAGTGTTCTTGGAGGAAGACAGGTAAATATCTCCTTCCTTTGAAGAGACAAGACTGCATCTTTAACTTTCCAGGTTTCTTCGGTGCTTATCTGTGCACACAAGAACCTGGTACCCACTACACATGACTGCAAGGTCTCAGTAAGTTTACTAATTAAAGACCCATCACCTCCCACCATTACTACCTATCTTGGAGGTACGTTTTCCATTATTGTGATAAACACTATACCAAAAGCAACCTGTGGACAAAAGGATTTATTTGACTTACACGTTGATATTACATTCCATCACTGAAGGAAGATGGGGCAAGGACTCAAGCAGGAACCAGGAGGCAGGTACAGAAGCAAAGACCATGGAAGAGCACTGCTTCCTGGCTTGCTGTCCATGGCATATTCAGCTTACTTTTATATGCAACCTAGAGTACCTGCCCAGGAGTAGCACTATGCACATTAGGTTGAGCTCTCCCAGATTGATAATTAATCAAGAAAACATCCCACAGGCTTACCTATAGACCATCTCATAGAGTCATTTTCTCTGTTGAGGTTCTCTGTTCTCAGATGATTCTAGCTTGTGTCAAGTTGACAAAACACTAACCAGTACACCCCTCTAGGGCTTCCAACACAAGAACCTTTCAAGGAACACACTCAAACCATATCCAAGCCATAAAAGAACCATATCCTAAAAGAAAAACCAGGAAGTTAACCCAAAAGGGAAATCACAATGGTGATGACATCCTGGGTGTGTGGTTCTATGCTTGGTTTAAGGCTTTGATAACAATAATGTGGAGCTCTTAAACAGTTTTGAAGCAAGATTTTTCAATTTTATATTGAACAAGACTACGAAAATTATGGAAACTGCCTGGTCAGAAAGCTATGGTGTGAGAGAGTTGGCTGGGGGTTTCTCTAAGCCAGGAAAGAACAGGAGCTTATAAAGACATGGAACTATTAGAAAAGCTATCTAAACATCCACAGCCCAGAGAAATAGTCTCCACACAGGTAAAATCGTAGAGAATGTAGTAAATAAGTGGGCACTGGAGGCAGAGATGGCTCAGTGGATAACAACACTTGGTATGAAGCATGAAGACTGAATTTATTTATCAGGAGCTGCCCTGACCCACAGAATGAAGGGCCCCAACAATGAGGTGTTGAGTGGGAAGATCAGGGGTGAGAAATATAGAAGACAAAACAATAGCTAGGACCAGGCAGTCTTGCATAAGCTGACGACTTATACCAGGGAAATGTATTAAGAAGAATAACATCATATATACTATTTGAGGGAGAAACGAGTCAAGGTCAGCAGAGAGCTAAATGTTGGCAGACATTGTTGGCAGAGAGCACAGGATACCTAAGACACTGCAGCCCAAGGACTAACAACAACAGCCTTGGACGGGGGGGGGGGGGGGGGTGGGTCTCCAAAAACCACAAACTTGACTCCTATGATGCACTGGCTCTAGCCCTAAGCTGGCCTTACCAAGTCCACTCCTGGACAAGGACACAAAACTAAAGAGCCCTCTGTCCTTTCATCAGGGCCTCTGAGAAAGTCATGGGTCAGTCCAGCTCACCACAAGGATACATGTAAAAAGAAAAAAGACCAAATGGCCGCATATGGACCAGCAAGTAACTCTAGTACTGTGTGGGAAAAAGCCAGGGGGACTTCTGCAGCTTGCTAGCCACCAGGCTAGCTCTAGGTTCATTGAGAGACTCTGTCTCAAAGGAACAAGGTGAAAAGTTATAGATCTGGACACCCAACATCCTCCTCTGACCTCCATGTATGTGCTCAAATACACCTACCCACATACATGTGTGCATACACCATGCACACACATACATTCATACACATATACATACACACACACACATGCACACACATACACACACACACCACTCACACTTATATGCATGCGTATGCACAAGAAAGTAATAACTAAGTAAACAAAACCATGGAAGCCTGATGTGGTAGTGCCTTGAATCCCAGCATTCAGAGACAGAGACAACAGGAACCAGTATGAGCTACATGGGTAATTGAAATTAACGACATCTGATGTAAAAAGAAAAAAAAAAATAAGAGCAATCACATACCTAGGCTAAGTAAGGCAGCAGAGGAAGAGACAAAAGCAGGATCAGCCCTATCTTAGGAAAGTAAGCTGTGGCCTGAGTGGTGGGGAATCAGAACGCTGCACCCTGGGAACAGTCACAGTCCTGAGACAGCTTTGCATAATTACAGCCCAGAGACCCAAGTAGCTAAATGTCATAAAAGGGAGACCAATAGGGGTAAAGTGGCAAAGCCAGCAGGGGACCAGACCAGACCTGTAATGTGTAGTAGGAACAGAGAACTGGATTTAACTAAGTGGCACAGAAAACCCTCTAAAGGGTTTATGAAGTTGCAGCAAGTAGAAGGATTAGGAAGTGCCACAGGTAGATAAATGGAGACATGGCAGGAAATGAACCACATCAGAGATCCTAATGGCGGTTTGCTCTGTCACTCCTCCACAGATTTGTTGCTCGTTGTCCAGAAAGTAAGGCCAGATTCATTCTTTTATGAAAATGACCATGTACAAGTAAGGTAAGGGAAGCTATACACCTGTCTCTTATCAGCTCAGCTAGCATTGCATGAATTTGGCCTGTGGGTCAACTGAGAGAACCCACAAATAAACAAGAGTGGTAGACAGCACTTGTTCCTCTCCACACACTAGCTGAACAAACTTGGGTGAGGTACTTAAATACTCTGGGTTCCAAGTTGTTATTGTTTATACATATACATTATGGACTGTATGTCTCACCCAAGAGCATAGTGAACATGGAACCTGACAAGGTGTATACATTGTGCAGAGCAGTGTCTGGCACTTAGCAAGGGTCAGACAATGCTCAGTTACATCAGCAACACATGAAAACAGCATGAAAAAGCACATGCGCTTTAGTCATGTACCCTATAAGCAATGCCTGCTGTGACCAAGCAGGATTTGAGTCCATTTTCATACCTGACAGATGAGATCAAGCCAGCACCCTAGTAGGTTGATGTTAATTGTCAATTTGACAGAGTCTAAAATCACCCAGGAAAAGGGCCTCTGGCATCCATGTGGAGGATTATCTTGATTGCATTAATCAAGTCAGGAAGACCCACCCACTGTAGGTGGCACCATTTTCCTGGGTAGGGATGCTGGATTAGAAAAATGAGAAAGATAACTTAACAGCATGCATGCATTCTTGTCGTTTGCTTTTGACTATGGATGCAAACTCAAGCATCTGCCACTGTAAGTTCCCTGCCATGGACTGCATGGTGATTTGAATGGACTGACCCCCATACATTTGGATACTTGATCCCCAGTTGGTTGAACTATTTGGGAAGGATTAGAAGGTGTGGCTTTGTTGAGGATGATGTGTCACTGGGGATGGGCTTTGAGGTTTTAAAAACCCAGGCTGTTCTCTTCCCAGTTTCTCTCTCTCTCTCTCTCTCTCTCTCTCTCTCTCTCTCTCTCTCTCTCTCTCTCTCTCTCTCTCTCTCTCTCTCTCTAAATCAGGATGTAAGCCCTCAGCTACTGCTCCCATGTCATGCCTTCCCGCCTGCTTTTGGGTTCCCTCCCAGGATGGTCTTGGATTCTAACCCTCTAAAACTGTAAGCAAGCCCCCAGTAAACCTCTTCAGTAAGCTGTCTTGGTCATGGTGTCTCCTCATAGCAATAGAAAAGTAACTAAGACAGACAGTAACCTGGAACTATGAACAAATAATCCCTTCCTCCCATAAGTTGCTTTTGCCAGGTAGTTTTATCAAAGCAACAGGAAAATAACTAAGATGCAGTGCTACCAGCAGCACAGTTAGTTTATCTGATGCCCATTGACCCTGCAAACGTAGCAGAACATTGGCAATACCCACAACCCAAGATAGCAAGAGCTGAGTCTAGGGAAGCAGTACAGGCCTCAAGTCCTTGGGACAAGAATCCAACAAAGTCATATTGGGGCATGTGTACATTTATTTCTCTTTGACCCTCCATCTTGAACGGCTGCTGTTGCGCTTATAGTCAAGGCCTTTAGAGGTGGTGTTCGCTATACATTTTTTAATTTCATAATGTTCTTAGCATCAGAGCTCAAACCTAAATATTCCCTAGCAGGTAAGGGATAATCTGCAGTTGTCTCCTATATCCCCAAATGTAAGGCTCCATGGTATACTTGAATAAATGTTAAGTGCTATTATGCATTGTTATATATACAGAAAGTACATTAGTTTGTTTTTCTTATCACTGTGACAACAACCTTAACAGAATCAACTCAAGGGAAACGAGGCTCAATTGACTCATTATTTCAGAGGTTTCAGTCCAGTGTGCCACGTTGAAGGGAACTTGAAGCAGCAGTTTGTTCACAAGGTGGAAACCAAGGAAACAAACTGGAACCAAGAGTGGGTGTGACTGCCACAGGTCTACCCCAGTGATCTACTTCCCCAGGCAGGCCCCACTTCCCAAATGCCCCAGCAGCTCCTAAGATAGCCACAGACTGGAAAAATAAGTTGAAAATAAGCCTGTGAGAGATATTCCAATTCAAATTGTAACAGCAGGTTTGCTAATAAATTAATCAAAATCAACAGAAACATAAGAAAGCCCCAGACAAAAACAGCACAGTTGGTTGGCAGCCCTCTACATACTCCCTGAGCTATATGCATGTTGGTTAGGGAGAGCCATTGACAAACCTGGAAGGAGAAAGAAGGTGTGAACACGATGATGATGATGATGATGATGATGATGATGATGATGATGATGTTTGCTTTATGACATGCTCTTTCTTCTCCAATTTAAAAATAGTATTTATTATTTCCTCTAGGTTGGGAGAAATTTGGAGTATGGTATGTATTTTTAAACAACTTAGAAATGCAGATTTGAAATTCTTCTGCCTGTTCAGCATGATAATAGCTTGGGAGTCATGATGCCCTCCCCACAGGAAAAGAGTGGAACCAAAGAGCTAAGAGTAGAACTAGAGTCTCTCTGGAAGAAGCACCCAAGCACGGGAACACAAACGTGGATAGATCAAGGTCTCAGCCTCCTGGGACACACCCAGGGCAGAAGTCCACTGGCTCTGGTTCTGTCAGGACCATTTGAGCTACAACTGATCTATACAGCCAGAATAGCCTGAGAGCTGATCTATAGTCTACTTCTTAACAAGGAACAAAGGGATCTCAAGGAAAAGGATGGTTCTTTATTGAAACAAATGATACTGAAACACAGTAAAGCCATGTGCCAAGAAGAAAAGGGAAATAGACTTAGACTCACACTTTACCTCTCTCTTGAGAGAGGTGGGAGAGGGAGGGAGAAAGAGAGAGAAAGAGATATCTCACAAATGGATTATAGTTCAAAATGTGAAATACCCTAAAACTTCTAGATAGCACATGTAGTGGTTTTAATAGATATGGCCCCCATAAACTCATGTGTTTGAATGCTTGGCCTATAGTGAGTGGCATTATTAGGAGGTGAGGCCTAATTGGAGGAGTGTGTCACTGTGGGGGTGGGCTTTGAGATCTCATATGCTCAAGCTATGTCGAGTGTGAGACACAATTCTCTTTCTGTTACCTGCAGATCAAGATGTAGAACTCTCAGCTCTTCCAGTGCCATGTCTGTTTTCATGCCAACATGTTTACCACCACAATAATAATGAACTAAACTTCTGAAACTATAAGCCAGCCCCAATTAAATGTTTTCCTTTATAACAGTTTCCATGGTCATATGTCTCTTTACAGCAATAGAAATCCTAATGGAGACAGAAGTTGGTACCAGGGACTAGGGTATTGCTGTGATAGGCCTGACCATGTTTTTGTTTAGAGGAATTTAGACTTTGGTACTTTGGGTTAGGAAAGCAGTGGAATGCTTAAGTGTTGCTTAATGGGCCGTACTAGTAGGAGCATGAAAACAGTGGTGCTGAGGGTAATTTGAATGGTGGGGACCTGGCTCAATAGGTTTCAGAGGATGAGAATTTTAGTATGTTGCCTAGAGATCATTCCTGTGATATTTTGGTAAAGAATATGGATGCTTTTTGCCTTTGTCCAAAGAGTCTGCCTGAGGCTATAGTGAAGAGAATTGGATTAATTCCATCGGCAGAGGAAATTTCAAAAAGCTTAGTATAGACTCTGTCATGTGGGTATTAGCATTAACTCTAATTAAGATTTATAATGAAAAGGAGCAAGCTGAGAAAATAAAAACAAAAAAATGTACAGATTGGGGAGAAAAGGTGTATCAGGAAGTGGAATGGAGCTAAGTCCTATGTTCAAATAGATTAAAGAAGAGCAGGATGTTAAATGGAATAAAGTGAGTGGTGACCTCTGGGCAAGACTCCCATCCAGCTAAGCTTCCAACTTAGGAATTAAGGAACAGTTTAGGTTCAGGCATGGTGGTGCACACCTTTAATCCCAGGCAGGAGTTAGCAGGTCTCTGAGTTTGAGGCCAGCCTGGTCTAGACATTGAGTTTCAGGACAGCCAAGCTTAAATAGTAAAGAAAACCACAGAAAACAGAAAGCTGGTAAAGATGAAATTGAAAGATGGGGCCATGTTTCTGTCCCAGGAAGCAGCAAAACTTGGCAGCTTCAATCATGTAGTTCTAGCTTTAGAGTTAAGGATACAAGAAAGGGGTTATGGAATCTCCTTCTGTGACTAAGAAAAGCCACGAAGGCCAGGAATGTGGCAGGGGTATCCCTGCATGAAAGCCCAGAAAGGCCATTACATGAAGCTTTGAAGGTGAAGCCTGGATTTCCTTGGAGATCCCAAGACGTTGGCGATGCCAGAGCCATGGGATACCTGCCGAGGACAACTGCTAATGGAGAGTAGAACCAGCCTAAGAGAAAGAAGTGTGTGGTGGTCAATAAAGCTGAAAGGAGTTGGAGATCTGAAGAGCACTTTGACATCAGACATGGAGATGCAGATTTTGGAGTTTACTCAGCTGGTTTTCCTTCTTGCTTTGGTCCAGTATTTCCTCACTATACTCCCCTTCCTCCATTTTGGAATGGTAATGTGTATTCTGTGCCATTATATGTTGGACATAAGTCATCTGCTTGTTGATTTTAATTTTATAGGGATTGTAGTTAAGAGATTATGTGAATCTCAGAAGAGATTTTAAACTTTGGACTTTTAAACATTGTTGAGGCTGTGATTGGCTATGAGGATTTTCGATGTTGGACTAAATACATTTTGCATTATATTATGTTTCTAAGCCTATGGGGCCCAGAGAGTGAAATGTGGTGGTTTGACTAGGCATATTCCCCATAGACTCATATGTTTGAATGTTTGGCGTATAGTCAGAGTGGTACTGTTAGGAGGTGTGGCCTTGTTGGAGGAAGTGTGTCACTGTGGAGGTAGGCTTTGTGGTTTCATATGCTCAAGCTATGCCCAGTATGGAACACAGTTCACTTCTTATTACCTGCAGATCAAGATGTAGAACTCCCAGCTCCTCCTCCAGCACCATGTCTACCTGCATGCTGCCATGATGGTAATGGACTAAACCTCTGAAACTGTAAACTACCCCAATTAAACGTTTTCTTTATAAGAGTTGCTAGGGTCAGGATGTCTCTTCACAGCAATAGAAACCCTAACGAAGACATCATAGAAGAAAATCCAGGTGACTATAGCACCAAAGCACAAAGAAGAAATAAATCAGTTTCAACATCATTAAAATTCAAATATTTTCCTCTGTGAAAGACACAGTAGTACACAATTGTAATCCTATTATTCCAGAGGCCTTGGCTAATAGTGAGACTCTCTCTGCCCACTAAAAATCAAAAAAGAAAAAAATGTCACTGACTGGGATAAAATATTTTCAAAACATCTGCTTGATAACAAACTTATATATTAAAGGAATGTTTTTAACAATTAAAAAACCATATACCTCAATTTTTTAAATGAGCAAAGAAAAAAGTCTGAACAGACGGACATATCAGGAAAGAAGATGCACGTGGGTGAGTAAAGAAATAAAAAAGTAATGAGCCACTCTTAGTGGTACAGAATCTCAAACTAGAGCAACAGCCAGATACCATGACATGCTTACTGGAGCACTAACACCTGAAAGGCAGACTGTAGATGTAACCAACCATCTTATTAAATA
This sequence comes from Peromyscus leucopus, assembly GCF_004664715.2. Lineage (NCBI taxonomy): Eukaryota > Metazoa > Chordata > Mammalia > Rodentia > Cricetidae > Peromyscus > Peromyscus leucopus. Next base: position 45,532,588 of record NC_051069.1, on the reverse strand, counting down.
AGAAACACAGGAACAATGCAAAGAAGAAAGCCAAGAGATCAGAGGTAAGAGCCTTACCCACCTGCTGCAGCTAGCCTCTTCAGTCAAGAGACCTCTCTGAAGGAGACCTACTTCCTGTCTGTCTTTATATAGACTTTCTGTTCTGCCTTCTCATTGGTTGTAAACTCAACTACATGACTGCCTCATCACTGCCTGTATATACAGCCCTCCAGGTCTTCTATGGTATTGAGATTAAAGGCATGTTTCTCCAATGCTGGCTGTATCCTTGACCACACAGAGATCTACCTAGCCCTGCCTACCAAGTACTGGGATTAAAGGTGTGCGCCATGAACACCCAGCTCTGCTATGGCTTGCTATTAGCTCTGACCCCCAGGCAAATTTATTTATTAACACACAAATAAAATCACATTTCAGTACAATTAAAATATCACTATATTTCCCCTTTTCTATTTTAATAAAAAGAAAAAAGGAAAAAGGTTATAACTAACATAAGAAAAACTATATACAAAAGTACAATAACTATATACAATATATATAAGTAATAAATACCTAAACAATGTCTAGTCCATTTGTATTTGACAAATTCAGAGAAAATAATTTTATTATCTATCCTATTTTGGTAAGTCCAAAATGTACCTAATTCACTTTCTATCCTAACTAGTCTTCAACTATAACTAACTAATCTTCAACTATAACTAACTAATCTTCAACTCCCTCAGAGACCCAAGAAGGAAATAATATTACCTAACAAAAATAAAAACATGAAGTGCATGCAAGCAACTTCCAAAAATTTTGTGAGTTAACAGAAACAGTCAGCTGCCTGGACAGTCACCTGAGGTTTCTCCACAGTGTTGGGGCATCATCTTCAGCCTATAGGCTTAGCGTATCTGACAGACTCATTTGTGAAGTAGGATGTACATAAGGTCAACAGTTCAACTTCACATTGGGTGAGAGCAGTCCATGTACCAGAAACACCTGAATTCCACTAGTGTCATGTCATGATTCAGGATTTTAAATTCTGGAAATTGTTGATGGTTTTTTAATTCAGCTGTCCATTCTTCTTGGCTGTGTATATATGGCTTCATCTCAGCATCCTGTTCTTCTCCACATCCCTCTATTAAATGCCAGTCTACTATTGAGAGGCGTGAGCTTAATTACTCTTCAAGAATAACTGTTTCAGCTGCTGTTTCATTGCACATCAGAAGCCATCGGCCCACTTCCTGTTCAGCTGCCTTCGAAGAAAAAGGCACTGTACCTTTTCCGGATTGCAAAGGCCACTTCAGGGATGGTGTCATATCATCCTGGCCTCAGAAGATGCCTTTTGATAAAGCCATAACCACATTTGTTTTGGCAAGAATCAGTAGTCCTTTGTTTCGTGTCAACAGTTGATTCGAGGATACTTTGTTGTCTGGTGGCTAACTTTTGCCACAATGAAAGTTAACTCCATATGCAGTTTTTTCAATGCCCATATTTTCTCTGAAGTAGATTGGTACTGCCAGGAACCAACATGTCTCATAGTCATAACAAAAAAGAAAAATTTTCTAAGTTATTAAAACATTTTAAATGCCATATTCTGTAGATCTCTGAAGGATTTGAAGATGACCTGTCTATCTAAAATATATCTGCTCAATCTTGAAAACATATCTAATATGACTACAAGTTCTATTGTAATATCTAACTACTAACTTTCATTTCTTTATATCTTAATAGTTGGTAATAATAACATTCAAGGATCAGAAAATTGCATTACATTGTTAAATGAATGGTATAAGTACAATTAGAAATATACATATAGCATTTTCCAACAATATCAATTTCAAATTTGTATACAATATAAAACAATCCAATCCAATGTAAAGTATTTAAAACTAGTAATTGTCTTTTTCTTCTTTTCTTTTTTTTTAAAAACAAGAACCTTAAATCTATTCTCCTTTGCTTAGCCTTTTTCCTAACCCTTGACAACAACTTGTAACCAACCCCCCTAAACAATGAAAATTATCCCAGACCCCATACCCATTAAAAAGACCAAAAAACCACCCACCCCATGCCACCTCTTTGGGAATGTGGGTATCATATTCTTAAAATTGCTTCCTGCTGGGTATGGGCGAAGTTATCTTTATCCTGAAAGAAAAATTTTAGGTTAATTGTCAAATTCTAGGAAAGGTAACGATATCCTTCGTTATCCAGTCTGTGTATAATGCCAAAGTTCAGGGTTTATCTCAAGTCCTTATTCAAGTAGTCGTTGAGACTGGATCATCTCAGCTAGCCCTCTCAAAATTGCTCTGAGTACTTTGTAGTTCAAAGCTGATCTATAGATGATGTTTGTCAGCTTAGTGATATTATTATTGTCCACGTGGAATTGTTCTTGTGGGGCCCCATCTTCTTTTATATATGCAGCTAATTGAAGCCTTTTTTCTAGAATTAGTTAGGACTCTATATGACCATTCATATCTTAAAGTTTAAAATGTATATATATATATATATATATATATATATATATAAATCTTGTAAATTTTAATATAAAATTTATACTTTAAGAAAAGTTTAAAGAATCAGAATAGAATCAAAGAGTTGAGATGCTTACTGGAGCACTAACACCTGAAAGGCAGACCCCTGCTGCTGGTGAGGAAAAGAAGCCACAGGAACTCTCACTTCTCCCTGGAGGGAATGCAAAGTGGTGCAGACACTTCAAATGGCAGCTTGGCAGTCTTAAAACTAATCACACCTTTATGATGTCATCCAGTAGTCACACTCCTTCCCATTTGCCCACATGGTTTGAAAAATAATGTATACACCAAATCATGTGTGCAGTAGAGGTGTGCAGCACTTTTAGTTTTTAATTGATTACACATACACACAGAGAGAGAGAGAGAGAGAGAGAAACAGACAGACAGAGAGAGACAGAGAGACAGACACAGAGAGAGACAGAGGACAGAGACAGAGAGAGACAGAGAGAATATGTGCTGCATCATCACCCATGTGCAAGTCAAAGGACAGCTTAGAGAAGTCAGTTCTCCACTTGCACCATGTGGGTTCCTGGGGTCAAATTCAGGTCCTCAGTCTTGTTGGCAAGCACTTTTATCAGCTAAACCACCACACAAGCCCACAGTTCTGCTTATAATGGGAAAAACTTGGAAGCAACCAAGATGCCCTTCAGTAAATAACTAGATTAATAATTGTTCAGTACTAAAGAGAGCTGTCAAGCCGCAAACAAACAGACTGAACTTAAATGTACATTGTGCAGTAGCGTGCATCAATCTGAAATGGCTCTAGATCATGTAAGTCCATCTATGTGGTATTCTGGAAAAAGAAACATTACAGCAAAAGCAAAAACAAAGTGTAGTTTCTCAGATTTAGTGTGAGACAGGGACTGGCCATTATATAAGGCATGAAGAGTTTGTAGGCTCATAAGAAAGTTCTGTACAACAAAAACAGTATTAAACTCATTATACCATGCAACTATCAAAACTCATAGACACAAGAGAAAGACAAGAGACAATGACAAAGACAGATAGACAGACAGACAGAGGGCATGCATATGCACTCCATTGTGAACTTCAGCCTTTGGTCACCAATGGCCATCAGTTGCAACAGGTATATAACTCTAATCCAAGATGTGGGGAGTGAAGGAGCAAGTTAGAAATAGCAGAGGTAAATAATTCCATGAATTACATCTATTATGTTGAATGACGTCAAATTTCCATTCTTGTGGTTCCTTCTATAAAACCCCCCAGAAAAGTATGGCACAATAGATTATTGGGGGAAAAACAAGAAAAATGCCTACTTTTATTTCTACTATTTGATGTTGTACATGTTTTGGATTCTAGCTGTAATAAGGCTAGACAAAATAATTGGGTGAGTGAGGCCAAGAGCAGAGATAAACACCATGACTGCGGATCTAGGACCAGAAGATGTGCGTAAGCATTTCCAAGCTGGAAGCAGCTCTGTGGTTGCCTCCATCCTGATCAGGTCCAGCTGAAAGCTCACTGCCCGTTCTTCCCCTCACCATGATGAGGCATTTTGTGCAGGAATAGTCCATTTTGGCAACCTCAGCTAAAAAGGATGGCTGATATAGAAGTATGGCAGGCATTTGTGCTGATTGAATTGTACAATCTATAACTTTCCTCCTGAGTTGAAAATACTGAAGTCACTATTGGAACAACAAAAGGAAAATTTCCCCTCAGCACCCCAAATGGGATGAACTGAGTATTGATGAATTAAATATATACATCTTTATTAATGTGCCCAGGAAAAATCTTTACAGTGATAAAGCAAGAGACTCAAAAGAAGAATAAATAGGTGATGCTTACAAACTGTCTTCACTAGCTTCCTGTTACTACATCAAAATACCAAAAGCAATTAAAGTGTTTTATTGAGCTCTTAGATATGGATGTTTCAGTTCAAACAGAAAGCTCAACTTCTGTGAGTCTCAACTGGGGATACTAGATAGCAATGGCTACGAGAACAGGTAGAGCCATTCACATATGAGCCAGACATTAGAGAGAATAAAGACACAGCCCAGGGGCCCATAATCCCCTTTGAGGATATAGCCCCAATTCCTGAAGACTTCCCACCAGCCTCACCTCTCAAAGGTCCACAGCACCAAGGATGACATCCTCAGGACCAATCCCTTAACACATAAGGCTGTGGGACCACAGCATCCTTCTTCACAAAGGTGGGGGGAGATGAAAGCCTTGATTATTAGGGGATGTATGGACCTGGACACTGAATGAGTTGTAAAGTTATTCTATTTTGAATTTAGATTATCAAGAAAGCGTTTTGTTTCATAGCACAGTCCATCCAGGTGCAGCATGCTCCTCCAGCTACTTTTCTGATTTTCTTTTGTTCTATTTATTTTCTTATGTAGCCGAAGTGATCTTTCTGCCCTCCCAAGGCTGGGAGTAGGTGCCTGTGCCATCATGCCCTGTAGTTAGTCTTTTGTTATATGCTGAGATTTTAGGGTGGATATGAGAGGGCAGCTAGGCTCCTTTCGGTGGGCTTAATGCACATGAAGGAACACCAGGGAACCTCTCCCCAACGCAGAGGCCAAGTATGCCTAGATTCAATCTTGACCCGAAGGCAGTCCCTCTGTGGCCTCTCTGCATGCCACATCTCCAGGCTTCAGTGTGCTATTTTCTGGTCCCCACATTGTCCATCACATCATGTTTCCAGACCTGTAGTAACACCAATCCAGCTCTGTTGTCACATCAACTTCCTCACTTCCAAATGCATCAGCACCTGGGACCACTCTCCTACCAAACAGGAGCTTGGCAACTGCTTTGGTTAAAACTGAGCAGGGTAGCTGAAAGCAAGCGGGGTGATAGGAAGACATCTGTGAACTGAAGCACAGGGTGAGGGAGTACACCTGTGTTAAGGTTCCTCGAGGCTGATTGATTGTGGAGAGCTAGACTGCTACAAGTTGAGAGCTATCTTGGGCTATCTTTAGCCCCTTAATAGCCATTTATCATCACATACCCCTGAATTTGACATAGCATCCTTGTAATATCCTTTTACACATGTGTAAGTAGACCCCTAGCTTCCACCAAAACCAAAGGCTAAGAATGTCACCAGTTACCAACTAGGACTTATAGCAGAGACTTCCTCATTTTGCAGTACGCCGCCTCTCAGGTATTCCACCGACATATTTTAAAAATAGCTTGATTTATGGGTTTCTTTGTTCTGTTACTATAAAAACAGCATGAAATGTTTACCATGTTAGAACACGGTGTTTAGAGAGACCCAAATGTGGGTTTCTGGGACATGATCACTCATCTCTGGCCCCATCATAAACTGTCTCTTTTTCCCTTGGAGATGAGAGCTGGTTTTGCTGCTTTTCTTGGGCGGGGGGGGGGGGGCCGGTTTACACACCTTAGCCATCATCTCACATCTGTCTCCTTTTCCTTAGGTCACCTGCTTACCACTGCACATGGGCACATGAATCACTCAAGTGAAACCCGGTCTCAGCCCTTCAAATCACAAGGATAGGAAGAAATAAGGCACCTGGTTTCCAGCTTTTTACAGTGTCTTGTTCCATACCACAGAAGGTGCCTGTGGATCTCTGGCCCTTCTCCTAACCTGTAGCTATTTTGGATTGTGAAAAAAATGAGCCTGGCAGAATGGATCATCCCCAGATACAGGCAACTGCACCCTGGGGTATGAATGGTCATCTGCAAATGTGTTTGTACCAGCAAGTGGTGATGACTTCTTCAGCTCACTTTGCAGATGTAAAACTGAGAAACCCATCACCTAGAACAGGCCCTGCCCAGGACCTCCTAATTAGGTAAGCCTTTCTCCTGTTTAAACCTAAAGTTTATGCTTTCACCTCAGAGACAGATTTGGGGTCACTGAGGCCATCTATTACCTTCCTGATGCACTCTGGTTAATTCTGCTCTCTGATTTGCATGTCACACATGGCCTCTTTAACTGGCACTTTGGGACAGGCTACTGGAACTTTTACTCTAAAGCTCAAGTTACACCTACAAAAAGAGGCTGTACCCTCATTCACTACGTAAATATGTGTTGAGTGCCAGCTTTCAAGTTCTCTTCAAGCTTTTGCCACTGTATAATCCAGACCCAGGGAGGAATTTCAGAGCATAAAAGAAATAGATAAAGAAAGAAGAAATCTATGAACCCATGAAAATATCATTTTAGGTGTATTTCCTGACATCGTTTATGCAGTCAATCATATCAGGGACTCACCTTATATAACCAGTTGTCACTTCGTTGAAGTCAATCAAAGTTTGAAAGAAACTACAAACGGGAAGTAAATTTCAAATGCTCCTGAGGGATCAATTAACACCTTGAAATTTTCATCTCACAGCTCTCTTAATGGGTACCTGACTAATGCATGCTTAAATGCTAATGAGGCTGATAACAGAATCCTAATAGAGCTGTTTGGGTTTGGTCTTTGAAAAGGGAAGTTTCATTTGCTTGTCTGCATGGAGCATTAGACAGAGGATGAGAAAAGTCTCATTTTAACAGAGAAGTGCAATTGCAGATGCAGGGTAAGTATTACAGACATGCTTAATGCTGAAAAGTCTTAAATGTGCTCTTCATCCTTTAAAAGCTCGGTGATTTCAGTCTGGAGCATAAGCGCTCTCTCTCTCTCTCTCTTTCTCTCTCTCTCTCTCTTTCACACACACACACACACACACACACACACACACACACACACACACACACACACGAGAAAAGACACAGAAATTTTAGTGCATGTTTGAGGAACGGGCACGTTCGACTCAATAAGGGTCAAGATAATAATACCCCAACCTTTACATAGGGCCTAAAGACACAGGTGTTGGGTTTCTGGAGCTGTGGAGGTGACCCAGCAGGTGGAGTTCTGGAGGGAGATGTGCAAACCAGCACTGCCATGTGAGGTGAATGAAGTGTGTCTAGTCACTGCCACCTACAGTCACCTCTTTCTGAACCAAATGTCAGACACTCAAATGTTTCTTCCTATGAAAATGTGCCTACTAGACAGAAAAGGGGAGCACACCAGAGCAGGGGTTGTTCTTTTTATACTCTCTATTTACTAGCAGAAACAGATAAACATTTCTTTTTAGAAATGGATGGCTTGCAGAGTGGCTCCCATGTCTACAGAAGTCTGTGGTTTCTCTGGATAACAAACTTGAAAAATGTAAAGAAATATTTTGGGGATGGGAAATCATTCTCCACAGTGTATGGATAACTGTGGTGTGTGTGTGTGTGTGTGTGTGTGTGTGATGGGATCTCACTATGTAGCCTCAAATGCAAGACTCTCCTAGCTCAACCTCCCAAGTATTTGGACCACAGATACATGCCATGCACCATGCCTGGTCTTGGGTAAATTTTAAATTGACTAATAACTTTACTGAGATAGTATAGTCAAATGTCCTTCAGAGACTTGATCCCTAAACTAGCACTGCTGAGAGCTGTTGAAACCTGTAAGAGGCAAGGTTTAACGGAATAGTTTTAGGTTGCAGCTGTAAGTTTTTTCTGGTCTTGCTCACCCTACAGTCCCATATTCCTCAACTCCTGCCAAGCCCCACTGTCTCTCAGCCACTTATAAAATAATCATCCAGAGGCTTTTGTTGTTGTTGTTGTTGTTGTTTGTTTGTTTTTTTGTTTTGTTTTGTTTTGTTTTTCGAGACAGGGTTTCTCTGTGTAGCTTTGCGCCTTTCCTGGAACTCGCTTGGTAGCCCAGGCTGGCCTTGAACTCACAGAGATCCACCTGCCTCTGTCTCCCGAGTGCTGGGATTAAAGGCGTGCGCCACCACCGCCCGGCTTAGAGGCTTAATAATAATTACCAATTGCATGGCCTATGGCAAGCTTCTTGCTAGCTCTGCTCTTATAACTTAACCCATTTCTACTAATCTATAAGTTGCAACATGGCCTTCAGTTACCGGTCTGCTGGCATCTTGATCCTTAGGTAGCAGACTGGCTTCTCTCCAGACTCTGCCTTTCTCTTTCTTGTCTCTCTCCTCGGATTTCCTGCCTGCCTCTAAGCTGCCTTGCCATAGGCCAAAGCAGATTATTTATTAACCAATGGGAACAACATATATTCACAGTGTACAGAAAGACATCCCCCAGCACTTCCCCTGTTCTATCTAATCAAAAAGGAAGGTTTTAGCTTTAATATAGTAAAATTATACATAGGGTGCCAGATATATGACGAATTGCTAAACAGTCTTATTAATAAAAACCTGGAGCCAGATATTGGGGTGAAAGCAGAGGAATAGGACAAGCCACAGCCAACCACACCTCACCAACTCCTCAGCATTCAAAGAGACCTACTTCCTGTATACTCATACCTATATGCCTTTCTGTTCCACCATCTCATTTCCTCTCTCTACCAAGCTACATCACTTCCTGTCTGTCGGTACAGACCTCCAGACTTCCATGGTTAGTGCTAGGATTAAAGGTGTGTGCCACCATGCCTGACTCTGTTCCCAGTGTGGCCCTGAACTCACTGAGATGGGGATGAATGAATGTCTGCCTCCCAAATGCTAGGATTAAAGGTGTGTGCTATCATTGCCTGACTTCTATGTTTACTATAGTGGCTAGCTTTTTCCTCTGATCCCCAGGTAAGCTTTATTGGGGTGCACAAAAAATATCACCACATTAGGTCATTGGAAACAAGCCTTCAATGGGATTATAGACTTCTGAACTCTTTGCTACCATGAGGCCCGTATCTATTGCCCAGCCACATGCACACACTATGATGTACAGAAGCAACAGATCCTATTGGCTGAAACTTATAAAAAGAGAACCCCGGGCAGGAGAGATGGCTCAGTGGTTAAGAACACTGGCTGTTCTTCCAATCCTGAGTTCAATTCCCAGCAACTACATGGTGGCTCACAACCATATATAATAAGATCTGATCCTCTCTTCCAGCACACAGGTATACATGCAGAGCACTCACACATAAAATATAAATAAATAAAATTATTTTTAAAAAAGAGAACCCAAAGTAAATCCTTTTTATTTGTAAGATGATTGTCTCAAGTCTGCTATAGCAGGAAAGAACTAACAAATACACAAACCTACACAAAAGCTTGTCCATACATTTGGGTGTCATAAAGGAAGCATGCCCGTGTAACCATGCCCTCTGAAACAATGAGTAACACTCCTCATCCTGATCCAGCTATTGTTTCCTGCCCTCCACGATAAACACTGACCTAACACTACCAATTAGTCCTTCTTGTCTTGACTGTGTCTTTTGCTTTGGTGGCATGGCATGTGGTGTCACTTTATTGTCTCTCTTGTATACTACTCCACGATATGGAAAATGTCCCACAATGTGTTCCACCTCTCATGGGTGTTTGTGTTGTTCCTCATTGGAGTTATTGTAATTGTACTATGATCAGTCTTGTGGGGGGTTGGGTTTGGGGCACTAAGGGCTGTTTTTATATCTTGGCTATTGTTGAAGTAAATATGGGAACCCATTGCTAAAGGAACAAAAGTCAAATACACAGGCTAGACAACAGAGCATTGAGGGTGGAGAGAGGAGGAAGTGGGTCAAAGTGTACAAATCCACACTTAAGATGAAAAATCTAGAGCTGTAAGTACAGCTTGAGTGCCATCGTTAAAGATACAGACTAGATTTCATTGACTTTATCATAAAAATTAACTGTGGATGGTGATGGATTTGTTAATTTGTCTGACTGTATGTATGTGTGTGTGTGTGTGTGTGTGTGTGTGTGTGACAAACATCCTATACAACTAAAATATATTCAGTAAAAGTGAACTATGTATTAACCCAGAACCCATTCTGTGTGGATTCTGCCATTACCCCTTTCCATTGCTTGTATTTATATGGCATTATTTTCCTTGTACATGTTAGAAGGAAAGGAAATCAGAAGAGTGAGATTTTCCAGGCTCAAACAAATGTTATCTGCTCAGTTGCTCAGCATTGTCTGGAACCCCCAGCAAAGCCCCTCCTCCACCATTATCTGACACTTCTGTTACTTCCTTCTGTTGACCTTGTCCCACTCTGAAGGGTCTGGCCTCTTCTCCTATCTCTCTGTATCCTCTGTATCACAGAAGCACTTTCAGCTTATTAATTTAATTCTCAGTTCTGGAGCCCAAATTGTTCAAGCCTGAAGGCATGACAGAAACCTATAAAGTGGAGCAGAGTAAACTTATGCCATCTCAGCTGCTCAAAGTGGCCACTGTTTGCCTTTGGCCACTTGTGGGTTCTGCTTAAGATGTGGAAGAAAACAAATATTAATTCAGCTTCTGAAGAGTCCAGATGAGCATCTGTGTCTGAGACTTTGAGTGTTAGACAATGAGAATGGAAAAAAAAATGTGCAAGTAGCTGCTGAGGCACAGAAACAGAGTATCTGGTTTTCTTGATTTCTTTAATTGTGGTATTTGGGGTAAAACCAAGGGCTACCTCCATGCTAGGCAAGTGTTTTGCCCTGGACCTACACACCAGCCCTAAGCTCTGTAGATTTCTTAATAAGTCTCATTTGTAAATGTATTCTCCATCCTGACTTATTAGAAACACAAGCAGCATAATTGCTTAGAAGCCACTTGTTCTAAATTCTGAGATACTTTGGGGACTCATTTCCCCTCAGTATGTTTGAGGACACCAATCTTCCTGTATTTAAGGAAGCTCCTTTTAGCATCATAGAACAAGTCCTCTGTGTCTTCTCACATTCCAGTCATTGAAGAAAATCTAATAAGTATTTCTCAAGCCTCTAAGAGATGCCAAGGTCAGCTGGGTTCAGTCATGGAACCAAGAGTCCTCTGGGTAGTATCATAAGGACTTTTAGGGGGGAAACGTGAACATTGTTAATAAGTGAGTCAGTAGAGGAGACTGCAACTGCAGAGAGCTATCTATGTGAAGGGAGCTATAGTGTTATCAGATGGGAAGCGGCACTGCCAGGACCAGAGGCAGCAGCATCCCAATCTTTCTTCTGCATCTTCTAACCTTCTTACAGAGGATTTCTGTAGAAATCCTTTCCTCAAAGCCTAGAAGCCTCTAGTTGGGAGTCACCATCATTGCCTTCAAATGATTCAATTTCCTGTTGCACAGAACAGTGTGGCATGCTGTAAACAATGGGTGTGGAGGTGTTTAACAGACCTTCTCCTATCTCTTAGACACATGCGATGTTCCAGACCCAAGTGTCATCACTCACCTAGGGACAGGTCGAAGCAAGATGTTGAGGCAAGAACACTATGCAGAAGGCTGGAGGAGTGTTAAAACTGAAACTGCTGTCACCTTGCTGGAAGCTGATCTGGCTCACATGGATGGGTGTGGGGTATTCTCAGAATGCTGGTGTTTTCAGTGCAGGTAGGCCAGATGGACTGGGTGGAGTGCTGCTTGTCCAGTTGTCCTGCTCCTGAGAACATGGATCATCATTTCCTATAGCTTGTCACAGATTCAGAGCCTGACATTTTACACAATGGATGGGCTAGAAAAGCCTTCCATGACTCCACTAATGCAAAACTTACACTAATAGAAGAAAACATAATTCACCTGATTGTTGTGGAAGACAAGGGTCAAGTAGGGTTAAAGACAGAACCAGCAGCAAATCCTGTCTCATGCTCAGCTTTGGAAAGACACACAGGTAAAGGTGGTGACTGGGAGCATAGGCTCTGGTTAGGAAGGGAAGACAACGCATACGGCACAGCCACATCATGTGAGAAGAAAGCTTAGGGAGGCCAAGGTTGAGGTCCTCAAAAAAAAAGTGTCTGAGAAAGTGCTAGGAGGCAAAGACCTTCTGAACATGGGCAGAGAGATCAAGTGCAAAGTATATGGGCTAGAGCCCAGCATACATCCCACATGCACCAGGCGATGTTTGTTTTCTATTTAGTCATTGAACCAAGGACATAGTGACTATTGCCACCTCTCAGCAAGGGTGGCTGAGGAAAGAAATATGTGTGGGAAGAGCCATTGCAGCAAAGCCAAGCCTCCAGAAGCAAGCAGCCAGACCACCATACTACAGGAAGGAAAGGGGATCAATGCTCCGGCTCCTGCCCACTCCCTGTGCTTTATGGCCAGTACTTCCAAATGTGCAGCCCATCTACAGCCAAATTGTGCAGGGTCTATTGGTATAGGACAGACAAAGAACTTTCCAGACCAGCAAGTGAAGGACACCATAAATGTTAGGTCTTTATATGACTTAGGTATCACGGTAATTGTGGCCGCATAAAAAGAATTAGGCAAGGTCCCTTCTATTTCTATTTTGTGGAGTAATTTGTGGAGTATTGGTGTTAATTCTTTTTCAGAATTGCTTCTATTCACTACAGGTTATAGGTTTGTTTAAATTGCTTATCTGATCTGGATTCAATCTTGGTAGGTGATATATATCAAAAAATTACCCGGGTTTGGGGATTTATCTCAGTGGTAGAGCACTTGCCTAGCAAACACAAGGCCCTGGGTTTGGTCCTCGACTATGGAAAAAACAACAACAACAACACAAAACAAAACAAACAAAAAAATTACCCATTTTGTTTAGATTTTCCAATTTGGTGGAGTACAGGTTTTAAGTATGTCTTTATGGCTGTTAGCCCTTTCTCCACCAAGAGGGCACCAACAAACTGAAAGGAGATTTCCCCACAGCAAGGAGCACAGCAGGCCACAAGCATCTCTGCACTCTGTTCTTCATCTATCTCTTATGAGCATACACACAACAATTTTCAATAAGATACTTGCAAACTGAATATGAAACATACCAAAAAGATTATTCACCATGATCAAGTAGGCTTCATCTCAGAGATTCAGCAGTGGTTCAACATACATAAATCAATAAATGTAATCCACTGTATAAACAAATTGAAAAATAAAACCACATGATCATCTCATAAGATGAAAGGGCCTTTGACAAAATCCAACACACCTTCATGATAAAAGTCCTGGAGAGACTAGGGATACAAGGGACACACCTCAACATATAAAGGCAGTTTACAGCAAGCCCACAGCCAATATCAAAACACTCATATACATAAAATAAATAAATATTTAAGAATTGAAACAAGTTGAATTCCTATGGAGCATGCATAGACGTATTTCTTGTTATTATCCTAACTATTATGGCATAACCATTTACAAGGCATTCTGCTGTGCTTTAGATATGGTTTAGTCTGTCCTCTAAGGTTCATGACTGGGTAGCTTGGTCTTGAGTGTTGAGGGGATCCCTGGTTCATGGTGGACACTGTTTGAGGCATTATCTTGAGAGGCTAGCTTAGCTAATCCTCACTCCCTGACCTGCCATGTCACCTGTGATCTTTCTTTCATATGAACACTTACCATGGTGCCCCTGACATGAAAAGTATCCCTCACTAAAAGTACTGCCCTGATGTTTGAAACACTTTTAGTCTCTAATACTCTGAACTGAATAGAACTCTTTGCTTTGTAAGCCAAACAGCCTTGGGTGTTTTGTTACAACAAAATAAAATAATATATGCAGCATTAGTAAGGGTTCTATAAAGGAACAGAACTATCAGATTGGATATATGTACACACACACACACACACACACACACACACACACACACACACACACCCCCAAATATGTATTATAAAAGGGATATATTAGACCGGCTTACAGGGTGGTAAAGGTAGTCCAACAATGATGTCTCTTAACAGAAAGGCCAAGAATTCAGTAATGTAGCTAGAGTTTTCCTGCCTTGCCCACAGTCAGGACAAATCTTTGTCACCCGTCAGTCCCACAGCTGCTCAGACCAACAAGTAAACACAGAGACTTAATTGCTTAAAACTGTATGCTGTGGCAGCTTCTGCTAACTGTTCTTTTATCTTAATTACCATTTCATAATCTTATTGCAGTGTGTGGCTTACGCGTTTCACATGCTGCTGTCATGGCGGCTGCAGTATCTTCGCTCAGCTTCTGCTTCCCAATTCTCTCTCTCTTGTCCACTATTCTGCTGGCATTGGCCATCATTTTTATTTATTGACCAATCAGAGCAATTTGACATACAGACCGTCCCACAGCACAGTAGTTGTTCAGTGCACAAGACTGGTTATCAACAAGGATGTTGAGCAGGTGGGAACAAATACAGAGACAGACAGCTGGACAAGTGCAGACTGTGAGACACTTTGGTATACTCAGTCCTAAGTGGGATGTTTCCATCAAATTCTCCCCTTAGGGTTCATGAAACTTTGCAGAAAGATTTTAAGAGGCAGTGGGGGTGGAAAATACTGAGGAAACAAGGCCATCTAGACTTTCTAGATGATAGGATTAATGCACACATGAACTCACAGAGACTATGGCTGCACACATGGGACCTGCACAGGTGTAAGCCAGACTGGGTTCCAGCATTAAGAGGGGAAGGAAACACAAGCCCTCATTCTTAACTCAGAAGTTATTTCCAATTCATAACTGTGTACAAAAGAAAAATTAGTTTTCTCCAACAGAAGCTCACCTGGGATACAAACCACTCTTAAGACCAGGCCCCATGCCCAGCATAGATGGCCAACACGAAACAAATCAATGGTACTTTTGGAGAATTTTTGTTCATAAGGCTTTGTCAGGGCATTTTTTTTAACCTTACGGATGTTTTGCTTATATAATATGTAGTAGAATTTTCTCTGGTTCCTGCCCTGAGAAAAGTCCCTCCCTAGCATCCTAGGGAAGATGCTACATCCAGTGTGGGGTTATCTGAGAGACAAGAATCTCCGTAAACAATGCCCTTATCCATTTACTTTATTCTTCCATGACAAAATTCTATCTATACAGCTCTGTCCTCACATTCAGCTCTTCCCTGTGCTTATTTTTCCTGTCCTCAAAGTTTTAGTAAGCTCCTATGCTTTTGACCTCATCTTCATCCTCTGTTCCTTTATTTCTTTCCTTATCCCTTACTCCTGACTCTGAGAAAACTCTACAAGAATCTGCCTTATCATCTACAGAATCTCTGGGTTTCTTTCTTCTCTCCAGCCATGTAGCTCTGTCTACCCTCTACAGAAAACTGCCTTTTTCTTCCTCTCCTTGACAAGCAAGTCTCTGCAACCTGGAATTCTGCCACACTCTTCACTCCACCTGGATATGCAAAAACATCCTTTGTTCTCAGTCAATAGGTCTGGAATGCCACTAGGCCTGAAGGCAAGGGATGGCCTGAGCTTCATTTGCACAAGAAGCAAAGCTATGCATCTAGAGCCTGCTTGTCTCCTAGGCTCTGAGGGGGAGTTAGTTACCTAGAGGATCAGCATCTGAGAAGCTTACACTGTTTGCCAATACCATCTAGCAGTATATGGGCCCACAAGAATTTCATAGCAAAAGACAGCTGAAATATTAAAAGCTAAATAACACCAAATATTCCATGATAAATGGCTTCCTCTAGAAAAATGCCTTGAAATTTCTATGTGTAGCTTTAATGCAGCTGAATCTTTATAATATACTCTTGTGGCCCACAAGAATTATGGTTTCTCTGATTTTGTTTTAGAGGTTTTTCTTTGTGTGCGAATGTATGTGTCTCAGCATCGATGTGTGTGTGTGTGTTTCTTGTGCTTTTTCTTTGGCTCTTTTACTCTGTTTGTTGCTTGTTTTGTCACATTCTTGGTTTTTTTTGTTGTTTAATATTATTGTTGTTGTTGTTATTATTATTCTAGATGCCTGTTTATTTTCTAATAAGAGGGAGAGAAAGAAAGGGAGTAGATTTGAGTGGGTGGAGAAGTGAGGATAATCTGGAAGGAGCTGGGGGTAGAGGAAATCAGAATCAGAATATATTGTATGAAAGAAAATCTATTTTCAATAAGGGGGGTGGTAAAGCAGATTTCAAATCTGGTACACTGACCATCTACCCATGACAGGGGGGCTCTGTCATTCCCAAAGCTGTACCTATGACCATTTCTAATTAAAATTAACATTAGCATTCATTAAATTTATATAAAGTTATTTATAAAATCCTGGTTCACGAACAAAAAGTAAATGCACAGACATATATAATGCAAAATGACAGAGAAGAAAAACTATTAGGTACTAGGACAGGATAATCTAAGGAATCCTGGTTGTTTTAACAAGGGGTTTGTTTCCAAAGGATTAGAGACTGGCTTTCTAAGACACAGTTCTATCAGGCATGGAGTTGAAGCAAACAATATCAAAAAGCCCTAACTGTGTTGCCTGGAAAATGACTGTGGGCCAGGCCATGATTTAGATAGAAAGGTAACTGGTAACCAACAAAAAAAGTTCTCTGTGGTCTTGTCTGCCATAATCCCCACGCTCACTTTTGTTCATCCAGTCCTCACTAGGATGGAGCCACCCAGTCACATGTGGTCCACCCTCATCCCATCCGGCTTCCTGTTTCTTCTAGAGTAAGATGCTAGTGACATCAGAGTGATAACTTAGATGTCCACTGAAGAGAAAGGACAACCTTGGGACATTCATATTTCAGATACTTCATGTTTTGAAGCACCCTTTCTGGTGGGCAGTGTGAGATTGTCCATATGATCTCTTTGTCCCAAAGCTAAGCTAAGCTGTAAAGAGATGAACACCCTTCCCAGAAGTTGTTGAGATGGTCTAGGACAAGATGGACCCCTGGAGCAATGGTCCATCTTCACTATTTACTTGACTGGATTGAGATGCAACTAGGAAATTGTTGGGCACACCTCTGGGTGTGTCTGTGAGGGTGTTTCCAGGAAGGATTAATTTAGTGGAAGCACCATATTGTGGACCAGGAGCCAGAAAGGAAAAGGAGGAAACGAGAAGAAGGCCAGATCCTGTTTCCCAGCCACTGTGAAGTAAGCTACTGTGTTCTACAAATTCTCCTTGGAAGGATAAGATGGTGTCTCTGAAAATATGGGCCCAAATTAATCTTTCCTCCCTTAATTTGCTTAGTCTGCTATTCTATCACATGACAGAGAAAAGTCAAATCTAACAAAACTCATCCCATCCTAGGTCCATAGGAAACCTAAGATTCAATTCATAACTCTATTTTTAAATTTTAATTTCAGACTTAACTATGTATTTGTATTGGATTCTTTAGAGATACCAAGTGAGAACAGGAGTTGAAATGCCTCCAAGAGGCAGTAGAATGACTCAATTGGTACATCATGTGTTTCACATGCTCCTGGGTTCCATATTCTCAGAATAACAAAAGCCTCTAAGAGGATGAAGGTTAGGGTGGGAAATATACTCTGGTTCTCCAGCTTCCTGAATATGGCATGCCCCATCCCAATACAGGGTGGTCTGTTCCAGAGTCTGCACTGTTTTGCTAGTCACATCATCCCTTCCCTTCACATGTGGGCCAAGGGACAAGGAAGAGGCTTTGCAGCAGTGATCCTCCTCTTTTTCATTCATCAGCTGTAGAAGGCCACAAATACTTACTACCAAAGAAAAACAGATTCAGAGGCAGGGAAATGGCATGGATGAAAACAGGAAGGACATTGTCAAGGAGCTCTCAGAACACGACAATTTGACTTTATCAACAGAGGAGACAGAACAGGAAGAGAACTACTCTCCATGGCATCAAGAGAGATCAGACCTTGGTCTCTAGCACGCGCTCTACCCAGAGAGCCTCAGTGTAGGCTGCAATGCAGGAGAGCCTTTAAGAGTTAATGTGCTGTTAGAAACAATCATTGGCCCTGAGAGTCCTGGTTGATACTGATTCTTTACTGCTATGACCTTGAACAAATCCCTCAACCTCCCTACTTACAAAATGATATAAGTAGACTAAATGAACTATTGAGGAAATCATTGATAATCAATTTCTAATCCTTCACCACCTGTCACTGTAGGATCTGTAACTCTCTAAAGTATGAAAAATCTCAGGGCTGTAGGAATCAAACTCATAGCACATTTGATCATTTACTCATTCAATGACCACGAATGAAGCACATGAGCAGTAAGGACATAAGGACACCTCCCGAATATGCTTTTAGACTGTGCATGCCTCTGTCTCTCTTCCTGCATTCATATATTCGGTACCCAAGGCAGGTGTCATTTTCCCCGTGAAAAACCAGAGAGAAATCCTGTGTGGGAATTAATCATCTGGCTATCATCTACCGCCATTCCGAGCAACAATCATGCCAGGGCTGAAAGCGTCAAGGCTCCCTCCCCTCAGGCTCTCAGAAATATTGCTTGTGCCTCCCAAGGCTGTTGCTTCATTATCTCTGACAAGGACAGCGGTTAAGGAAATTTTATCAAATTCTGGGTTTGGGCAAGGATGAAGGAAGCACAGATTTAACTGCCTGTCATGAACAGCTGGACAAAATCTATCAAACGATTGGTTGCATAGCTGATATTGCAAAGTTTGAGTCCTGAGAGGATGGTCAAGTAAGTATATGAAGAGCCTTGAGACTGCCCTTCTGTCTGAGGGGAACTATTGTCAGGGTCAGACAGGTGAGGGGAAGCACAAGCAGAGCCCTGAGGCGTGGGATGAGCAAGCACAAAGGAGCAGTAGGACAGTGGAGTCATCAATCGGCATGATCCCATTTATACGAATTTTAGAAAAGAAAGGAATACAGCGACTGAAATGTTCAGGGACTGGTGCCTGTTGCCAATGTGCCAGCATGGGGTAGAAGGCGGTTGATGTGGAGCATTGATCTTGGCAGTAAGTGTGCTGCCACACACATGTGCCCAAAGGCCCCTCTTTACACAATTGGTAACTCACTGAATACAAGTTTTCTTTCCTGCTGTTGCCAATAGCAACATTGAAACTCGAAGTCACGGACAAAGGAGAGATGTTTGACCGCATAGTGTATAAAACAATGTGGTGATTCAGTCAGAGGCGTTAGTCAAGGAAAGTGGATATAAATGGCTACAGAGAGAATGCAACAAAGCAGGATATGGTGGCATATACTATAATCCCAGCAAGTGAGAGAATTAGGCAAGAGGAGTCTCCTGTTGGATGACAGCCTGGGTTGCACAGCAAGACCTTGTCTAAGAAACTAACAAAGGAATTGTAGTTGGATTTAGAAAACTCATAACCATCCTCTTTTTGATGTTGAGTACAAGCTTTCCGGCTGCTGTAGGCTGGGAAAACAGAGGCAGAATTTGCTTTCCTAATTAAGAACACCAACCTCAAAAAATGGACAGTGGTCTGTTAAGGGTGACCTTCTGTTCCAGGGGCAGTGGTCAGCAAGGAAAGAGGCTCTGATCCCCTCCCAACCCCCCCTATCCCCAGCCCCATGATAACTGCAGGGCTGTAGAGCTGTCTGGGTGGGAGACCTGACTATTCACTGTCCTGGTTCTGAGTCATCTGTTGGACTTGACATCAGACCTAGACACTAGATTCTTTCTTATTCTAAATCTCAGCCTGGAGCCAATCAAGGTAGAAACGACACACATTTTGATGAGTTTAAGGGGTTGTTTTCTCCTTCTTTCCTGCTCCCCTCCCCTCACATTTTAAGCCACTTGTGAAAAAACATGCACAGCAAAATCAAATTCTAGAGTCACTTCAGAGTCAGACCCCCTGCCTCCCTGATCTCCTCTTACCTCCCTGACAACACAGGACTACATTCCATCATCTGAACCCTGGAGGCAGACTAGAAAAGTCATGCACACACTGGGGTAAGGTTAGGTTCTTCCATTATTTTTCCTGGGGAAAACCTATTCTTATGTCTTTTGTGTAATTTTTTTTTTTAACCTTTTGAGTAAATATCGCTTTCTAGCTTACTCCAGCTGGCCAAGGCTCCCCCTCCTTCTCATAACATGTGATAGACCACTGCTGCTCCCTGCAGTGGCTGGACAGCAGGCAATGTGAGACCAGAGAGGAACTTGACTAGACAGTGTAGACAGGAATCCAAGGGCACACATCAAAGCATGGTGATTCCAGCGACTTGTGAACAGCATTGCTCAGTTCCCAAGCCAGACTTTTGACCAGGTCAATCGAAGTATTACATGTGTCAGAAAAGGTTGTTCTACCGAGTCCCAAGACAAGGGAATAACTTCTGATAAAGCAACCAGCTCCAGTGGGGCACATGGCTGGGGACAGGCTCTCTGTGTCCCCCACAATGTGAACTAAAGAGACCAGCCATACTCTGGGTCGATGTATTTACCTAGTATTCTCTCTCTTCAGACGAAACAAGACAGCCATCGAGGCCAGATATGATTTACATCTTACAGCGGACCCTGTCCAGGTCACTGTAAGCCCAGGGGCTTTAGATCAAAAAGGATAGAAAGTCATTTGAATAAAACTTTAGAAATTAAGTAAATGGGGGCTGGGGGAGTGGTTCAGTTGGTAAGAGTACTTCCTCTGCAACTATACAGACCTGAGTTCTAGTCCCTAGCATCCATATAAAAACCTAGGAATGGCTGCATGTGTCTGTAATCCCAAAATAAGGTGAATGGAAGTAGGTAGGACAGGCAGATCCCAAGGGCTTTCCAGTCAGCCCAGCCAGATGGTAATCTAAGAAGGCCTGTCCTGGGAAGGTAATGTAGACAGTGTTGTAGAAAACAGTAGAAGACACATGAAATCCTACTCTGTCCTCTGCGTGTACCCTGGCACACTCATTAGTACACTTATAGGTGGAACACACACACACACACACACACACACACACACACACACACAATTAAATGTGGCTTTTACCACACACACACACACACACACACACACACACACACACACACACAATTAAATGTGGCTTTTACTTTCCTCTCCTAATTGAAAGACACATGTGATTGGGTCTATGTAGAAATGCAGCAGTGTGTGGCTAGGTACAGTAGTTGACTTGCCGGACCCTAGCAGGCCCATAGGTGGGGAGCTCAGGCTGATGGGTTGCATGGAGCCAAAAGGTCCCAAGAACAGCAGAATGATGGTCCATGGATACCAGGAACACAAAGCACTCTCAGAGCATCCAGTTCTACTGCGGACAGAAGTCACTCCACAGACAATTCCTTCATAAGCTTAGCTAGGGTGCTGTTAGCCAGACCACAATAATAGCACAAATTTTTAAAGGAGTCAGGGATCTCTAGAGAAACAGTCAATGTGTTGTAAGGACTAGGAAACTGGCTTGTGGGGTTGTGAGTATGGAAAGTCCAAAATCTGTTGGTGGCAGCTGGGGAAGCTGCAGGTCATTGGCTGACAGACTGCCTTCCTGTAGGGGAAGCTCTGTCTATATATGGTTCTAGCCTAGTCTTCAACTGAATTCAAGAGTTCTACCCTTGAAACTGTTTTTCTTAGTCTGTAGACTCAAGTAAGAATTGCACCCAGAGACACCCCACAGATACACCCAGAGCAATGCTTGACTAAATGCCCGGACACCACAGCCACCAACCAATTCAGTACATATTAGCCACTGTATTTTACCCAAGACCTCAGTTGGACACAACAGAACTGTCAGCAGTGGAGTGGGATAGGTTGGGTCACAATGTGGGCAAAGTCAAGTTGAAGACACGGTGTCTGCTACCTGGGATAGTACTCTTTGTACAGTGCCTAGACTACAGCTCAGAGAAGACAGGAAGCAAGCCCACGGCACATAGCTCTCCTGACCCTAGACCCTACCAGCCTTCTGTCCTACAGCCTCTGCCAGTCAAGCTGAGCTATCTGCTGTTGCCAGGCCCCAGACTGTCGGGGCGCATCTTCAGAAGTTGGAGTATTTAACTGATCCTCAAACATCAGCATTTGTCTTCCTTTCTGTTTTTGTCAATAGAGGGCTTTACTCTCAGGCTGGCCTATTACTTACTATGTAGCCCTGGCTGGCCTCAAACTCATGGAAATCCTCCTGCCTCAGACTCTCAGGGACTGGGATTTCAAGCAGGGAAACATCAACCTTTATTGTCCTGTACCTCCCATCCTAGTGCCCCATGTAGTAATGTCCTGTCACCTGCTGTGTCTGGGGCCCTGCATGTCCTGCCTGCTCAGGTCATCACTGCATTTTCCACTCTCTGACAGCCTTGCTCTGTTACACCTGGACTCTGCTTCTCCCCCTCCACTGGGCTGCAGCCTGGGCTTCTGCTCATTTGACCACAGGACAGGGAGCTAAGGCTCTGGGATGGCAAGTTAGGAGCTCTATTTTTAGACCAAGTTCATCTTCACTTTTTAGAATTTGTCATCTTCCTGGGGATCAGCTTCTTCCATTCCTAAATCTTCACTGGAAAAGAGTGACCAGTTGAGGCACCGGTGGATCATTGAGGATAAACTTCCCAGAGGTCATGCAGCCAGGACCCAGAGCTGGGGAGATGCCATGCCGCCCCCGCAGCGGGTCTTTCTGGAGTCAGACCATTCGGTTTTCTAGGTCACTAACTATACCTAAGGTGTGACATGTGGCTCCCCTACCCAGGGTTTGCACCACAGACGTGTGAAGATGCTGTGCTTGGGGCTGCTCATCCCTGCCAGAACGGCAGCATGACACGGGCATTCCCTGCTGCTCCTCCCTCCTCCCTTGCTTCTCAGACCCCTCCTGTCTGGGATTCAGTGGTGCACTGTTGTGTACCATGAAAAGTGGAAGAGTTCTGATCACTGAAACAATCCATGGTGCAGGAAGCTTGTCCGAGCACAACAGTTGTGGGGGCCCAGCTCTCCTTTCTGCTTGTGCTTCCTACAATGGAAAGTAACAGAAAGCAAATGACACTGTGCTCCCCGGTCCCTTCCCTCATCCCACCTAGAAACCCTTGTGCATAGAACTTTCCTGAAAGCACAAGGGTGAAAATTAAAATATGAGACAAGAACCTTGAACTTAGCTTTGTCAAGGCTGTAGAGCCAAGGGACATTAACGGTTCCAGGAAGGTGGGGAAACAGTTCCAAGGGCCCTGCACCAGACCACTGGGACTGGTCAGGTTGTTCTGCGGGAATGGTGGCTGCTGGTAGAGAGTCACCACCACGGAGACAACAGCAAGCAGAAATAGCTCTCTCCAGGCATGAGCCAGGGGTGGCAGAGAAACATATTGTTCCTTAAGGAATGAAGGCCAGGAAAAATACCCCAAAGTGGCAAGATGGCAATAGGGGAGGGAATCCTGAATGCATAGGCAAGGGGAACACGTTGTTTAGTGAGTGAATCAGCATGATCCAGAGCTGCTTGTTGGGGGATGCTGCTGAACTCACTGGCTTGCTTTGAGATCTTGTTATAGAACCAAGAAGGAAACTCCTATCAGCCCCTTCTCTCTGAGCTGTGGGTGTAGTCCGGGCCATGGGGAAGGCCACCTCCTTGTCCTCCACCTTCCCACATTCAACCCACAGGAATCACCAGACTTCTACAAAGCAGGGTAAAGGGGTGCTGGTTGCAGTGGCGGGACCATGTTTGGTCTTTGCTTCATGACTCAGTGTTGAGATTGACCTACACGCCAGCTCAGAATCCCCCTGAACTGTTTTTAACACTCCCTAAGACTGAATTTCTAGTTATTTGCGTCTCTGGATCTTATTTATTCCAGGGACTGAGGACAAACTATAAAGGCAATGAAAAGTGGGAGAAGGGGCAGAGACAGACAGAGAGACTGTTTCCCCGCTGAATTAAACAATTCTCCATTTCCTAAACACACGGTAGGCATGAGTTCATATCTCCTGAGAATCAGGAAGGGCTGGCTCACAGCTGGAGGAGCTGCAGCAGCTGCTGCTGCTGCTGCTGCTGATGATGATGATGGCTTCTCTTCATGGTGTGAGGAAGGAGCAGCAAGGGAGCTGAAGCAGGGGTGGTTCTTATTCAGCCTCACTAACCAGGCCCAGGGGCTGTCTGTGAAACAGGGTCTGGGTAAGAGCAGTTGGAGGGAACTTCAGCTCCTGCCATGTCTTCAGCTGTGTAACAGCCCCATGAGATGAAGAGATGACACAACTCCAGTGTGTGGCACGGTGTCCTAACAGACCTGATCTTCATTGTCCCATCTTCCCACCTGCCACACTGAAAGGGACAAAAACCATAAGGACAGTCACTGCCTCTGAGTAGTCAGACACAGGATGCAGACGTGAGGTCAGGTAGATGGAGATGACACACAGAATCATCAGACCATGTACCACTCCATCTCTCTACTCCACGGCCCTCAGAGATGGAGCCGTCTTTCCTGTGTTTATTGAAACCCTTCTCAGCTTAAAAGGCATACTGACTCAAGTCCCAGAAGGCAGGAAAGGCAATGTCTTCCCCACAACAAGCTTGTCAAAAGGCAATGCCTTTCCCCTAACTTTCTGTTTCCCTGCCATTCCTGTTAATAGGGTAGAGTCATAAACCCATGACCTAGTCCAAAGAGAAGTTAGACAAGTGAAAATCTTATTTCATTCTGGGAAGTTGAGGGATGGCTCTGAGAAAGCAGTTAGATAATTGGGTTGCAGGCACTTACCAGCTCGTCTCTGGCAGGTGTCTGGGTTGCAGGAGCTCACCAGCTCATCTCTGGCAGGTGTCTGGGTTGCAGGAGTTCACCAGCTAGTCTCTGGCAGGTGTCTGGGTTGCAGGAGCTCACCAGCTAGTCTCTGGCAGGTGTCTGGGTTGCAGCTTTAGCTGGTATCTGAGTGGTAGGCTGCTCCCCAGCACTATCTCAGCCTCCTCTCTTCCTGGACACATGCTTTTGCCTCCCTACATTTCTTTACTTGCAAACTCCCACTTGATCTAGAAGTTCCAGTCACCCCTCTTTGAACTTCCTCAACTCCCCCACAGAGAATTTGCTTAATTAGATCGGAATCTGTGCAACACTTTGTGCTGGCTTCCTTGTCTGTTACTGGAAATATAAACTCCTTAATTCCCGCGACAATGTCTCTGCTTCTGTGCGCTCCCACCTTCACCCACACTGAGCCCTGGCTATTTAACTAGCCAGCTGCACTGAATTAACCCTGATGAATGGATTCCCGAGCAAATGATTAACTATGTTACAACACAGCCTACACCCACTGTGCTTATACCACTTAAGACCATTTGGGTGCTTGAGGACAGAAACAGATGCTCTGGAGCTCTCTTGGTCAACAAGACAATGGATGCCCACGACTTTGAAAGCTGTTCCTCTTCAGAAATAAGTGAAAGCGCTTAGGGAATCTTGTACCTTCTACTCAGTTGTATTGTGAACCTGAAATGACACTAAAAAAATAAAGGCTACTAAAACAAATAAACTTGTAAGTAAAATATTCTTGGTCACATAGTTTATGTCTTGTCTCTTATCCCTGTTATAGAAAACATCCACATATGTGCTAGCTGAAAATGTACTTGTTGTCTCACAGTTCAGTAAGTCAGGAGTCAACCTAGGTTTTGGGGTGCACTGTGGCCTACACCCTTTCCACAGGCACTGAGGTCACACCCGCCACTTGCCATTCCAGCTCCTAAAGGCCATCTGCATTCCTCATTCTTCTGTCGTCATGCCGGTCCACACACAGGTCAGGTCCTTCTCATGTCACATTTGGGAACCTCCTACTGTCCCATGGCACCCTCTAACCACAGCTGGGAGCATTTCTCTCATTTGAAGGGCTTAACGTGGTCACTGAAATAATCCATGGTCACCTCCCTACCCTTAACCTTCATCAGAGCCTCTTTGTCTTAACATACATGATCACAGGTTCCTACACAGGTTCTCAGCACCTCAGTCATTGCTGGAGGCCATTGATCTCTCACTATGTGTGCAGAGGACTTACCTGAGGAACTCTGAATGTGAGGTGTCAGGGCACACCTGCAGAAATAGAGTAGGGGAAGGTCTTTGGAGGCCCTGGGATCTGCACATAACAAACACACAAGTGGTTTCTTAGAGAATGAGAAATACTAACAGGGTACATTTGAGGAGTCCCATGTTTATAGTTTTTCCTGGGGCTCACAGCCTTTCTGGGCAGGAAAGACAGGCTGTGCTCATTCCAAGATGGATCCCTCATGTTGGACTACAGATAACAGAGCAAGGATAGGGCAATTCCTTCAGGTATGGAGAATGTGCTCCTGAAGAGAATGTCCACTGTGATTAGTTCCAACAGCAACAAAATAACAGTATCTGCATCTTTCATCAGGGACCAGAGAATAGGCAGCATCACAGAGGAAGGACCTAGGCTACCCTGGACGCTTCTCTGCAGCTGGGACCAGGGCCCACTGATCTGCATCCTTCATCCTGAGAAGCACAAAGATGCTTCTCCATATTGTCCACCCAATGAGCCCCATCCCAGGCTAGTGTTTCAGAGACTCTCCTATGAATGGAGCTTGGCTGGCTGTTCCAAAGCTGTCCCAGCAGGTGTACCTAGGTGTGTGATGTGCTGGTTTCCCAGTTAATTTTCCATAATTATTAGTAGAATAGAAAGATCTAATGAAAATTTGGGGAACTGCAATCTGAGCTTGGGGGTGTGAGATTTGCAGCCTCTAGATCAGTGTCTGGTCTTCCCTGGTGTGCATCAGCAATAAGATTTCTGATTCTTTTTTTTTTTTTTTTTTTTCCTGGACTGACATTTCCAGCTCTGCGAAGTGAAAACAACCTTCTATTCCATGAAGTTCCTCCCCTCCCTGATCAAGGGTTCTTTATTGCTCTTACTTCAGAATGGGGGTCTTGAGCAAGAATCACAATTAAATCTCCATGGGCTGTTTGTATGAAGTGAACAGCCCTGGGCAGGGGAGGCAGGATTGAGCTGTGTTGTCAGGCTCATGGACTGGGGTAGCAATGTCCTTACCCCTCTTCGTCACCAAGAGCTGAACAGCTTGATGCTCTCAATAACTGCATCCTTGATGTGATGGGAATTTCCCAGGACAAGGATGGAGCTGGCACAAAGCCCTCATGCTGGCATGGGTTTGAGTTGTGGGTGCTGGAGATGAGATTCCTAAAATTAAATGTTACCAGACTCCATAGGAATCCACCATTTCATTGACTTCCCCTTCTTGTCTCCCTAGTCTTCCCCTTCTTGTCTCCCTGGCTTTACCCATCAGGTCTTGCAGAATGACTCCTTGAATCACGAGCAGCCACAGTATCCTAAGGGACACTTACACTGTCACCTACAGAGACACTTTGTGGATGCACAGCACTCAGTCACAGACAAAAGACAACCCAGGCCTCTCCCTGTTCAGCCATCTTTACAGATACCAGTTTGGGAATTTGGGGATAAAAAAATGAATTTATATAATACTATGCTACTGAGTTTGGGGGAGATCTCTGTTCTGTATCTGAACCACACACTCCTTCAACCTCAAAGCAGCTTTGGCAGAAGAAAAAGAGGCAGTCTTATCCTCCCATCACCTCCCTGTAACTAGACCTATGCACAGCATGCCTCGGGGGATCCTGGATGAATGAATGAGTAAATGAATGAGTGAGTGAGTGAGTGAGTGAATGACTGTGAATGACCAGCTTTTCCCTGCGCTGGTCTCTCTGGCAGCAGTGCCATTCCTCCAGGAGGCCTCCCTGACTCCCTTCTGGGCTGGGTTGGGTGACCTGCTTAGGCGTGCAGGAAGGCTGAGCTGCTGCCTTGGCCTCTGTCCTGCCTCCCTCTGGCTCCTGTGCATATCGTGGAAAGGGACTGAGAGGACTTCCGTCCAGCTGTGCGGTGCTGCCGCCCCATTCCTGCGCCTGGCCGGCAGCCCTGGATGATGTGGCAAGGGATGTGTAGCACTGCTCAGACTGGGCTCATGAGGCTCCTCGGCTCTCCAGCTGCCCCAGTCCCTGGCTTCAGGGAGAGCTATGTGGAGAGAAGGACCATCACAGAGAGCAATACAGTGAGTGCAGTTTTTTGTTTTTTGTTTTTTAATAGAAGATACCAAGGAAATACCTTTTCAAGTCGATCCTTTGAAATTTTCAGTTCAGATATTAAGGTTAGCTCCCAGCTGGGTTGATTAGTTTTCAGAATCCAAATCCATTTTATCTTCACGGTCACAAGGGACATCAAGATCTCTGTGATAAATAACAGTGTGGGTTCAGAGAGGTGAGGAGCTTTGGAGAAGGCCACACAGCCTGTGAATAGCACAATGAAGCCAGAAACTCAGCTGCAGCCATAGAATTCCCTCCCACTTGTGATCCCTGCAGAAACCCAAGAGACTGCCTAAGAATAGCGTCAGCCTGGCCTGATTTTCTGAGAAGCCCTAGTTTAAAATAGGTCTTCCAACTTGCCGGTAGGTACACTCGAACCCGCACAGTTCCAACTGAGGAAGATAGCCTCCCTTGTCCAAGCCACAACCCAGGCTGATATTCTGGCTGTGTGTCTGGTCACTGGGACCCTACCACTGTGCATGCTGACTCTAAAACTGTAGCCCCAAGTTCTGCATCTCCAGTGCCATCAGCGGTGGATGCCTACCTAATCTGTTTAACACCCATCCCACCACAGACCCCATCCCACCACAGACCCCCATCCCCACCACAGACCCCCATCCCACCACAGACCTCCATCCCACCACAGACCCCATCCCCACCACAGACCTCCATCTCCACCACAGAACTCCATCCCCACCACAGACCTCCATCTCACCACAGACCTCCATCCCCACCACAGACCCCCATCCCACCACAGACCTCCATCCCCCCCACAGACCTCCATCCCACCACAGACCCCCATCCCACCACAGACCCCCATCTCCACCACAGACCTCCATCCCACCACAGACCTCCACCCCCACCACAGACCCCCATCCCACCACAGACCTCCATCCCCACCACAGACCTCCACCCCACCACAGACCTCCATCCCACCACAGACCCCACCCCACCACAGACCTCCATCCCACCACAGAACCCCATCCCACCACAGATCTCCATCCCCACCATAGATCTCCATCCCCACGACAGATCTCCATCCCCACCACAGATCTCCATCCCACCACAGACCTCCATCCCACCACAGATCTCCATCCCCACCACAGATCTCCATCCCCACCACAGATCTCCATCCCCACCACAGATCTCCATCCCACCACAGACCCCACCCCACCACAGACCTCCATCCCACCACAGACCCCCATCCCCACCACAGACCTCCATCCCCACCACAGACCTCCATCCCCACCACAGACCTCCATCCCACCACAGATCTCCATCCCCACCACAGATCTCCATCCCCACCACAGACCTCCATCCCCACCACAGACCTCCTTTCCCACAACAAATCTCCATTCCTCTAGAACACAAGAGGCCTCTTGGAGTGGCTCATTCTCTTTCTCCAGCCTTTCTTACTTTCTGGGATCCAAACAAGACAGCCATAAAACTCTCAGCTGGAAGAACTGAGGAGCAAGGGTACCCAGACAATGGCTTCAAGTCATCTCACTTAAACACTTGAAGTAATTGACTTCTGTGAAAATGTAGATCACTGCTTCCATGCAATGAGAAAATAGCCTGACCATCTGAGTAAAGCACAAAAAATGAAATAATAACAAAGTATAGAGGGAATGACCATCAGATGACAAACCAATCAACAAGCGTCAGCCATGGAGATACAGGACAGCCACCAAGTCAGTGGTCAGAGACAGGTTCCCAGCTGGCCAGGAATCCCGCCCTCCCTTCCCTATTCTGACTTACCTCTATTCCTGGGGGAGCCACTTTCTCTCTTGGCTTAGACTTGGGGCTAGCCTTGTCCCCACGAAGCTATGGGAATGGGATGTTCCCACTTCGGGTTTTTGAGGTTTGTAAATGTCCTTTGTGGATCATAGAAGCCTGGGTGGAAGAGACACTGTGGGGATGTTGACTGCTGGCATTGACCTTAACCAAGGAAAGCACTACCCAGGGAACCCTCCAAAGACTCCAGATCAAACACCTCTGCCTTAGTGGGGTTGTTCTCATAATTTCATGGCTCATTCCTTTTAGAAAGCAGCAAGACAACTCACTCTGCGATGAGAGAGGGGCTTCTGGGACATGGGACATCACTTGACCAGGTGTTGAAACACCTTGGTCTAGACTTGATTTTGTATTAACCTACTTTGTGACACTTTCCACATTAACAAGCCTCTGTACGCCTCAAAATTGTTTTGAATTAGTAAATGAAAGGCCTCTCTAAATAATTATGATAATGGTCCTCCTTCTGACAGCTAGGGCTAGGTGTCCCAGGAGGGTGGCCTACCTGCTCAGCTGAAGAGGCCAACCTGACAAAATCTTACAGAAGAGAAAACCCTGTTCAGACTTCTGCAAGTCCACAACCTGAACTTTCCCAAAGTTGGGTCCGCACCCTTTCCTTCCTCCATGCTGTCCCTCCCCCTGGAGCTGCTCTTAATCTTGGGGTCCTGTCTCAGCTTCCTATGGGAAAGAAAAATCTGAACTCTTCCCAGAATGCCTAGTACCAGCCATTTGGACTAGATGAGGAACAGCCCAAACACTAACATGCTTTCTGGCTTGGAGCTGCTTATAGCACCTCCCAGGCAGAGACCAGGGCTCCCTCAACTATAGGTCAGACTTCAAGCAATGGCCTACAGTGTTTGATGAGAAAGCATTGTAAAACATGTGTTAGGGAATATTACTTTAAGGTATTTTACTTTTGTTTATGTTGCATTTGTTTAACTCTATGAAGCTGTGTTACTGTGCCTGTCTAAAACACCTGATGGTCTAATAAAGAACTGAATGGCCAATAGTGAGGTAGGAGAAAGGATAGATGTGGCTGGCAGGCAGAGAGAATAGATAGAAGGAGAAATCTGGGAGAAAAAAATGAAGTAGCCAGAGAAGGAGAAGGACCCAGAGGCCAGCTACCCAGCTACACAGCAAGCCACAATGTAAGCGTAAGATTTACAGAAGAGAATGGGAAAAGCCCAGATGCAAAAGATAAACAAGATAATTTAAAGGTAAGAAAAGCTGGCAAGAAACAAGCCAAGCTAAGGCCAGGCATTTATAATTAAGACTAAGCCTCCTTGTGTTATTTTTTGGGGGAGCTGAGTGGTGGATCCCCTGAGAGTAAAGAGTGAAAACAACCCACAACAAACATGGATAATGCCAGACTCTTGATAGATGTTAAAAAATGATGGGTGGATATTTATTGGGAGATTTTGTTTGCTTGCTTGTCTGTTTTTATTTGTTCGCTTATTTTGACATAAATTTTCATGTATCCCAAGCTGGCTTTGAACTCACCATATAGCTCAAGATGATCTGGAATGTCTTACCCTCCTGCCTTTGCCTCCTGAGAGACAGGATCACACATATGAGCTGCCATGCCTGGTTTATGCAATGCTGAGATAGAAACCATTGTTTTAGGAATGCTAGTGGGTGCTCTTATTTTTTTATTTATTTATTTATTTATTTATTTATTTATTTATTTATTTATTTTGAGATAAGGACTTGTTATGTGGTCCAGGATAGTCAAGAATTTATGGCCTTCTATGCCTTAGTCTCCCAAGTTTTAAGAATACAGGCACACACCAGGTGGCACCCTGTGAGTTTGAGGCCTACAGAGTGAGACCCAGGACAGGCACCAAAACTACACAGAGCAATCCTGTCTCAAAAAAAAAAAACAAACGAACAACAAAGCATACAGGCATGCAACACCATTCCCAGCTCATGATAGATAGTTGAAATACCTTGGGTCTCATAATGAGTGAACAACAGATTTCCAGCTAGGCTCTAGCTTCCTGTTTCTGAGACCTGTTATCCTCCAACTCTAAGGTATTGTTTCCAGAAAGAGGTTCTCCCCTCTTCCTGCCCCATAAGTGATGTGGCCTGGACTCACAGGAATCCCTATACTGGAGGGCAGGGACCCAGAGCTGAGTGAGCAGAGAAGTTCAGGGGCGCTAAAGGGCTGGGTTCAAGTGTCAGCTCCACAGCCAGGGGACCTGGACAGGACACTGTGTCTTTTGTTCTCATCTGTCAAGAACAAGAACTTGTGCTGGGACTACCTTCTAACTTCTCAGACATGCTGTGAGACTCCATCAGGAGTGGAGACACGCAAAGCCTTAAAAACCACAAATGCATGCCTAATGGAAAGATTTGTTCTCACACAGAATTTTTCAGATCTCTTGTCTTGAGAGCCAGAGACGATCTGGGATGTGAATATTTGTGTGCGTTAGAATTCTGTCTTTAGTGGAAGGATCTTCCTTATTAGGGAAACTGGATGGGCTGACACAGGGATGTGGAAGGACATGCTAAGATCACATGATTGACACTGTGTTCTGACTTCCAGGGTGGCACTGTCCCCTAGTCTGCCTAAGGCTGTGGTATGTGCTGCTGTGAGGAGGATCCCTGCTGGGTTTGTTTGCCTGATGTAAGACCTTCTGTTGCCATCCCACTTATTCAAGCAACTTCCATTTGTTGGAAAGGGCAACTTTGCATAATAAATTGCATTGGTGTAATCAAATATTTCCATAGATTGAATTAGGTTTAATTTGTTGTCCTCAATACCGGTCCCCCTTTTCCCAGCAGAGCTGGCCACCCCTCCTTTCTTCTGAGTCAAGAAACATCCCTTGATACAGTTCTTCAGCCAGGATCATGAGAAGGCCAGACCAAAGCCCCCACAGCTGGTGGGCACACTCAGTGTTGGGAAAGGTGGGTGTGCTCAGTGGAAGCCATAGTGTTCTCACACTTGGGCATCACTTCACTCAGCACACTGTCAGCATTGGTCAGGTTCTTGAATAATAGTTCAAGGAATGTTATTCTACGGGTGTGACATCATTGATTTATCTCTACTAATGGGAGTGCTTCAGACCCTCTAATTAATTTTGACTAGTCACTTTATTTCTGAGCCTCAATTAGCTCTTCTGTGAACGAGAGATGACACCTGTGTCACCCACCTCATAGGACACTTGTCAGACCCTGTCATGGTTCGTGATGGACTGCAACAAAAAAAAAAAAACTGAGAACTGGATACTGAGTGTCTGGTAAACAACCAAAATTTATTTCTTACAGTTCTGGAGGCTGAAAAGTCAAAGATCACCATATCAGCAGATCTGAGGTCTGGTAAGAATCCACCTTCTGCTTCATAGATGTCTGTATTTCTACTGTGTCCTCCCACAAGGGAAGGGGCAAGGAATTTATCTGGGGTCTTCTTCTATAAAGGTAACAATTCTATTCACTATAGCTTCATGCTTCTGAGTTAAAAACCTCCTAAAGGCCCCATCTCCTAATTATCATCCCACTGGATTTAAATTTAAGAAGTTGGGGAGACACTAATACTCCTTCCATAGCTGGCTGATATACTAGCAACATGCATGTTTTGCAGATAGGTGAGTAATGTGTGCCAGGGACACACTGTGCCAGGGAAGAACCCCCCATGCCCCATGTCATTCCATGCCCTGAACAGCCCTGAGCACTATCACCATAAGTAGATGAGGAAACCGAAGCACAGAGAGCTTGCCCAAGGTCACAGAACTGGAAATTGAGGTGCTTGGCTAGATAACTAGCCCAGAAAAATTGGGAAGAGCTACAAAATCCCCATCAGACTTTGTGGGCTCAGAAGTCTAAAATCCACATCAGTTAAGTACAGGGGGAGCACCAGCCAGAGCCAGGGCCATCCAGCAACCTACCAGAGACTTACTCTCTAACCCAAAGGGAGCAGAAGCCCAGTGGCTTGAGGCTTCCTAGTGTGTGCCTGTGGCTAGCTTGACTACCTTTAGTGACATGTAGCTGCTGTCTTTACCACCACCATAGATTTGATTCATAATGCAGGATGCAAAACATAGGCAGACATTTATTAATAGAATTAATAATTGTATAGAATTAAATACTTTCTGGGCAATTAAAAAGGAAGAAAGAAAACAATCTGCAGATGTGAATAAGGATAAAGGTTCACAAGTGAGAAACAGAACAAAATGTCGAGGGTTGGGGGAACTCTTGCCACCATGCTGTTCATGCCTCTGCACCATGCACCCTAAGGAAGATGCGTTGGTGAGTTCTTCACAGTCTTTTGTCACAGGCTCAAGCTCAGATGCAGAAAAGTAGGGCCTCACGTCCCGAAGGAACAGTGTCAGCTGCCAGCATGACCTTCTCAGCTTTGTGACTGTAGCAAAGAAGGGTCATCTTTGGTCTTCCTACAATGTGAACTTCAAGGAGCTAATGAAAGCAGAAGCTAATACGCTGTAGCCTTGGATCAAAGTCAGTATAACACATTTGTAAATGAAATCAAGAAATGAGACCAAACCATGCTACAGAGACTTTCCATCCTTGACTTTCATATCTGTATCAAACCGTATAACTACTATATTTACAGTGTTTACATTGAATTGGATATTGAAAGTCACCTCGAGATGAGTTAAAAACTACGGGAGGAGGTATTTAGGTAAGGTGTTGGTTACTTTCTGTGGCTGTGACAGAACATTGACCAAAACCAACTCAAGGGACGGGAGGGTTTATTTGGCTTACAGGTTACAGTCCATCATCAAGGGATGCCAAGGTAGGAAGCCGAAAGCAGGAACTAAAGCAGAGACCATGGAGGATAGCTTACTTGGTTGTTTTTTCCCCCATGGCTTATTCAACTTGTTTTCTTACACAACCCAGGATCACCCACCCAGGAATGGCATTGGGCACAGTACCACACCAATCATTAATCAAGAAAACACCCCCATGGACACACCCACAGGCCAATCTGAAGGAGGAAATTCCTCAATTGAGAGTCTCTCCTCCTGGGTGATTCTAGTACATTTCAAGTTGAAAAAAAAAAAAAAAAAAAAAGCTAACTAACCACCTAACCAGTGCAGTTATATGTAAAACTGACAACACTTAACATTTGCAGATGTTGAGATTCTTGAGCCTTGGGGTCCGGGAACTAATCCCCCTCAGACAACAGGGAACAACTATACTTGCAAGGGAGACCATTCAGTCCCCACCTCTAAGCTCTTTATTGTCCAGCCCTTCAGCATGTTACAAACAGGCTCAAATAAACCATCTCAGACCCAGCCTCCACCCTTATGCAGCCAGCAAAGCCCAAGCTGTCTTTGTTGTACCATCACCAGCGTAGGAGCAAAGACAGATTCTCTAGCATTCATAGCTGTGTGTGAGATGCAAGGGAGACATTCATAAGAGAATCCAAGCCCAACCCTCAGGCGAGGTTGGGGTCTCAGGGAGGACAGTCATCAGGAGCTGCAGTGGAGAGGGACCAAGACAACACAGGTCCCAGCACCCAGCAAGAGAAGCTGCAGTCTGGCTGGCCACTGTTTAGATCCAAAAGGCTTCGGTGAGGAATGTGACCAGAGCAGGGAAGGACAAGTATGTGGCAGGTACAGTTGTCCAGCTCTGCCCTGCCTTGAGTTCAGAAACTGAAACAGAAAGGGGTGACGCTTTGGCCACAGCCCCACCTCATTCAGGATCAGACCTCCAGCTGAGCCAGTCAGGGAGACATCTGGCAGAGCCTGCTGTGTGGCAAAGCCAACTAAGCCTCCCATTCAACTGCCCTGAATTGTATCTCCCAGCCCAGAGGGGAGGATGGCTAGAGCTCCAAGAGTGGCAAAACTTCCTAGGGTGTAATGCAGGATGCCCCAGCCATGATCTGCAAAACAGTCTTTGAAAAAAATAAGTCCAGCTAGAAACTGAGCTGGGAAAAGCTTCCTGAAATTTGTCTTAAGAGAAATTAAACAATAAGTCATTGGCAAAACCCCTAGACTACTGCATCCCTGGGAAAAGGGCTCAGTTCAGCACTCTAATGCAGGCTGCAGGCCAAGGTCCTCCCACCATTCCTCCTCTCAGGAGAACAAGAAAACACTCTGGAACAATGGGCAAGCCTGATAGATGCCCAGGTCAGATCGGTGCTAAAAAACCTGACTTCACACTTTTCCTAGTGACTCTGTTTCCCCAAAGCACTATCCATCAAAACTTAGGGACCCTCAGCATATTCTTAAATATTCCTAGAACCCAAAGTCCTGTTCTGTTGGCTTTTATTTCATTTTGCATCAAATTCAATTTGTGCTGCTCATGTATTCTTGGATATGTGGGTCCACATTGAAAAGAGAACTGACTCTAATTGTCCCATCAGCCATCAACTGCCAATAGCACTTCAGAGAGCAGTGGGACTGCGTGCCCACCTCCCTTCTCCATGCTGTGATTTCTTTGGAACTTGCACAGGACTCACACATGACATCACAACTACTGTGAGTTCATACATGCAAATGCCCTGCTATACCAGAAAAAAAACCTTAAACACACGTGCACCAAACACACAGGGGACAGACAATTTCATACAAGAAACATTTTCAGATCTAAAACACAGATTGACCCCAACACAATGACAGTGGGTGATTTCTTTCTTTTTTTCCTTGAAAGACAATCCTTTCTCTTTTTTGTATTCATTTTTTGTTTTGTTTTTATATCCCAACTGCAGTTTCTCTTTCCACTTTTCCTCCCAGCCCCTCCCCCTAGCCTCTCCTCTCCCCTCATCCCATCTACTCCACCTTCTCCATTTCTCTTCAGTAAAGGGCAGGCCTCCCATGGATATCAACCAGCCATAGTATATCAAGTTGCAGTGATAAAGCCCCTGCTCACCACTGTCAGGAGTTCCACATGAAGACCAAGCTACACAACTGTAACATATATGCAGAGAGCCTAGGTCAGTCCCATGCAGGCTCCCTGGTTGTCAGTTCAGTCTCTGTGAGCCCCTGTGACCCCAGGTTAGTAGATTCTGTAGGTTTTATTGTGGTGTCCTTGACCCCTCTGGCTCCTTCAATCCTTTCTCCTCCACTTTCACAGTATTCCCTTACCTCCACTTAACGTTTGACTGTGGGTCTCTGCATCTGTTTCAATCAGTTGCTGGGTGAAGCCTCTCTGATGACTTTTCAGCTAGATAAGAACCTATGAGTATAGCAGGATATCACTAGGAATCATTTCATTCATTCATTTGTTTGTTTGTTTGCTTGTTTGCTTGCCAGTTCTGTTTGGTTCTATCCTAGGTCTCTGGGCTAACCCACCCCTGGGTCCTGGCCCTCCAGGCATTGTCAGGGGTGAGCTCCCTCCCATGGCATGGGTCTCAAGCTGAACTAGTCATTGGTTGGCCACTCCTACAATATCTATGCCACCTTTACCCCAACACATCTTGTAGGCAGGACAAATTGTAGGTTAAAAGTTTTGTGGCTGGATTAGTGTCCCAGTCCCTCCACAGGATGGCTTGCCTGGTTACAGGAGATGGTCAGTTCAGGCTCTGTATCCTCCAGTGCTAGGAGTCTTAGATAGGGTCACTCTCATAGATTCCTGGGAATTTCTAAAGCACTAGGTTACTAGCTCATCTCAGAGACACACACCCCCAATTCCAGTTGTCTCTCCCAGTAGTCTTTCCCTCCATCCTCCTCCCTCCTGATTACACTTGTTCCCATCCCCACTCCCCCATCCAGATGCTTCCCCCCAACCACATAATGTCAATTCTATTTCCCCTTCACAGTGAGATTCATGCATCTCCCACTTGAATCTCCTTGTTACTTAGCTTCTCTGAATCTGTAGACTGTAGCATAGTTATTCTTTACTTTACAGCTAATATACACTTATAAATGAGTACATACCATGTTTGTCTTTCTGGATCAGGGTTACCTCTCTTGGGATGATCTTTTCTAGTTCCATCCATTTGCCTGCAAATTTCATAATGTCATTGTTTTTAATGACAGCTGAGTAATGCTCCATTGGGAAATGTACCACATTTTCTTTATCTGTTCTTCAGTTGAGAGACATCTAGGTTGTTCTTGGGTTCCGGCTATTCTGAATAAAGCTGCTAATAACATAGTTGAGCAAATGTCTTTGTCATAAGATGGAGCATCCTTTGGGTATATGCCCAGGAGTGATATAGCTGGTTTTTGAGGTAGATTGACTCTCGATTTTCTGAGAAACCATGTTACTGATTTCCAAAATGGCTGTACAAGTTTGCATTCCCAACAGCAATGGAGGAGTGTTCCCCTTGTTCCACAACCTTTCCAACATGAGCTGTCATTTGTGTTTTTGATCTTAGCCACTCTGACAAATGTAAGACGATATCTCAGAGTTGTTTGATTTGCATTTTTCTGATAGCAAAGAATATTGAACATTTCTTTGAGCATTTCTCAGCCATTTAAGATTCCTCTGTCAAAAATTCTCTGTTTAGATCTGCACCCCATTTTTTAATTGGATGATTTGGTTTCTTGATGTCTAGTTTCTTGAGTTCTTTATGTATTTTGGATATTAGCCCCAAGTCAGATGTGGGGTTGGTGAAAATCTTTTCCCGTTCTGTAGGCTGCTGCTTTGTCCTATTGATGGTGTCCTTGGCCTTACAGAGGCTTTACAGTTCCATGGAGTCCCATTAATTAATTGTCAATCTTTAGTGCCTGAGCTATTAGTTTTCTGTTCAGGAAGTTGTCTCCTGTGCCAATCAATGTATTCAAGGTTATTTCCCCACTTTCTCTTCTATCAGGTTCAGTGTATCTGGGTTTATGTTGAAGTCTTTGATCCACATAGACTTGAGCTTTGTGAAAGATGAATCTATTTGCAATCTTTTATGTGCTGACATCCAGTTAGACCAGGATCATTTGTAGAAGGTACTTTTCTTTTTTCCATAGTATAATTTTGGCTTCTTTGTCAAAAATCAAGTGTCCATAGATGTATGGATTTACTTCTGAGTCTTTGATTTGATTCTGTTAATCAACTTGTCAGTTTTTATGCCAATACTATGTGGTTTTTCTTACAATTGCTCTGTAGTGCAGCTTCAAATCAGAGATGATGATACCTCTGGAAGTTCTTTTATTATACAGGATTGTTTTAGCTATCCTGTTTTTTTTTTTAAAAATAAGAAGTTGCATATTGCTCTTTCAACGTCTATGAAGACTGTGGTGGAATATTGATGTGAATTGCATTGAATCTGTCCGTTGCTTTTGGTAAGATTACTATTTGTACTATGTTAATCTTACTGATCCATGAGCATGGGAGATTTTTCCATCTTCTGATATCTTCTCCAGTTTCTTTCTTCAAATGCTTGAAGTTCTTGTCATACAGGTCTTCCACTTGCTTGGTGAGAGTACACTAAGATATTTTATATTATATGTAGCTATTGTGAAGGATGTTGTTTCCCTGATTTCTATCTCAGCCCATTTGTCATTTGTATGTAGGAGGGATACTGATATTTTTTTCAGTAGATCTTATATTCAGTCACTTCACTGAAGGTGTTTATCAGCTGTAGAAATTCCCTAGTAGAATTTTTGGTGTCCCCTATGTATACTATCATATCATCTGCAAATAGCAATACTTTGATTTCTTCCTTTCCAATTTGTATCTCCTGGTCTCCTTTAGTTGTCTTATTGCTCTAGCCAAAACTTAAAGTGCTATTTTGAATAGATATAGAGAGAGTAGACAGCCTTGTCTTGTTCCTGATTTTAATGGAATTGCTTTGAATTTCTCTCCATTTAATTTGATGTTGGCTATAGGCTTGCTGTAAAATGCCTTTATTATGTCTAAGTATATCCCTTGTATCTCTGAACTCTCTGAGACTTTTATCATGAAGGGGTGTTGAATTTTGTCAAAATATTTTTCAATATCTAATGAAATGATCATGTGGTTGCTTTCTTTCAGTTTGTTTATTTAGTGGATTACATTGACAGGTTTTCATATGTTGAACCATTTCTGCATCTCTAAGATGAATCCCACTTGATCATGGTGGATGATATTTTTGATGTGTTCTTGGATTTGGTTTGTGAGTATTTTATTGAGTAGTTTAGCATTAATGTTCATGAGGGAAATTGGTCTGTAATTCTCTTTCTTTGTTGAGTCTTTGTGTGGTTTGGTTATCAGAGTGACTGTGAATTCATAAAATGAATTTGGTAATGTTCCTTCTGTTTCTATTTTGTGAAATAATTTCAGAAGTATTGCTATTAGCTGCTCTTTGAAAGTCTGATGGAATTCTTTGCCAAAACCATTTGTTCCTTGGCTTTTTTTTTTTTTTTTTTTTTTTTGGTTGAGAAACTTCTAATGACTGCTTTTATTTCCTTGGGGAGGTTGGTCTATTCAAATTGTTTATCTTTATTTAACTTTGGTGAGTTATATATTGAGAAAATTGTCCATTTCTTTGAATTTCCTTGGTGTCTGTTGTTATGTCTCCCTTTACATTTCGATTTTATTAATTTAGATATTCTCTCTGTGTGTCTTTTAGATAGTTTGGATAAGGGTTTGTCTATCTTGTCGATTTTCTCAAAGAACCAGCTCTCCATTCCATTGATTCTTAGTATTGTTCTCTTTGTTTCTATTTTATTGGTTTCAGCCCTGAGTATAGTTATTTTCTTCCATCTTTTCCTGTTGGGTGAGTTTGCTTCTTTTTGTTCTAGAGCTTTCAGGTGTGCTGTTAAGTCACTAGTATGAGGAGATCTCTCTAATTTCTTTATGAAGGCATTTAGTACTATTAACTCTCCTCTTTTCACTGCTTTCATGGTATCCTGCAAGTTTGTGTGTTATACATTCATTTTCATTGAATTCTAGGAAATCTTAAATTTCTTTCTTATTTCTGCCTTGACCCAGTGGTAATTCAGTAGAGAGTTGTTCAGTTTCTATGAGTTTCTAGGTGTCCTGTTTATTTTGTTTTGTTTTGTTTTGTTTTTTCTGTTGTTGCTGAAATCCAGCTTTAATCCATGGCAGTCTGATAAGATATAGGGAGTTATTTCAGTTTTCTTATATCTATTGAAACTTGCTTTGTGACTGAGTATATGGTCAATTTTGGAGAAGGTCCTATGAGGTGCTGAGAAGAAGCATACTCTTTTGTGTTTGGGTGAAATGTTCTTTCGATATCTGTTAGGTTCATTTGAGTCATAATTTCTGTTAGTGCCATGTTTTCTCTGTTTAGTTTCTGTCTGGACAACCTGTCTATTGGTGAGAGTGGGGTGGCTGAAGCCTGCCAGCATTGATGTGTGTAGTTCAATGTATTATTTAAGCTTTAGCAGTGTTTCTTTTACAAATGTGGGTGCCCTTGCATTTGGGACATTGATGTTCAGAACTGAGATGTCATCTTCATGGATTTTTCCTTTATGAGTATGAAATGTCCTTCTCCATATCGTTTGATTAATTTTGGCTTAAAGTCTCTTTTGGTAGATATTAGGATATATAAACCTGCTTCTTAGGTCCATTTGATTGGAAAATCTTTTTTCAAACCTTTACTCTAAGGCAATGTTTATCTTTGATGTTGAACTGTGTTTCTTGTATGAAGCAGAAAGATAGATCCTGTTTTCATATCCATTCTGTTAGCCTGTGTCATTTTATTGGCTAATTGAATCCATTGATATTGAGAAATATTAATAAGCAGTGGTTGCTGATTCTTGTTATTTTGTTATTATTGTTGTTGGCAGTAGTCTCTCTCTCTTTCTCTCTCTCTCTGTCTCTGTCTCTCTCTGTCTCTCTATCTCTCTCTCTGTCTCTCTCTCTGTCTCTCTCTCTCTCTCTCTCTCTCTCTCTCTCTCTCTCTCTCTCTCTGTGTGTGTGTGTGTGTGTGTGTGTGTGTTTCCTTTCTTGGATTTTGGTGGTGTGAGATTATTGCCTGTATTTTCATAGTTGTAGTTAACTTCCTTGGGTTGGAGTTTTCATTCTAGTTCCTTCTGTAGGGCTACATTTGTGGATAGGTATTGTTTAAATTTGACTTTGTCATGAAATATCTTGTTTTCTCCATTTGTGGTGATTGAAAGTTTGGCTGGGTATAGTAGTCTGGACTGGCCTCCGTGGTCTCTTAGAGTCTGCAAGACGTCTATCCAGGTCTTTCTGGCTTTTAGAGTCTCAGTTAAAAATGCAATTATAATAGGTCTACTTTTATATGTTACTTGGCCTTTCCCCCTTGAAGCTTTTAATATTTTTTCTTTGTTCTGTATGTTTAGTGTTTTGATTATTATGTGGTACAAAGACTTTTTTTCTGATCCAATCTATTTAATGTTCTATAAGCTTCTTGTACCTTTATAAGCATGTCCTTCTTTAGGTTAGGGAAATTTTCTTCTATAATTTTGTTAAATATATTTTCTGGGCCTTTGAATTAGGATTGTCCTTCTTCTATTCCTATTATTCTTAGCTTTGGTATTTTCATAGTGTTTCAGATTTCCTGGATGTTGTGTGTTAGGGGTGTTTTAGATTTAACATTTTCTTTGACCAATGAATCTATTTCCTCTATTGTATCTTCAATGCCTGAGATTCTCACTTTCATCTCTTGTATTCTGTTGGTGATGCTTGCTTGCATCTGTAGTTCCTGTTTGCTTACCCCAATTTTTTTATTTCCAGAATTCCCTCAGTTTTTGTTTTCATTATTGCTTCTATTTCTGTTTTCAGGTCTTGAATAGTTTCCTTCACCTGTTTGTTGGTGTTTTTTTGTTTGTTTGTTTGTTTGTTTGTTTGTTTTGTTTTTTCTGGCTTTCTTCACATTCTTTAAGGGATTTACTGCTTTCCTCCATTTTTTTGTTTGTCTTTTCCTCAATTTCTTTAAGGGAGTTTTCTTTATTTCCTCTTTATTATCTTCATAAAGTTGTTTTTAAGGTTATTTTCTTGTGCTTCACTTGTATTAGAATATTCGGGTCTTTCTGTTCTAAGTTAGCTAGGCTATAGTGGTGCCATATTGCCCTGGCTGTTGTTGATTGTATTCTTGTACTGGAGTTTAGGCACCTGGATTTGGGATGATTAGGTCTAGGCCCTGATTCCTGAGTTTGTTTTTGTTGGCTGGTTATTTCGTTCATTGGTTGTTGTTTCCTCTTTGGTCTCTTTGTGGCCTGGATTTCTGGTGGCCAGCATGTCCTCTGATCTAGTAGGGAGTCTCTGTCCAAGTTGGGAGCTGGCCTTCCAGCAGTTAGCTTGTCCTTTGGTGCATCAGGGGCTCTCTGTTCTTCTAACTGGTGTAGCCTGCACCTGAGCAGCAGGAGTCCCCTGGGGTTGGGGGCAGGGCTTGGCCTCAGGGTTCTGATTAGGAGTGTAAGGTCTGTTAGATGGGCCTTGGGGAACTGAATCTTGGGAGTGGGGCAGTTAGACTGGCAGGTGGGTCACTCACATGTTCTTCTGACTAGTGTGGCCTGAATCTCAAGAGTGGGTGATTTCAACAATACTCTTACCAATAGACAGTTCATTTCGGAAGAAAAAACTAAATAGCAAAACTCTGGAGTTAAATGACATCATAAATCAAATCTAACAGACATCTACAGAGCATTCTATCCAAATAGTAAAGAGTGTACATTCTTCTCAGAAGCCCATGGTAGTTTCTCCAAAATTGAATACACATCAGGATATAAAGCAAGTCTTAATAAATAAATGAACATTGGAATAACATTCTGCATTCTATCTGACCACAGTAGAATAAAGCTACATACCAAGAGCAATCCAACTACTGGAAGTATACAAACTCACGGACACTAAACAATGAACTGCTGAATGATAGATAATTGG
The DNA here is from genome assembly GCF_004664715.2 of Peromyscus leucopus. Classification (NCBI taxonomy): domain Eukaryota; kingdom Metazoa; phylum Chordata; class Mammalia; order Rodentia; family Cricetidae; genus Peromyscus; species Peromyscus leucopus. The sequence goes on along the minus strand of NC_051069.1, from coordinate 45,489,113 downwards.
GGCAAGAGGGAGATTTAAAACATCCTAGAATAGAATGAAAACAAAAATACAACATACTAAAATCTCTGGGACACAATAAAGAAGACCCTAAAAGGAACATTTCTAAGTGTTGATGTAGTGGGTAGCCATTCCAACCTTGACCTGGAAGTTCCAACCCCTATTGAGGCTTTGTTAACTGTCACGCCTACAAGGCAGGGCCAAGAGAGGACCTTGAAGACCTGAGATCCAGATGTGCCTGTCTCTCTTGTTTCCTGGAGGTAGACCAAGCAGAGTTCTACCAGAGAACACCGCCGGACTGCGCTGTGTCTTTCCCAGACCCTGCATCCTACCTATCCCTTCATTTGTAAGTTATGCCCCCAAATAAATCTCCCTTTTAACTATGTGGAGTGGCCTTAATAATTTCACCAATATGTTGATTGTCAATCAGAGGTAGTAAATAACATCAACAAAATGGTCTCTTCCAAACACAGAAGGACAGATTTGCTATGAGTACACAGCATTCAGACAGCTTGCACAAGATCCACAAAAGCTCCAGCCAGACAAATCCTGGCACATAAAGGGGAAAGGTAAGCACAAAATCCCACTGCTAGCTGAGCAGCTTTGGATTTGATGGCTGCTGGGAGAGGGAAAGTCAGTTTTCCTTAATGATTCGACCCCTGGCATGCTAACCACACACCAGGGCAGCCCCACTTCCAAGAGTAGACTGAACATGAACTGAACTAGACTCCATTGGGGAAATGAGTGGGGGAGGGGAGGAGAAGGAGGATGGATCAAAATTGTGTGGAAAGGAAGGATGGTAATGGGAAGAGTGGAGGGATGAATATATTCAAAATACGTTATATGAACTTCTCAAAGAATTAATTAAAACATTGCCTTTAAAGGACCTGGAAAAAAATAAGAACAAACAATGTGTTCCCAAAAACATAAATGGAAAGAGATCATTAAAATCAAGGATGAAATTAATGGAATAGAAATGGAACAACAGTACAAAAAGATAATGAAATAGAGTTTGTTCTTTGAAAAGACAGAAAAACCATTAGCCAAATTAACCAAAAGAAAGATAGAAGCTCAACATTAATACAACTGGAGATGGAAAAGGAGATGTGGCAATGGAATTCTGTTTTGATAGTTGTTTATTCATTAGGATAAGTGAATTTTGACACTGACTAGTTATTCAGAATAAAAGGAGTGGTCACTAGACTAAGGAACAGAGACATCGATGTGTTAACTGACCTCACAATGACCTTAAAAACATGGCTTTGTTTAATGCACAGTCTCAAGATGCACAATTCTCTTTTCTCACTTTAATAACTCATTTTACATACTTTTTCCCAAACGGCTGTCTCATAGCAAATGAATGCCAGAGCCACAATAGGACCCACCCACCCCCCACCCCCTGTATATTTTCCTCTCCAGCTGTGTGAATTTCTTTCAGTGGCTGGCATGCAGACAGCCTTGCTCTGTGGATAGCACATGAACTGTAGCAACTGGAATCACTGATGGAAGGTTCTGGAAGGGCTTTCTAGAACTGTCCTCACAGATACAATTTACCCTGTGCTTGTAAGGTGAAGACACCTATTCCCCATCCTTACCCATCTCCATCCATCACCTTGTCACCATGCATACACCATTTATCCGAAGAACCCCACACAGTGGCCAGACCAGCTATCCTCCCTGTCATTCCCTCTGAGAAGCAAAGAAAAAACTCTCCAGTGTCAAGTATACAGCAGACAGATGTCACAGACTTCCATTTCTGCATAGGAGGTCATAACAGCAGAGCAAATGACAAAAGTCAGGCTTTTAAAGCTTCTAAAATTCCAGAGAGGAAAAAAACCTCACACAGGTGAGTTGAGGCTACAGAATACTTATTTCTGGTCTTAGCTTTACAGCAGAGCTTGGCACAACCCCGTCAGAGGAAAAGGTTACTAGAGACCACCATCCACTAACCAGGACAGGGCAAACCCTGCGTGTCTGAGAAACCTCAGCAAACAACTGGCTTCCATCAGTGGCCACAGACTAGGCTCAGAGATATGAGTACAGCCCAAACTCTGGCCTAACACTTCTAAAAGAAAGAGAAGGTCTTCTGTGCTCAACCAAAAATGCACATAGGTAGAAGGAGTCTGCCTTAGAAACACCGCCAGCATCCGTGGGTGTGGAGTCGCAGCAACCTGAGCCCTGGGTGTCAGGATTCTAAGGGACAGCCCTGGGCATCCCAGCCTTGCAAAACGGAGTGGGTAAACACAGGAAACAAACAATACTAACTTATTGTTTTCCCTTCCTTTGCCTCTCTGCCTCTGTATATTTAAAATTCATGTTTCTTGGGTAGTTTTGAAATAGGTTTGTGTTATATCTAGTTTGACTTCTGTTATGAATAGACAGTTCAATTACATCGACTGTCAGTGGAGTCTGGTATAGATCCTCCATCTTGTCTTGGTTTACATTTGTTCCCATGAAGTCAGAGCTTCCTAGACTCCTTTCCTGCATTATTTGGAGTCGACTGGATTTTTCTCAGCACTCTCTTTCTGTTAGGGGTTTTAAAACTAGTCGTTGTTGTTGTTGTTGTTGTTGTTGTTGATATTACCTGAAAATATAACCTCCAAAGTGCTACAAAACCCAACATATTTAGTAGCAGCATCATATGCTAAGTGGAAAATTCTACACCTAATTTCATATGTTGAGCTGCAGTCAAAACATGGGCAAACTAAAATAGCATGTAAAATTATCTCCAGGCCCTATTTATAAGGTACACATGCAATATAATCCATTTCATATTTATATTTAGGTCTTGCCCACAAGACATGTTATACATATGCAAATGTTCAAAGCTAAAAACATTGAAATCCGAAGTATTTCTGATCCTGAGAACTTCCGATGAAGAATGATTGATATACTGGTAGTTACTCCAGAGATTCATATGGGAAACATTGGAATCAATGACATCACTTCACACCAGGCACTTCACCCTCAATGCTTTATATTTCAGAGGGTATCATTTCACTTGGGAGGTTCTGTCCATTCTGTTCCTGCTCTGTGCTTTTCAGTTCATTGAATCTGCTACCTTACAATCATTTGTGCTTTGAACAAGTCATCTGTCTGTAAGAAAGTTAGTAAACTGTTTTCACATTGACCTACACATTTAACACATTTATGAATCATCGTCCCCTCCCCCTCCTGTGGTTCTCAATTTTTATACGGCGTGAATCCCCTTCAATCTGAAGACAATCCTTAAGCATTTCTTTGAGCACAGGTGTTTTATGTCTTTCAAAAACTGTATTTTTGCAGTCCTATTTGAAGAATATCTCCACAGAATGTAAAAATCTGGGCTGATTTCATTCTCCTTCTGCCTTTCAGTTCTTTAAATGTTGCTGACTTGTATTCTCTTCCGGCCTCCATTGCTCCCCTTGAGAAGCCAACTGTCAGGAAGATTCTCAGCCCTCCCTCCTGTCACAGGCCTGGAGGTGGGAGAGGGGCCGTTTCCCAGACTTCACCATCCTCTTCTGTTGCAGGAGATCAGTAGGGACACCCTTGGCTGTGTGTGGTAAGATTTCTTCTGGGACACACCTGTCAGCCGTGCTTTTTTCTCTTTTTAAATTTCCATTTGCTCTTCCTCCGTGCTCTTCCGATGGCATTATTTTTATTGACCTATTTTCTAAATGTATTCTTCTTTCTGGTTCTACTTTGGAGTTTGTCTCATCAAACACATCTCCTCATTAAAGTTATCAAAATTTTAGTTCTGAATTTCTTCTTTACCTTTGTTTATAGGCTCCACTCATTTTGCCAACAGTTCCTGTTTTCTCTACTTCATATGGAAAAACAAAACTCAGGAGAGCCAAAACAATCCTGTACAATAAAGGAACTTCCAGAGGCATCACCATCCCTGACTTCAAGCTTTACATAGAGCCATAGTAATAAAAACAGCTTGATACTGGCATAAAAACAGACACATGGATCAGTGGATTCAAAGAGAAGACCTTGACATAAATCCATACACCTATAAACACCTTATTTTTGACAAATGAGCCAAAATTATACAAGGGAAAAAAGAAAACATCTTCAACAAATGGTGCTGGCATAACTGGATGTCAACATGTAGAAGATTGCAAATAGATCTATGTCTATTGCCATGCACAAAACTCAAGCCTAAGTGAATCAAAGATCCCAACATAAATTCAGTTACACTGAACCTGAAAAGAGAAAGTGGGAAGTAGTCTGGAACACATTGGCACCGGAGATCACTTCCTGATATAATACTAGTAGCAAAGGCACTGAGAGCAACAGTTAGTAAATGGGACCTCCTGAAACTGAAAAGCTTCTGTAAGGCAAAGGACACTGTCAATAAGACAAAATGGCAGCCTACAGAATGGGAAAAGATCTTCACTAATCCCACATCTGACAGAGGCTGATCTCCAAAACATATAAAGAACTCAAGAAACTAGACATCAAAATACCAAATAATCCAATTTAAAAGTGGGGTACATGCCTAAACAGAGGATTCTCAAGGGAAGAATCACAAATGGCTGAGAACAATTAAAAATTGTTCAATATCCATAGCCATCAGGGAAATGCAAATCAAAAAGACTCTGATACACGATTTTACACCTATCAGAATGACTAAGATTAAAAATGCTAATGACAGCCTATGTTGGAAAGGATGTGGTTTAAGGGGAATACTCCTCCACTGCTGGTGGGAGTGCAAACTTGTACAGCTGCTTTGGAAATAGGAATGGTGATTTCTCAGAAAATTGGGAATCAATCTACCTCAAGACCTAGCTATATCAATCTTGGGCATATACTCAAAAAATGCTCAATCATACCACAAGGACATTTGTTCAACTACATTCATAGCAGCATTATTCATAATAGCTAGAACATGTAAACAGACTAGATGCTCCTCAACAGAAGAATGGATAAAGAAAATTTGGTACATTTAAACAATGGAGTATTACTTAGCAGTTAAAAACAATGACATCATGAAATTTGTAGTCAAATAGATGGAAGTAGAAAAAAAAAATCATCCTGAAGGAGGTAACCCAGACCCAGAAAGACAAACATTGTGTGTACTCACTCATAAGTGGATATTAGTTGTAAAGAAAAGGATAACCAGGCTACAATCTATACCCCCAAAGTAGCGAGGTAATAAGCAGGGCGGAAGAGGGATGTGTGAATTTCCCTGGGGAGGAGAAATAGATGAGATTTCCTGTGTAAACTGGGGGTGGAGGTAAGGGGAGGGTATGGAGGGATGGGAACATGAGGGATCAGTTTGGGTGCCTTGGGCCTGGCAGAAGAGGGGAGTCATGAAAGAGATATCTTGTTGGGGGTGCATTTGGGGATTAGGGAGAAACCTGGTATTAGGGAAACTTCCAGTAATCCACAAGGATGACCCCAGCTAAAACTCCTAGCAATAGTGGAGAGGGTGCCTGAACTGGTCTTCTCTTGTAATCAGATTGGTGACTACCCTAATTGTCATCAGAGAGCCTTCATCCAGTAACTGATGGAAGCAGATGCAGACATCCACAGCCAAGCACTGGGCTGAGCTCCAAGAGTCCTGTTGAAGAGAGAGGGGAGAGATTGTAGGAGCCAGGAGGGTCAAGATCATAAAGGGGAACCCACAGAGACAGCTGACCTGAGCTCATGGGAGCTCACAGACTCTGAACCGACAGCTAGGGATCCTTCATGGGACTGACCTAGGCCCTCTGCATGTGGGTAACAGTTGTGTAGCTTGGTCTGTTTGTGGAGCTCCTAGAAGGGGGACCAGGATCTGTCCCTTGCACTGGATCTGGCTTTTGGGAACCTATTCTCCATGCTGGGATGCCTTGCTCAGCCTTGATGCGCGGGCCAGGGGGCAGGGGGAAGGATCTTGGTCTTGCCTCAACTTGGTATGCCATGCTTTGTTGACTCCCATGGGAGGCCTGCCCTTTTCTGAATGGAGAGGGGGAGGAGAGGATTGTGGCGTAGATTGGAGGTGGGAGGACAGAAAGGAAGAAGGGAGGGGAAACTGTGGTCAGTATGTAAAATAAATGAAAAAAATTTAGTTAAAAATTAACAAAAAGAAGTTGGTTAATACTATGCTCATTTGGAAGAGTAATCGCAGTTGGTTCTCCACATGGGTCTGTGACCTGTCTAGTCACAAGGTCTTGGCCCCAATAACAAGGCCAGTTATGGGCTGGACTTAGATCCAATAAGAAAGTGGGTGGCTCCTTTCTTGACATTTGTTTTACTACTGTACCAGTAGCTCACAGAGTTCACACTGGGTAAGACTGATGATTACTTTCCTCCTCCAGTGGAATACATAGCACCTTCTAGCTCTATGACAACTACCCAGGATGAATGAAGCTTCAAGAGGCATACAAGCTTGAATTCGCCATGTTCTATGACTCAAGTATGTGGTGTCTTCAGCAACAGGGTCTTATCATCAAGTTCTGGAGGGTAAACAGGCTGCCATATGTGAGGGATTATGGGATCTCAATAGTCAACAATGCCAATAGAGGTAACCCATTTCCAGCACTAGACTTTCTGTTTGCTAGCCTATGGTGTCTAACAGAGACATTGTTGGCCTGTTATAGTGTAACTCCATTTAGATTCTTGTTATATGTGTGTATGTAGATATTTTTCTACAGTATTTAAGTTTCTGTAGTAGTTAAGTCTCCATATGACTGTTTCAAAGAGTCTTTAGTGTTAGCTATCCCTCCTCTTCGTCACTCTTCTACCCTGCCCATCCATCCTTCTCCCCATTTAACCATTCTTCTTCCATTATCTCTCCTCCAAGCTAGCAGAGGTTTAAGAAAAGCACCTTCACTGCTCATGTTGATCACCTAAGAGGCCAAGGCAGGAGGAAGCAGGAGTGCAAGGGCAGCATGCACTCCATAAAGAGACCCTATCTTAAACTACGTGTGTGTGAGTGTGTGTGTGTGTGTGTGTGTGTGTGTGTGTGTGAGAGAGAGAGAGAGAGAGAGAGAGAGAGAGAGAGAGAGAGAACAAAAAAAATTACCTCAAAGGAACAATAAGGAGAGCTACCTTCTCAAGAAAGGATTAAATCCAAAAAACAATGTAATATTTCTTGAAGTGCTATGAGATATTTTAATGCAAACTTGTAAAAATAAAATTATTTTTAATTATCCTTTGAAACTTTAAAAAAGTTTTTGAATAATAAAATGTAATCAAATACCAGAAATGACAAGAAAAACCTAAACTATAGTAAATTAGTAAATACCAAAGAGAATTACTCAATCTGGAAAAAATACTCTAGACAGAAATATCAAATTGCAGGAATAAATGATGATTACAAGAAAAGAGAGAGCTCATTTCAACAAGTAAAAATAAACATCAAACATCAACTGTAGATTAGAACGACATGGTAATAGCTTGTAGCTTTTCAATATATACAGTATTTAAAAATATAATAACAATCCATAGAACAGACAGACAACAGCATAGAAATTTTAAAACCAACACTTCATGGCACAAAGCCAAAAGATAAATGGTATGCTACCTACAGCAATATATACACAAATTGAAATATAGTAAAGACCAAACAATCTGATCAATCCAAGAAACTCAAGAGATAGTGGGAGAGGGGTGACTATGAAAATTTGATCCAACGGGAACTGAAAGTATGTACAGACTACCCAAGTCAGCAACAACATGCAATCAGAGGGCTCTGATTATGCTCTGTTGCCTAGGGGCTTATTATCCAAGTATGCTGAAGTCATGAAGATATGGACAGGATCTGCTTATTCTTCTATTTAAATTTCCTAGCATTTTGCAAACCATTTAAAAGTATTTTAAGGAACTCTGAGTATTCTCTTTAATGTTTTATATAATGTTTACATATGCATAGTATATGTTTTGATCAAATCCACCTGCATTCACCCCTTCTCCATGCTCCCCCTATCTCCCCATCACTTTTCTCTTTTAACTCGATATGCCTTTTTTCTTATATTCTAGAAAACTGTGCAGTTACCATCACTTAGTACCTGCTGATACCCAAATCCACAGATGCTTGGATGCCTTATCTAAAATAGCTAGCTTTTGCACATAGCCATTGCATGCTCTCCTGTGCACTTTAAATCATTTCTATGTTGCTTATAATACCTCATACGCTGTAAATGCTGTGCCAACAGTTGTTACACTGTGTTCCTTAGGAGCAAATGACAGGAAGACATCTGTACATATTTGGTACACACACAATTGAAAAATATTTTAAATCTATGTTTTGTAGACTCTGTAGATGTAGAAACCACATATATGGAAGGTCAGTTGATGCTGAAATCTAGGTGTAATGGACTACTTATCAAATATATTTTTATTTTTTATTTGTGTTTATCTTTCTAACACTTCAACAATATGCCTCTTCATAATTTTATCCCTTTTCATTTCAAACCTCTTACTAGCAAATACATGGAGATGGACAGTGAATGTGCCACTCAGACATCCTATAAATGAACTGGACACAATACAAATGGAATTAGACTCAGCGACATAAAATGAGTTCTCCTTTGCTGTCTTATGCACCATTTACCCAAACTAGAGACTTTGATAGCAGCCTTCACACACACACACACACACACACACACACACACACACACACACACGCTTGTCCTTCATGTGAGCATTCTAAATAAGGCCTTGGTTCTACAGACTCATTTGCAAGTCACTTAGATCCTATTTCTGCTTTCTCACAGCCTCATCATTACCATCATTATCAACCTATTACACTGACCTTCACCTCCCTCTCAGCATAGATATATCTGCCTTTAGGTCTATGAATCTCATCACACCACCTCCAATTTTCTAGTCCTGATAGTCTCACATAGCTGGCAACATAAAGATGTATCATCTCACCTGGCAGCTAGGCCTATTACTCTGGGTTGTCTACTGACATTACTGGCCCTTCTCCCTGCTTCTTTCTCTTGTGTATAGCCATGCAGTATCTCCCCCAGACACTTAAAGAAGCCATGCTGTAGCCTACTCCAAGCTTCAGTGTGCAGTCTGCATTCACAGCAAGATGGCATCTTTCTCCTCCTCCAAGACCTGGGACAGGTTTGACCTCTCCTGAAAAGACTGCCCATGGCTTTGATTCACTACCAGCTTTTCATCACTCTTTGTACAAAACACACTGGTGGATTGTTTTTGGATTTCATTTTTGTTTGTTTGACCACAGTGTTTAATCATTTACTATAAAAAGTATCACATTAAACATCTTAAATAGTTTATCTATTCTAATGCCTACAATAACCCTACAAGGCAGGTGTCTTAATCAACCCAATTCTACTGAAGAAAATGAACTTTGTGTCAGAAAGCTTATCCAAAGTCTAGTTCCAAGTATCACTAAGATTTCAGTACTTATCCACCTGACTCTTGTTTCTGGTTTTATTACAATCTGGATAGCTCTCCTGGTATCAGACTGTCTCTGCCCAAGGGTGGGCTTGTGGAGGAGTGGACAGAAGAGTGGGCACCTTAGCCACAGAGTATGGAATTTTTTGTGAAGACAGCGTTGTACCAGAGTGTGCCAGAATCCAGCTCCAGCAGGGTTCTGTGCCACGGGTTGCATGTGTGAAGTAGGCGAAGAATGAAAGGTCTGACCACCAATTGTCTTTCAAACTGATAGCCCTGACTAGCTCAGGCTGTTTTTATTTATACAAGTTCTACTGTATTCAAGCATGAGCAGTTTCAAATCATTTCTCTTTAATCATTTTCCAAGAATCATTAACATTTATTTATTTTAATTTTTCTTCTTTTCCACACCTTTAATGTCATTGACCTTTACCCCATATCATTATAATGTAAGCCAAATGATTATATCTAGCCAGGCACATCTTATTCATACTGTGCCCTAGCCAGCAGCAAACACGCAGTTACAAAGTAAAAGAAATTTAAGTCCTGTGATTAGCTCTTAACAATATGATACTTTCATGTTTTTTTAATTAGCCGAGTGTATTGTCATGCCTACATATCATTGTCAGGTGTATGCCTGTTTCTAAGTAATCTGTATATCACTTTTATGTAGACTACAGTTATAATCCTATTCTTTATAAGTTCTCAAAATAGTAATGATTAATACCTAACTCTTTAACTGCTGGGACTAAATTTCTATTCTTCCAGGCAATTTCTGCAGGTACTTTGCGTTAAGAAAAATGGGAGTTTTCGATTCCTTTATTGATATTTCAACATTGGAAAAAAAATATCTGGGTGTTCACATCCTGGCGCCAGAGAAATATCTGACTTTTCATGTCCTATATCTTTTCCTTATATGTTCCTATAAGCTTTTAATGTCATCTTTAGGAAACTGTTTTTTAAGTTCTTTGAAGTATAATTATCTCTTTTTGGAATTGAATAAGCAATAATCATTAACCTTAGTGAGTTCCTCCGGCTTATTCAGGATGACTGCAAAGTCAGCCAGGAGGTGATCAGAGATACTGTTTCTGTTACATATCAGAGTTTTGTTCCCAGTAAACTCAGGCACAATCATGACTAACAATGCAAAACTAAGAGTTATCATAAGAATAAACATAGCCAAAGTTAGAGAGGCCTGAAGCCCATGAGCTCCCTATGATCAGCACAGAGGTCTGCAATATTGTTTCCATAGGTCCTTGTCAAATGGGTGAGATTCTCCAAAGGGCCTTGCTATCTAAGGAGCTCCATTTACAAAACATTTATGCACCATTGTTCCCAACAGTGACAGCATGACTTCCACCAAGTGCTCTCTTACATAGAGGGAGGGCTTATGTAGTATGGTAGAAGTCTCCACATCCTTTTAAAAATGCCATGGATAGCATTCATTGTGATTATTGAAAAGTATTGAGTTTTCATCATGGGGCTGGAGACACAGTGGGGAGCCAAAACAAATCCTTTCCTTATAGAGTGCATATCACACCCAACCCAGACAAAAAACTGTTGTGGAAAGTCTCTGGCTCCCTGACTATGACCTGAGCCAGGCATCTCCCCTCACCAATCCCTGCAAGTCAGCTCTCCTTTCCCATCCCTGCATGCCTGCCATCCCTGGCAAGCCTAGGAGATGTTCTATTGTGCTTTCCAATTTATAGATGGAGGGGAGTTGGTGACTATTTTTTACCACCTCTGCCTTCATGTTTCCTTAAAACCCAGCAATTCTATGGTCCCCCTCCCCTTCCTTGTCAGAGGGGATATCAGGGATGACAGCTGCCAGGCCCTGCTTTGCAGCTGGACACTCTGGGGGTGGAGTGGGTAAGTCCGTGAGCCCCTACAATGACTCGATACGTGTTTCCTAGAAGTTCCCGTAAGTGTTCCCATTGTCCTTTCAGGTCAGGTACTGGTCTGTAACAGTAATTAGGTCCTTGCTCAGTCCAGGTCATCTTCATGAGATGAGAAAACTCAAATGTGATCAATAACTGTCAAACAAATGAATGAATGATTTCAGAGTAAGAGGAGAGCTGAGTTCTAACAGAAAACGCTCGTGGGGAGCGCTGCTTCAGGGGCTGTTCCTGGTGCAGTCTGCATCCATTTGGAGCACAGCGCTTAGGGAAGGAGGGTCCGCTTCCAACCCCTAAATGACCATCAAAGCCTGCTGAATTGAATGTTTTCTTGATGGATATCTTAATTCATTTCCACTTTGGTTTGAAATGTGTTTGTGAGTATTGATAGAACACAAATTACTAAAGGATTTGCCAGATGTCTGAACCTATTGAGCCAGAGTATGAGAAAACTCCAGGACAATTCACAGGTTAGATACATGGAAGGCTGGAAAACGTCAGACAGGAGCAAGCAAACCACCCTGGGACACCAGCCACAGTGAGTCCAATGCTGGGACTGAGTTGAAGAGTTGACCTTGGAGATGAGCCTCTCCTCAATGGGGACCCAGAGGTTGGGCAGCAATTATTTGGTTTCCACACCATCTCAATTCAACTGAGAAAGGAGGTACATGTGTCATTCTCCACGACACAGCTGATAGAATCAATCAGGAATCTGTATGATTTAAGGGTCAGCCATCAGACTAGCACCCAGTCTTCTAATCCTGAACTTAGGCTTCTTCCCAGATGGAACACAGTTGGGGAGCCAGCTAGGTGCTGGAGAGTTCCTGACACTGGTGTCAGGGTCCCATCGGGTAAGGGAAAATTCAGCAAAACATTTCCCCCTGGTTCCTTCTATCCCCATCTAAGGGTAGAACTCCACAGGCTAATGTTGACAAAAGAGCTGTAGCCTCTAGCCAACATGGAAGGCAGACCTGGGGACAGTACTCTCACCTGATGTGAGGGACATGAGGACACACAGTTCTTGAGCCATAAGCTCTCAAGGGTCCATGATTCAAGATCAAATAAAGTCCATATTGGGTAATTCCAACACCCAAGGTCAAGGAAGGAAACCTAGAGTCTTCAGAAGGTTAGAAGAAAGATGCCAATGAGCAGCCAGGGCAGCTCACGCACAGGAGGGTGCTGCAGCATAGCATGTGTCTGAAGCTGCTCAGTTCCCTAACCATCCTCAAACTACAAGCAACAGCCAGGGCACCGTGAATCTTCTCGACGTAACAGCAAGGGGCTTTGACAATAAGGTGTTCAGTCATCCACCCAACAACCATGCCTGGACTACCTAAGAGCCATTTCCAGGAGCAGCCACCTACAAATACAATGGAAATTGTGCTTCTGAAATACAGCTGGCACCAGTGGACTCGTCCCTGTGGGTTGACCATGAAGCTGATGGGCAGGAGGGAAGTACACTGAGTGATGAAGGTCCCCCTGGGCATTCACTAGCCTGTGGAGACATGGCTATCCAACAGTCACCCAGACCTTCCTAACTTCCAGTCAGCATGGTTCTGATGAGCCTGACTAGGATTCGGAGACAGAGTACAGAGAAAAGAGGAACCTTTCCGGGGTGGCTTGCTCGAGACTGTCCACGTAAAGACAGCAGCACTGTAGATAGTGAAACTGCCATGGACTTCTTTTTTCCCTTTCTTTCTTTCTTTCTTTCTTTCTTTCTTTCTTTCTTTCTTTCTTTCTTTCTTTCTTTCTTTCTTTCTTTCTTCCTTCCTTCCTTCCTTCCTTCCTTCCTTCCTTCCTTCCTTTCTTTCTCTCTCTCTTTCTTTCTTCTCCACAAGAGGAGGAGGGGGTGAAAAATAGCAGCCCACAATTAGGGTGCTGCCGAACCTCTGCACAAGCTGATGAATAAACCAGCCCTCGACAACTTCCCCCCACTGCTGCCGACAGGATAATTGTGTCTAATTTCTTAATTTTAATGCCGTTGTTGCATTTGCCTCCGGCTAATGAGATGTAAATATGTGTTGCGGTTTGTGGATTTGTTTAATTGCAGGGTAGCTAAACTGCGATCGACCGGAAGGTTAGTCTTTTATTTATTTATTTTTATTGTTATATGGCCCTAAGTGGCAGAGAACAGTATAGCTGGAGAGGCTGTGGCTGTGATTCACAGTGTTATCTTTCCCTCGTTCTTTGGAGAGAAGATGAAAGATGTAGTAATTGGGAGAGTGAGTTTGAAGATGAGAAGGATAATGAAAAAGGGAGCTCCCAGTGGATTCTGTCCTGGGCAACATGTGTCCATCACTTTCTTGACCAGACCTACTTGAAGGATGAAGGAGAAAGAGGACCCAAGACTGGACCTCATGCACTGTGGATCATCAGGTGGGACACAAGCCACTTGTAAAATGGCAACACTGGTAACAGAAGTAAAAGAGCCAAGAGGGTAGACTTATAGTGAGAAAGCAAGAAGTTGGGCATATTCTCTGTCTCTTTGAGGACCCAGCAAAGCACAACTTTTAAAAAATGCTTAATTGGCATACAGGGTAATAGATATCATTATAACATTTCAAACAAAGCATATTTTAGTAGGTTCTCCTTCACAATCACTCTTCATGGAGAAGTGTCTGAGCCAGCCCAGAGAGAAATGCATTGTGGTACCCTGAAAATGTCAAACCCTGTAGACACATGGCCCAAACTGAACCCTCACACCTCAGTACATGACCTTGCCAGGAAGGGATTACCCTCAGAACATCTGACAAATACACAGACATCACTGCCAGAAACAGCTGTTTCCTGCTCCAGTGACAGCCATGAGTTGACGATAGGATCAACTCATGGCTGGTACCATCCACCATCCTACTACAAAGCTGATGTCTCTGATTGCATCCCCTTCTCTTATCCACACTTCCAGCCTCTTCTTTACATCCACACTGACCCGACAGTAATATATACCTGCTGATGAACAATTTTCTATGGAAACCACACTCTGGTGGGCCATCCCTGGTGATAGTCCATGGCTAGGAGGGTGGAAGTCATCCTACCCACCTTTCCCGTGACAGGGCCATTACCTCTTCCTGGTGTGGCCATGTCACAGGAGGGACAGGGTCTCCTTAAGTCCCCATTCACACTCATATCCCTTGGGAAGAAGGAAATCCTCCCTTAAATCTGGCTAAAGTCCTTGAACCACAGCTTGAATGCAGCCTCATCATCATCTTGCTTCCAGAGTAGTCCTTCAGATACTTAAAAGACATTTTTGGTGGTGGCTCATGCCTCTGATTCCAGCACTCAGGAGGTAAAGGCATGCTTATCCCTGTGAGTTAAGACCAGCCTAGTCTAAGGAGTGAGTTCCAGGACAGGCTCCAAAGCTACACAGAGAAACCCTGTTTCTTTTTTTTGTTTTGTTTTGTTTTGTTTTGTTTTGTTTTTCGAGACAGGGTTTCTCTGCGTCGTTTTAGTGCCTGTCCTGGATCTCCCTCTGTAGACCAGGCTGGCCTTGAACTCACAGAGATCTGCCTGGCTCTGCCTCCCGAGTGCTGGGATTAAAGGCTTGTGCCACCACTGCCCGGCAGAAACCCTGTTTCAAAAACACTCCTAAAAATGTTTTTCATACAATATATTCAGATCACAAATCTTCCCAGACCCTCCAATTTCCCTGTTCCCCAACTCCATGCCTTTTCTCTCTCATTAGAAAATAAACAGAGTCAAGCAAAAAACAAACAATAAACAAGACAAAGAAAAACACACACACACACACACACACACACACACACACACACACACACACAGCACAAGTTCAAGCCAGAATGGGGCCACAGCACTGAGATGGAGAAGTGGACACAGGCTCCCACTCCCTAACCAAGAAGCTATCTGTAATTAACATCCGCTTGCAAAAGAAAAAATTAGCTTTCTCCAATGGAATTTCACTGGTGAGAGTCACACTTAAAGGTAGGCCTCATGTTAAGCAATAAATGGCCAGCACAAAACAAACTCAATGATATTCCTGTAGACTTTTTGTCTCATATTGCTTTGTTAGAGCTTTTTTTTTTTTTTTTTTTAACTTTTTGACTTTGAAATTTGCAAGTAAATGGATGGAGCTACAAAAAAGAAAAGAAAAGAAAAAAGAAATTGTCCTAAGTGAAGTAACCCAGATCCAAAAGACAAGTATATATATATTTTTCTTATATGTGGATGTTTTTTAAGCTTTCCATATATGTACTATAATCCATTTAACCACCAAGGTTACATTTCAAGTAAGGGATTAGGGAGATGGGAGAATCTCCTAAGGAAGAAGAAATAGAATATAAAATCTCTTGATTCCTCACACCGTTTTTTCCAAAAATGGAGCATCTTGAGTGCTGTCATCCTTCCTGCTGAATTGGGCTCCTCTGTACCCTCCAATGACTTGCTCTGTAGTCTTCTCAAGCTACAGGATAACTGGAGGACACACTCTGGCAATGGCAGTTGTTAAAACAGTCTCCTTACACTCACAAGAATCTGTGTAGAAATTGGAACACAACTCTTTGAAGCCCTTCTCCTGGCTCTGCTGACTATATATACTGGTTTCCCGACCTGGAAACAATGCCTGACTATTTAACATGAAGCCTCTTCATATTTTATAGACTCCCATAATTCCTCACTGCCCTTCCACAGAGTCAAGCTTCATAAAGAAAACCCTGTGTCTTGTTACAATTCCAGTTTCTTCATGCAATGCCATGGAATGAACTTTACTTGCCCTTTCTACCTTTAATGACACATAAAGCTCCAGCACAGTCAAGTGTGTGTCATTAACAAAATTTGCTAAAACAAAAGGAGATTCTATTAGAGTGCATACCTTGGTCTTCCTCCATGTTCTTCCTTTCTTACTCCACCCTTTTCATTGCTGTGGCTTGGGTATGGGGTGACTCCCAAATGTCCCAATGTTGGATGGTTGGTCCTCAGTGCTTCAGTGTGGTAGTGTTGAGCTGGTAGGATCTTTAAGACTTAGAAGCTTGAGGAAAATGCATAGATCATGGACAGGTTAAATCCAGTCTCCTGCAAGAGGTTCATTATGGCAAGAATCATTCAGTTCTTCATAGAGTGGGTTGGTAGGAAGGAGTTACTCTATGTGCTGGTTTCTTTGGTTTATCACTGTTTTTCCTTTTCATTTTTTGCAATGGTACCACACAGACAAGTGGCCCTTGCCAAGACAAGGGCACCATGCTATTTGAACCTCCATGCACCCCATATGATAAATAATCTTTGCTTTGTAAGTTATCTGCTCTTATCTTGTTTTGCTAAAGCAACACAGGTAAGCACCCATCAACCCTTCAGCCTTTCCTCTCTTCTCTCTGCATTCCTGGGACACTCCACCCACCTGCTAGCTGGGATAAAGGACAAGAGCAGAAGATGGACATGTGGCTTGTCCACAAACATTGAACAAAATTCCCAAGGCAAGTGGTAAAAACATACAGCTGCGATGGCTTAGTGAGGCTAGCTGAAGACCGTATCATAACAAGCAAGGCACACGAGGATTTTCAAGCTAGGGGGTCTCCTCAGCCAGCAAGGTGGGGAGTGCTGTGATTGTAGTTTCAATAGCATTCATTTCACCAACCTCATGAAACACTGATGTTTCCTAGGCTGGCTACCTGGACGCCCAGCTCCACAATCCTAGGGCTTAGTAAATGGACTTGGCTAGAAATTTGCTCACTCATAGGACCTCCTGAAAGGCACAGGATGTGCTTTTGGGGAGATGCGCAATCGATTTGGTAGAAAGCCTCATTTTTAACCATTCTTTAAGCACAATATCTTTCCATCTTAGATACCCACTAAGATTACAAGGAAATCTTCCCATGCCGATACCTGAGTCCTACTACAGATCGAATCTTTTTATCTTCAGGCTCCATGTCTGGGAATTATTACCACTCTTGTTGTTGGTTTAAGCTTAAAAGAATAACTACCTGGCCTCGAGGATGGCTCTCACAAAGGGTTCTACGCCTCTGTGTCCATATGGTAGCAATACCTAGCATTTGAAGCCAGTGGGTAGCCAAGATCTCATGATGGGTAAAGAACAGGAGCAGGGCACAAATTCAGATGCCTCCACTAAGCTCGATAAAAACCTCATCACATTCATGTTAGGTTTTAGGGAGGGGAAAGGAGAGGAATCTAGTGAGCAGTGCTGAGTCAAATTGTTCTTTGGGCAAGAGGTTTATTAACACTACAGCATACAGGAGTCTGAAGGGGAGTTTCAGCCCTAATAAACAAATCGAAGAATCCACTTTTAAAGGTTTCTGAGGAAAAGACAACTATGGGATGTCTTTCTGTATACTGTGAATATGTGTGGCTCCCATTGGATAATAAATAAAGCTGTTTTGGCCTATGGCAAGAAAGTTTACAGCCAGGTGAGAAACCCAAGCAGACAGAAGAAGGGCATTGTAGAGAGAGATGCTAGCCCTCTGCAGAAGGGACAACAAGATGTCAGCAGACCAGTAACGGCACAGCCACAGGCCATGTGGCAAAACACAGATTAATAGGAATGGGTTGATTTAAGATGAAAGAGCTAGCTAGTAAGAAGCCTGAGTCACAGACCTAACAGTTTGTAATTGTATAAGCGGCTATGGGACTTCAGGTGGGAGAGATTCGTCTGGACTATGGGGCCAGGTGGGACCAGAGAAAATTCTGGCTACAGGGCAAGTCTTACACAGTGAAGAAGCAGACTTAGTTAATATGTGACCTGTGCCATGGGAGATAGGAGAGAAGCAGGACCTACACAACTTAGACTGTAGGAATATGGACACACTCTGGCTACAGGAGGAGGAACTGGTAAGTATGTGACTTATGCTACATAACGGTAGTCAGGCTGCTTTCAGTCCCTGGCAGGGTGACTAGGTTGTTCCTACCCTACTCTTAGCACTCTCTACTTAGGTCATGGTGACCTAGAAGGTCTGGGTTCTCTAGCAGCCGGAGCCAGGAAGGCAGCCCCCAGTGGAGTTCAGTCAGGAGAATGGAGCCTTCTGCTCTGGGAAAACCTCCTCTCTGGTGTAGGTATCAGGATGACAGGCTGCTGTGAGGACCGCCACAGCAGCAGTTCCAGTGTTTGACAGCCACACACGGTGAGACATGGGTGCATGAGAAGGGTGCACAGGTCTGGCTTTCTTGGGAATCCCAAAGCCCCAGGGAATTCCAATACAATTCATAAAGAAAGCCTAAAATCAGTTGATGGTATACTGACTTCCACACAAGGAATATTTACAGCATTGACATTCATTTAAAAGAATAAATGAACTGTGTTGATGTTTGTGCCTTGAGTTTCTAAAACGTCTTCTA
Organism: Peromyscus leucopus; assembly: GCF_004664715.2. Lineage (NCBI taxonomy): Eukaryota > Metazoa > Chordata > Mammalia > Rodentia > Cricetidae > Peromyscus > Peromyscus leucopus. The sequence goes on along the minus strand of NC_051069.1, from coordinate 45,470,589 downwards.
TGAATTGTGAAAAGTTAGCCAATGCCAGCTTTGTGGAATTGCTATTACCTAACAGTGCCCATGGTCTCATCAAAATTGACTACTGTTCAGAGCAGTAAATGCCAAAGTTCTTGGGGCACAACTTAAAGCCACAGTTTCTGTCCTCTGTCCCACCCCCTTTGCTTACTACAGCAGCATAAGTCACAGCACATCTTTCTTCATAGTCACTTATCTCTGGCCTGGGGACAGCTAACTACATTGCATGGCAGCCTACAGCTTGACCCATTAGCTAAACTCTGGCCTTTCTCTTCCCCGCAGACACTGTGGTGATCTGCACTCCAGTTCTGCACGGTGGTCCAAAGAAGTCTTTATTGCTTCAGGGAATAAAGTGATTCTCGAGAGATGGTGACTTCTGCTCCTGCATGCAGTTTCCCCAGCATGGACAAATACCTTCTTCTTCCAGGGGAGGGACGAAGAAGGAGAAGTCAGGCAGTCACGGCAGACACAGAGAGAGTAAAGTGGACATGCCGTACTAAGAAAAGGTACCAAGCCACATGGTAAAGCATAGATAAAAAAAAATATGGGTTAATTTAAGTATAAGAGTTAGCAAGTAACAAGCCTGAGCTATTGGTCGAGCAATTGTAATTAACATTAAGCCTCTGAATGTTTATTTAAGAGCAGCTGTGGGACAGGAAATCTCTGCCTACAGAGGGCTCTGGAGACCCCTGAAGGACAGGAGAATGTAAGTCAGAGGTCTTGGACCTAACCATGGGGTCTCTATTTGTCCTGTGTCCACATTAAAGGATAGCCCCTTGAGGTCTGTGTGCTGTGGTTTCTTCATCTATAAAAGGGAAAAGTGGCATGAGATGGTCTCAGAGGCCTCTTTTGTTTGGGTTATGCATATTCCATAGAGGACTAGTAACAAGGTGGTAAAATATTTCTTTAGGGGTCAATATTACTTTTATATGCACCAAGCCATCACAAATATTTGACAATTTCAAATGATCTCTAAAACTTTTAAGCTGCACAGTGGCCTGAAGGTTTGGTAAATCTCTGTCATATCAACTTCATGTGTTCAGCCCCTGTAGGCAGAGCTACGCCAGGAGCTGACACTAAGCAGTCCCTAGTTAATGCAGAACAGCTGGGAGCTAAAGCAGCAATCGATACAGTCTGTGGGTAGAAAGGTAAGGCACAGCACCTATAATGTGTGTTCTGGGGTTTGCCACCAGAAGCATTTCTGTGGAGAAGAGTTGCAAGCCAGAGCAGAGAAGATGGCTCCAGAGCATGCAACCACTGAACAAAAACTTAAGTGCACAGAATAGAACAAGGGTACTTCATGTAGACAAGTAAGTTGCAAATCCACCTTGTAAGGAAAGATAAACAGCAAAAATGCAAACTTATCATTTATGTTCTACAAGTCTTCTTGATTAGGAATATTGTGTCTTCCACCTGTTATAATTAACAAATCCACACTGACATATTATTATTTACCAAAAGTCCATAGTTTAAAGAGGGGCTCACTGCTGGTGATGCACGTTATATGGGTTTAGGCCAGAGGATCTCAACCTGTGGGTCATGAGCCCTCACAGTGATTCTATATCAGATATCCTTAATCTCGGATATTTAAAGTTTATAACAGTGTCAAAATTACAGTTATGAAGTAGTAATGAAAATAATTTTATGGTTGGGAGTCATCACAACATGAGGAAGTGTCTCAGCATTAGGAAGGTCAAGAACCACTGGTTTAAACTAATGTAAAATGACACATGTCCTCCTATATAGTGACAGATGGAATAGCTTTCATCTTCCTTTATCCATCTCTCCTGCTTCCCAAACTCTAGAGGCCGATGAACTATCTCCACTATTAGTCTGTCTTTTCTGGAATGTTTTACAGGTAGAACTGCACCTGCTATGGCTTTTTCCTTTACTTGACAAAAATCCCTCCATATCATTTGTGATTTAAGAGCTTTTTAAATCACTGAATAGCATTTGGCATGCTACAATTCATCCATTTACTTGTTGAAGAACAAATCAGTTGTTTTCCTACTTGACTCAATTATGAGTAAAGCTTCCACTGAAATAATGCTCAGGATTTTTGTTAATGTAAGTTTTCAACTCCTTTGGGTCAAACACTGAGGTGCATCTTTGCCACATCATAAGTCTGTGTTTAGTTTTGAAAGAAACTACCAAACTCTCCTCCAAAGTAGTTTTACCAGTAGCTCCACCAGCAGCAAAGAAGCATGCTGGTTGTTTTGCATCTTGTCAATGTTGGTCAGTATTGTGGATTTTACATTCCAGTGAGTGTGTCATCATGTAGTGCTGTTCCACTGGCAGTCCGCTGATGACGCACAATGCCTAGTATCTTTTCATGATCTTAGCTCCGTCTGTGCACATAGTTTTGTGAGTTGTCAGTTCTAGTCTCCCGGCCATTTTATATTTAGGTTGTTTGTTGCCTTATCATTGACAAGATTTTTCCATATATTTCAGATGTGAGCCCTGTGTCTGATAAGAGCTTTGCAGAGAATTTCCCCCAGCCTGTGGCTCCTGTTTTCATTAGTTCAATGGTGTCTTTCACAGAGTAGAATTTTTTGATTTGTATCATGCCAGATTTGTTAGTCTGTTCCTTCAAAGATTGTGTTTTGGGCATTGTGGGTAGCCATTACCAAACCAAAGGTCACTTAGGTTGTATTCTGTGTTTCATATTCCTTATATCCTTTCATTTCAGATGCAAATTATCGATTTTTAGTTCATTTTTGTAACTGGTGGAAAATGTTTGTGAATGCCCAGGTGTTCTAGCACCATTTGTTGCAAAGGTGAACGTTCTGCATTTAATTGCCTTTGTTCTTAGGAAAGACTTACTGACCGTGTTCTGTGGATCTATATAGCAGGATTTCCCCTCCTATTCATTGATCCACTGGTCTGTTCTCAAGTCAGCATGACAGTGTATGTTTACTATAGCCTTACATTAAGTTTCAAAATCAAATAGTGTTGCCAGTCTTGGTACTGCACGCCCTTAATCCTAGCATTCAGACACAGAGACAGGCAGATCTTTGTGAATTTGAGACCAGCCTAATCTACATAGTGAATTCCAGGCTTCCCAGGACTACACAGTAAGACCCTTTATCCCAAAAGAAAAAAATCAGGTAGTATTGTTATTACTTGCTGGACCTGAAATTGACATTGAACTAAGACTTATACCAAGTGGAAATGAGCTGATTTCTTTTTTTATTTTTAATATATTTTATTAGTGGAGAATTTCATATAGTATATGAAATATATTATATTCACTCTTTGTTCCTTTCCCAACTCTCCCAGATTCTCCCACACCTGACCCGTCCCAACTTCATGTCCTCTTTTTTTTTTATTTTATTTTTTTTTTATTTTACAATACCATTCAGTTCTACATATCAGCCATGGGTTCCCCTATTCTCCCCCTTTCCACCCCTTTACTCAGCAGAGAAAAACAATGAAAGCATGAAATTTGCAGGCAAGTGGATGAAACTAGAAAAAATCATCCTGAGTGAGGTAACCCAAACCCAAAAAGACAGTCATGGTATGTACTCACTCATAAGTGGATTCTAGAAATAAAATAAAGAACAATCAGACCACAACCCATAGAACCATGGAGGCTATATATGTAGCATAGAGGTCCCTAGGACGACTGTGGCTTATAATAAATTTCGGTTTTACTCAATTATTGAAAAAAAATAGCCAAATGAATGGAAACACATGAACCAAAGGCTGAGGGGCCCCCAGCTGGATCAGGTCCTCTGAATAGGTGAGACAGTTGATTGGCTTGATCAGTTTGGGAGGCAACTAGGCAGTGGGACCAAGTCCTGTGCTCATTGCATGAGTTGGCTGTTTGAAACCTGGAGCTTATGCAGGGACACTTGGTTCAGTCTGGGAGGAAGGGACTGGACCTGCCTGGACTGAGTCTACCAGGTTGATTGCAGTCCTCGGGGGAGGATTTGCCCTGGAGGATGTGGGAATGGGGGGTGGGCTGGGGGTAAGGGGAAGAGCTGATTTCTTAATAATATCAGACATTTCTATCTATGTGTGAAGCATATCTATTTATTTATATCTTTTAATTCTTTCATGAGATTCTTATAGTTTTTTTCTCACACACATTTCCCATATGTTTTGATTGATTCATTGCCTAACTGTTCATTTCTGGTGCCACGCAAATGACATTGCAGTTTTTATTGAGAGCTCCAGCTGCTCTTCCCTGTTACAGAAAAAAATATGTTTGGATTTCCTGTGTTAACCTGCAGTCTTGCAAACTTGCTCTAACCATTTCTTAGTTTGGGGACTTGGTTATTGTTGATTCTTGGAAATTTCCTACATAGTTAATCATGTTAATTGTGAGAAAAGTTTCATTTCTTACCAATACATATATCTTTTATATGCTTTCCTTGTTTTGCTGCATTAAGACTTCCAGTGCACTTTTTTGTTATTTTTGAGATTGCATTTTTAATTATATTTCTTCTTTTCCTTTCCTCCCTCCAAACCCCTCCTTGTACTGCTCTCTACTCTCCTTCAAATTCACGACCTCTTTTTTCATCAGTTGTTACTGCATTCACAGATGTATTTGTGTGTACATGTATATTCCCAAATATGACATGTCGAGTCCACATACTGTTATTTGTGTCTATGTTTTCAGAGCTAACTCTTTGGTACTGGAAAACCAATTTGTGTGCTCTTCCCTGGGGAGGACCTCCTCCCCCGCTCCTAGCTTTACTCAGTTGCCTGTATTTCTTTGTGTAGAGCTGAGGCCTCTTGGCTTTTTCTCGTGAAGTTTGCCATATTTATTGGTGTTTTTCCTTGTCCAGCTCACGTTTGGGTGATCATGTTGGTGAGATTTTTTACAGGTGCAATTTCTGATGTTACTAAGAGACACAACCTCATAGCAAAGTCCTTGATTCTCTGACTCTTAGATCTTTGCTGTCCCCTCTTCAGTCTTCCCAGAGCCTTAGGTCTGGGAGTGTTTTGTAGCTCTATCTATTGTGACTGGACTCCATAACTCTGCATATTGATTGGTTGTGGGGTTTTGTAGTCTTCTCTGTCTGTTACAAAGAGAAGTTTCCTTGATGTGGAGTGAGCATTACACTTATCTGTGGATATAAGGACAAATCTTCATAAATTGTTGTTAGGGATTATGCTGGTTTAGTAAATTAGTGGTTGTAGTTTATCCTCCAATAATCATGATTTCACTACCAGTAATTAGCTAGGTTTCCAGTATCAGGCATGGTTTCCCTCTTGAGCAAGTCCTCAGTCCAATTAGAGAGCCATTGGTTCCAGTGTACTTTGGAAAGCAGTAGTTGGAGGGTGCATTTTGCTCCTTCCCTGGTATTAGTAGAAAAGTTTCAAATTTCTCATCATTACATGTAATGTTCACTTGGGTTTTGTGCAGGGTCTTGACCCAGTTAAGAAAGCTCTACTCCTTATTTGCTGAGGATTTTTTTTTATCACAGTGAGATATTAAATTTTGTTAAATGTTTTTGCCTGTTTATTAACATAATCACATGATTTTTCTTCTTTAGTACTGATATAATGAATTGCATCAATTATTGTCACATGTTCCACCAGCCTTGCATGTATAAAATATGTTCAACTTGGCCTGGTATATATTCTTCTTATATATTACTGAATTAAATTCATTAATCTTTCTATTGAGATGTATTTTTGTGATGTATATTTGTGAGGTGTACTGATCTGTAGTTTACCTCTCTTGTAATATCTTTATCTGATAGAGTAGTAGAATGATGCTCTCATCATATGATGAGTTAGAAGTACAACAGCTCTCATATCTGTAGATTCCATGTGCATACATCAGCTGACCTTGGATCAAAAATATTTGTAACAGGGGCTGGAGAGATGGGTCCATGATTAAGAGCACATGTCGCTCTTTGCAGAGGACCGGGATTCCATTCCTAATACCTTCATGGTAGCTCACAACCATCTATAACACCAGTTCTGAGAGGTTTGATGCCTTCTTCTGACCTCAGTAGTTACCAAGCATATGAATACACACATACAGACAAAACACTCATACACACTAAATAAAATAAAGTGAATCTTCAAAAAATGGAAACAAATTGAGTTCCTATAGAGCATGCACAGACATATTTCCTGTCATTATCCTAAATATTGCAGCATAACCCTTTACATGGCATTCTGCAATGCTTTAGATGTAGTTTCTCTTCAGAGGTTCGTGTGTTGGGAGTTGGTAGCACAGTCCTGAGTATTGAGCCCTGTGGTCTTTGTGCACACTGCCTTGGAAGTTATCATGAGAGGCTAGCCCAGCTAATCCCCACTCCCTGTCCTGCCCTGTCACCTGTGATCTTGCTTTCACATAAACACTTACCCTGGTGTCCCCTGGCATGAAAAGCAACCAAGGAAACCCTCACTAAAAGCACTGCCCTGACGTTTGAAACACTTTTAGTCTCTAATACTCTGAACTGAATAGAACTCTTTGCTTTGTAAGCCATACAGCCTTGTGTGTTTTGTTATATCAAAATACAATAAAATAATACATGCTGCATTAGAAAGGGTTCTCTAAAGGAACATATATATGTTATTTTTATATATAATTTTATTATACATATATATATATATATTACATTGAAAATTTTGACATGTATATGTATGAGGTGTACTGGCTGTAAAACCTAAGACTAGACAGGCAGGGATTTAGGGGAAAACCAATATATATTATGAAAAGGACTTATTAGACTGGGTTACAGGGTATGGTACAGGTAGTCCAACAATGTCTGTGTCGTGACAGAAAGGCCAAGAATTCAATGGTTGTTTAGTCCATCCAACTGGATGTTAACAAGGATGTGGAATAAGGGGAACACTCATCCATTGCTGGTGGGAGTGCAAATTTGTACAGCCACTATGAAAAATTAGTGTGGTGATTCTTCACGAAGATGTGAATCAACCTACCTCAAGGTCCAGCTATACCACTCTTGGGCATATATCCAAAGGATGCTTCATCATATTACAGAGACACCTGCTCAACCATGTTCATTGCTGCTCTATTCATAATAGCCAGAAATTAGAAATAGCCTACATATTGGCCAATGGATGGATAAGGAAAGTGTGGTGCATTTACATAATAGAATACTACCCAAGGTCAGCTGAATGCATACACATGAAATATATATGTTTCATATATATGTGAATATGAATATATTGCTACCTGTGAGAAGTTCTAGAACCACTACCCTAATATATTCTGCTTCCATTTCCTAGAAGAGATTGTAGAGAACTGGGGTGATTTTTTCTCTTAAACATTTTGTAGGTTTCCCAAAGAAACACCCCAGGCTTTGTGCTTCTTCTTTGGGGCAGAGGGTATAACTGTTTCAGTTGTAATAGACATATACCTAGTCAAATCATCTATTTCTCCATGAATTTTGGTAAATTGTATATTTCAATGGGTTGGTCAGTCTTATTTGTCTTAGCAAATTTAATTATCTTTTATCCTTTACATTTCCAAGGATCCATATAAATGGCTTCCTGATCATATCTGATATGAAGGATTTGTATCTACTCCATTTCTCTTAGTTAACCTAGGTGGGTTTATCAATTTCATTGATATTTTCAAAGAGCTATCTTAGGTCTTGTTGGTTTTCTTTATTGCTTTCTCATTCTAAATTTCACCAGTTCTTGTTTTACTGTTTGCTTCTTTGTTGTTTACTTTGAGTTTTTTCTCCATTTCCTGTAGCTTCCTAAGGTGGATTCTTAGTTTATTAACTTTGAACTCTCCTTTCAGACTTATAAATTCTATGCTAAAATAACCCTTTCGGCACTAATCCCACTGGATCCCCTAGATTTTGAAGGCTGGTTTTACTGATTGTCATAATTTCCTTTGGAGACTTCTTTCTTGAGTTCTGTATTAGTAGATGCATGTTTTTTTAATGTCCAGGTGTTTATGAATAGCCTGGCTACCATTTGTTATTTCTAATATTGTTTGATTGTCTGAGATCATGCTTTGTATGGGTTGCATTCTTTTAGATTTAGTGAAGTGCGTTTGAAAGGCCCCAGGTTTTCTCTCTGGGGACCTATTCCCTGCAGCCTTAACAGAAATGTCTATGTTGAATGACGTCATCATCTGATGTCAGTTCATCAGATCTATTTGGCTAGTGGTGCTAGCTGTATCCTCATCAGTCTCCTGCTATTAGATGGGTCGATTGCTGATCCAGAAGTATGGAAATCTACAGCCATAATACCAGATTCAACCATTTCTCCTTGCATGTCTATCAAGTTTTATCTCATGTATTTTGTCACTGTTCTTAGGCAATTATTATTATGTTCCCTAAGAGAACCAAACCTTTTACCATTATTGATTATCTCTTTTATCCTCATCACTTTTCTCTCTCTGGAGTCTGCGTTTCTGTACATAACAGAAATAGACATGTCTTCTTCAGACTAATGTCACAGTATAACTCCATTACTTTATTTTTAATTTCTCTGTGTCTTTATATTTAAACCATATCTCATAGACAGTATATCTACTTGGGTCCTATCATATTTTTCATCCTATCATATTTTTATCCACCATGGCAGTCTTTGTCTTTTAAAGGTGTAGTTACAACATTAATGTTCAAACTACTTTCTGACATATTTTTATTAAGTCCTACCATATCTGAGCTAGGCTTAATGGTGCATGCCTATCATTTCAGGATTAGAAGGTTGAATATAGAAAATTCAGAGCCAGCTGTGTGGGCAAGCTCTCTCTCTCTCTCTCTCTCTCTCTCTCTCTCTCTCTCTCTCTCTCTCTCTCTCCTCTTCTCTTCTCTTCTCTTTCCTTCCCTATCTCACTCTTTCCCTCCTTCCTGTCCTTCCTTAATCAATTATTTATTTGTTTCCTCAATTATTTTCATTAGTTTGGGATGGCCTTTTGCAGTTAATTCATTTACCCAATCGATTTACCTGTTTCAGAACTTTAATTTTTCTCTTTAAAAAATATTTTATTTATATAGTGGCAAAATAGGTTTGTTTGAAGAACAATTTATTTTATTAGTGGGGTGGTATGGAACTGTGCAGATACGAGAGTATCACAGAGCACATGGAGGTCAAAAGGCATCTTTCAGGAGTCACCTTCCACCTTGTTGAGGCTGAGTCCCTCTTGTTTCTATCACACTTGGTACCCTTCCCTAATCTAGCTGATGCTTCTGTCTCCACCTCCCGTGTCCTGTAAGGGCACCCTGGGATCACAGATGCTTGCATGACTGCATTGACTTTTTACCTGAGTCCAGGGGTTGAACTCAGGTCGCTGTGCTTGTACCTCAAGCATTCAGCATTTGAGCCATCTCACAGACCCAGTTTTGTTTGTTTGCTTTGATGCCAGGTCTACCCTGTGCCACAGATGCCCTCATACTCATAGCAACTCTCCTACTTCAGCCTCTGGAGGCTGGGGTTACAGGCATAAGCCACCTCGTGGCTCTTATTTTCTTTTTATATCCTTTCTAGTTTTGATAGAACATCCTGTGTGGTTACATTTTTTCCTCTTTTTTTAACATATTAATTATACTTTCAAATATTTTATCATCTTACTTTATGCATATGATTTTTTGAGTGTTATGCATTTACAGCTAGTCCAAGCCCTTTCTCAAATAGTCTATGACACCTCACAAGTTGTACAAGAACTTCATACAGAATATTCCCAATTCCTACCACCATTCTCCTTATCTGACTGTGAATTATTCACTTCTTTCATTCTTGCGACAAAATACCTAACAGAAACAACTTAAGGAATGATGATTTATTTTCCTCATGTTTAAATAGAACTACTGTTCATCATGATGAAAAGGACACGATGGTCACAGTGTGAGGTGGCTGGTCACCTGGCATCCACAGTCAGGAAGCAGGGGGAGATGAATATTGGTGCTCAGCTCACTTTCTCTTTTTTCCATTTTATTCTGTCTGGAATCCCAGCCCATGGAATGGTGCCACAGACATTCAAGGTAGATCCTTCCCCTCATTACTCATATCTAGAAAATCCCTCATAGACATACCTCTGGTATGTCCTGGATCTAAATCCAGCCAAGCTGAGAATGAAGGTTAACCATCACACATTATATATTTCCCTTATTCAGGGCTATAATTATCAAATGCATGTGTAGCTATAATTATGTTGTCCAAACTGCTATTTATTTCATCAACTGAGTCTAGGAGAACAAAAGGATTTTATTTCACTTTCACTATTTATGTAGATCAAGCTCTCTGACATCATTTTTCTTCTTTCTGAAACTTCATTTAACATCCAGGAAAAGACAATCTAGTAAGAAAAAATTCCCTCAAAATTTTTCTTTGAAGATTATTGTCTCTTCTCTTTTGAAGTAATTTTTGATGGATACAGGGATTCTAGGTAGGTTCTTTTGGTTCAGTGTCTTAAATATAACACTTCACCCTCATCTTCCTAGTGTGGTTTCTGAAGAGAAACTGTGATGGTGATTGGTGCCATCTTGGCAAAATCTCTCATCAGTTGGGAGATGTGCCTTTGGGCATGTCTTGGTCACATTAATTGAAGCAGGAAGACCCACCCTCTGTGGACAGTCTCATTCTCTGGCTGGAATCTTAGACTGTATGGAGAAAAGAAACTGAACAGCAGCCAGCATTCATCATTACCTCTGCCCCTAATCATGGATGTGATATCACCAGCTTCCCCTAGCTCCTGCCACAGTGACAATCCCATTATGATGGACTGGAACCTGGTACTGTAAACCAAATCAAACCTTTTCTCCCTTAAGTTGTATCAGAGTATTATCACAATACCAAGACAATTTGAGCATAATTGAAATGACTTTCTCCCTCCTTCTACCAAAAGCATGAGAGAACTTTCCTTCTGTCTTCAAGCTAAGAATCTGATAGGCTTCTGAACAAAAAGAAAGTATGTCACCTTCCTACAAATCTCCCTGGAGACTTACCTCACAACCTTAACCAAATTGAACACTAGCAATCTATTCCTGTATCTGAGTTTTCTACTCTGGTTCCCATGGAGGTTTCTGCTCTGGAAGAACTTAAATGGCCAACCTTGGTATACAAGTTTGCCTGTGACCTCAGTTCTTTGTTGTATCTAAAAAGAGTTATGGATTTAATGTTTGGTTGACTGTGTACTTGTTAGGAGAGCAGTGACTCCCAAGCTCCTCACCTATGAGACCTAAAGCTGAAAAACCTTTAATAAAGCTTTTATCTTAGAAGAATTTTGGACATACAGATGAACTGAGAAAACTGTGCAAAAAGTTTTCGTGTATTTCACACCCCTGTCTTCCTTGATATCATTTGAACATTACTATGATTTGTGTGACACACAAATGACCCAATACCAGTGCATCACTAACAATCAAAGTCTGTAGTTCATTCACAGTTTCTTGTTGTGGAACGATCTTCTTGTATACTGTAAAGATTTGTCACTTGAATTAGCTTAATAAAATACTGATTGGTCAGTAGCCAGGCAGGAAGTATAAGAGGGGCACCCAAACTAAGAATGCTGGGAATCAGGAGTCATCAGACAGATGCAAAGAAAGCAAGATGGAAATGCCATAGTGAGAAAAGGTACCAAGCCACGTGGCTAAACGCAGATAAGAATTATGAGTTAATTTAAGTGTAACTAATAAGCCTGAGCTACTGGCCAATCATTTATAATTAATATAAGCCTCTGTGTAATAATTTGGGAAGCAGCTGCTGGGTATTTGAGAGTTGCTAGTGAGACAGAAACTTCTGTTTACAGTTTCTTGCTTCTCTATAATTTTCTTTTTCTATCCCAGGATCCCATCCTGTATATTATATTACATTTTCTCAGCATGACTCCTTAGAATGCTCTTGTCTATGTCTATTTCCCAGATCACCCTTGCTTTTGATAATTTCAGCAATCATGAAGACTCTGACTGGGGTGTTTTGTTGAATGGCGGTATGTCTGAGGTGGTTGCAATGGTTTGGCTAGGTGATGAGCTTTGGTAGGAATGCCACAGAAGTGAGTGCCATTCTGTGCCCCTTCCAGGGTGCAGCATCTCAGCAGCATCTGTCCCTGTTTGTGCTGAGTTAATGACCCGGCAGAGGTGGTATGGAGCAGCTGTGAAGCCAACGTCACCTTTCTTCCCCTTTTTAGAATGAAGTGAGTATTTGTCAGGACTTTTTCAACTGAGATCTGGCCCACATAGAGGTCTCTCTCCAGCTGAGACACAGAATAGTGTGTATGGGAAAATTCAAACTGGGTGATGAAGAGCATCTAAGGGGCCCTCTCTTTCAGCTCTCCTATCCATCTTCAGTGATTGTGTTTCAACAAACATTGCTCAATTCAGGGTCAGATCCCACACTGGGTCTTGTGTGTCTCCAAACAGGTTGGTTGACAGAATCAGGGCAGTCATGTAGATTTTCATAATTTGTTTGGGGCCGTCAAATAGTCCCATAGGCCTGAGTTTCTATATTTCTAAAAAAAAGATTGTGATTAGGGAGAGCTGATGGGGTAGAAGGCCTAGCATCTGGAACGGCAAGGCAGCTGGGAAGGAGCAAGGACTCAGGTACCTGCCCAAGGACAGAGAAACAGCCTGGGAGCTGGGAGGGCAGAAGCAGACAGCAAGATACTGAGAGGGAAATAGGTCAGATTTCAGTCCCTGAGCTCACAGTTCGGGCTTGGAAGAGCTTGACAAAGCTGTGGTTTTCCAGAGCGAAGTGCAGGCAGATATTATCCAGATACACATAACTTCCATACACAGACTACTTGCATTTGGTCCATGCACACACTTGGCTGGCATTTCTGTACTTACAAGCCTCACCGTGGGTTATGTATGGGATCCAGAGTAGCCCCAGGTAAGGGAGGAGTGCAGAGAAAGGGAACAGAAAAGGAGGGCAGCTTTCCAGAAGCTGAAATTTCTATAATGAAAGCGGTGTCCCTCCAGCTGTGACCCAGGTAATGTGCAGACCGCTGCTGACTTCAGTTCATGGGGCAGCTAGCATGCCTCTGTAAGGAAGCCTTGGGTTCCTTTCCCACCTTACACACTGAGGATCAAAGTATTTCCTGACACCTCCTTAAATTCTTCATGAAACAACCTCTCATCTTGGCATATTCAGCCCTGCTTCCTAAGAATATACATATGCACTCATGTCGACAGACATGTACAAATGTGTGCACATAGGCATGCATTCATATATCTATACTGGTTCCTCCTCATCAACCTGTATGCAGTATTTACTTGTTGAATCAAGTCACATTCAGCCTCCTCCCCTAATGTGTAAGGATCCAATCATCTGCAAACCCCCAATCAGCACCTGCATTGATAGAGGGTCTTGCATGTGAAAGGCCTAGGAGATCTGAATTGTTGAGGTTATCTTCAGTCACAGACAAGGACAAAAGAATGGATACGTGTATACAGCAGGCCTACCTGGCTCCTGAACCAATGTTCTTACCAATGCCCTTACACTATGCTCATGTGGTCCCTAGGGACAGTAAGAAGAAATATCCAGAAAAGCACATGTTTTGTTTTTCTAGAAAAGAGTAGAGAGACCCTCTCTGGAAGAAAAGACCACCTCCCACTGTGTTATTCACGATGTTACAACACCATGGTCTGATCAAGAGCCTAGACTGGTGTCCATGTGGTTGTAAGATTATAATTTGATACAAACTTAGAAAACCCTCAGGCTGGAGAAGCCTGAAGGCAGATCTATACTCCCTCATGTACATGTTGAGCAGCTCAGGCTACTTCCTTCTATGAGTCTGTTTTATGTTTCTATACAAAAATCTGAGGCTTTGTATGTTAGTCAAGGTTGCATCAGTGTGATTAAAGACTCAAGCAAAAGAGCTTAATGGAGGAAAAGCTCTCCAGCTCATATTTCAGAGGTGAGTGCAAGGTCACTGAATGTGTTGTTCCTTTACTTCTGCTGAGGCACATCATCATGATGGAGAGCATATGGTGGGGGGAAAGATGCTCAATTCACGATGGCCAAGAAACAGCAAGATGAACGAGGTGGGGTAGGAGACAAAATATAGCATCCAAAGACACCACCTCATTGGCCCATTTCTTCCATCTAGGCCTCCACTTCTAAGCTTTCCATCAGTTTCTGCCACCAGCAGACAACCAGGCTTTAATACATGAGCCCCTGAAGAACATTCCAGATCCCAAGCCACAACACAGGATGACATGTAGCGAGGTCAATTTGGTGCACATCTCTGGATAGTTAAGAGCACAACACCAGCATCTCCTGAGCTCCAACAATATCATGGCAGACTATATGGCATAGCAGAGATTGTGAAGAGGAGGGACTCAGAGAAGACACTGGGCTCCTCTACAACACAAGTACCCCAGTGCCACAAGACCTGCAGGAATTCTTCTGAAGAAGGAGGCTTCCATGAGCCAATTATGTCCCACAAGCCCCCATCCTTTCAAGGTTCCACTAGCATATGGGGGACCACGTTCCCAAGGTAGGAACCTTTGGGTGGCTTGCACACTTAAAGCACCCTGCTCATAAGCTCTGTGTTTCTGTTCCTCATCTATAAAGTAAGCATGCTCTTTTCATCCCCAAATCCAAGAGACTTACTAGACTCAAAAACAAAGTCACACTTGAAACATTTAGTGAAACTCCTGACATGGAGAAAGCACTGGCTACCCGTTGGCTCCCATGATGATTGCTACACATCCCCAGGCTCTGAGCCCAGGGGTACTGGCCAACTCTGCAGAGCCAGATGATTCTAGTACTCTGAGTATCCTGCCCAGCCCTGGTGGGCAGTCAGCTCTGACCCACACATACCTAAACTGTTTATACTGCCCATCCCTGACATTCCCTCCTAGACAAATTTCTGATAGTTATGATGAGCCTATAATGGCTGAAGGAATGAATGTATGAAGCATAGACCCTTGGATTTAGCCAGCTTTAACACAGGTAAACAGTGTCTAACATTTTCCTCTGTTTATGAAGCAAGGTTCTGGGCTTTGAGAGTTGCCTGACTGTAGCAAGAAAAGTCAAACTATAGCTTGCAGTCTACAGGCTGGGAGGGTGGGGACAGGAGACAAACATGTTAACATGTTAATTAGACAAACATGCTAGTCAAACAAGTGCTTTAACCTCAGTTTCTTCATCTTTAAAATGGTCTTACAGTACTTCAAGGCTGTTTTAAAAGCCAAACTACATATAGTGTGCCCAGAAGGGTGCATTATTGAATACAATTTCTAATGCTAGCATGGAGGTTGGCCATTGGGGTCTCTCTGAGCCCCAACAGAAAATCCTCCCAGTCTCTTCTGAACTTGTCCATGGTATAATAAGATGGCAGCTCGCTTCCTCTTCCTTGCCCCATCCTTCTTCAGTAAATGTTAATTATGCATGAAGGTTCCCTGCAGCAGAAGCGCTATAATTAATTTATGTTGGGACCATAATAGATTCCAACACAAACTCCATTTCATTGCATCCAACTGTACTGAGTGCTGTTTGCTTCGAGGCATAATTCCATAATTCAGTGTAAAATGTGCTCCCCTGCAGCTTGCTCTTCCAAGATCCCAGGGAGAGGAACCAGCAGAAATGGAAGAAAGCCACCGGGCCTTCTCTCTATGGACATGAGGTTCTGCACACTTCACCCCTCCTATTGGTCTCTGCAGCTATGGAGATAAGAGGTCACACTCCCAGCATACAGAATTTCTAGTAATAACTATGTGACCTGTGAGCAATGGGCAGACTCTTTCCATCCTAGGACATGTATAGGGGCATCCTGATTAGATGGTCCTCTTCCAGAAAAGCCTCTATTGAAGAGGCAAGCCTTGAAAAGGTCAGTGCCTGAGCTCACAGACTAGAATTACACCTGGCTATTCTGCTCAAGTTCTTTTCATGGAGCAGAGACAGAGGCAGAGAAGATGTCCCTAGGCTTGGTCCCAGGCACTCTTCTTGTCCCTCCCAGATACCAAGGAGCTGAAAAAACTAAGACTCAGGCCCCCACATCAGTCTATGTTGGGGGTCAGGAAATGGGCATCATTACATTCTTTTGTCCTTTCTTACCCCCATTTAAAGGTTTTTCCAGGCAGTGACATGCAAATGCAACTGGAATTACCTATGGTAGCAAGGTCTCTTCCAGCATCCTTCCAAGAGGTCTGGCTAAGGTTGTTTCATACTGATGGTTTTTATGTATAAGTGTAAGTACAAGTATTAGAAGTATACTATGAAATAATGATTAAAGTATAGTATAGTAAATATTATCAAACAGTGACACTGTGGTTTATTATATAGTATTCTATACTGCATGTAGTTGTATGTGCTGTGTTTTTATGCAACCTGCAGCACAGTGGATTTGTTTATGCCAGTAGTATCAAGTCATTGAGCTATGGCCTTACAAAGTTAAGGTGGCTGCACATCCCTGGGTGGTAGTTATTTCTCAGCTCCATTACAGTCTTATGAGGACACCATTATGTGTGTGTGTGTGTGTGTGTGTGTGTGTGTGTGTGTGTGTGTGTTCCACCATGGACTGAAATGCCACATGACAGTACATGACTATACTGTACTTAAGGATTTCCTTTGCCAGCCAATGAAATATATGATCAGAATTATGTACTTTCTCAAATTTCTTGTAAACTGTAGCTGTAGAACATAGACCCATGTCAGAATTTTCAAGGAATATGTGTAGAATAAAGAAATGTGTAAAAGCAGAGATGTTACCACCCATCTGTCTGCAATGAAGCAAGTAAAAAATGAATGTGCGTGCACACATATACACAAAGGTGTACACCCGTCTATGTGGGGTGGGGTGCGAGTAATGGGATGGGAAGCCCTTCCTATCCTTTTGGTCAAGGAAGAACATTTCAGGGAATAAAAAGGATGCCACATGCTTGGAAAAGACAAGTTAGCCACAGACTGACCTTCAAAGACCAGACCAGAGAATGCTGTCCAGTCTTGTAGATTTGAATGTCTGAAGAGGACCTGGGGCTGTTTAAAGGTTCCTAGGGAGACAGCAAGCCTTGAAGTCCATAGCAGCCTCTCCACCCTGGTTAGACTTATCCCAGGAGGTGGGTAAGACTAGCCAGTAGGGGACAGAGGAGTTAATATATAGAACCTGGCTCCAGCTCTCTGTGGCTGCTCAGGCCTGGACGGTTTCTCTATGAAAGAGGGACGTCACTGCCCTTCCTCACGTGAGTGGGGGATGCTGCCCTTCTAGCCTATTTGCTGGAGTTGTGGGTCCAGACTGTGAGAGACGTGAGGATACCTAAAATGTTAACAACATTGCAAGGCCTAAATTTGCCATTGAAATGAGCATTCATGCAAAATGAATCAATGATTCTGAGCCCAGTTTCTCTGGGTTGATCATGAGGGACATCTTGTGTCCCAACATAATTATCAGTCACACTTCACTTCAAATAGTGTCTTTCTCTCTTTCTAGTAAGACTATTTTAAATGCTGACATGTGTGACAATGGCCAAGACATCATGTGGCCCATGAATCCCAGTGAGTGCTCATGGGAACACCTAAATACAAAACCATGTTTGCATCCTGCCTTCTTGGCCCATGGGACCAATCCCCTCTTGCCTTTGTCCAGGGTGCTGGGCCTCTCTTAGGCCTTCTCTGATTCCATAGAGCTCTGGATTTTCTCCTCCTTCCTCCTTCCCTAGGTCTGAGCCTGAGCTCAAAACTACCTGGGCAACCAAAGTCCTTGCAAAGAAGGTGTCACCTGCCTAGGATGCTGCAAACTTCTGTGACAGGTACTATCCTATCCTGGCCACACAGTGATGAATGACTGAGACCATTTAGGGTCTTATCTCACTCCAGCAAAGGCCCTTCTTCCTCTCTTTGACAAATGGGCAAGCAGCCCACCTGGGAGCCGTGACCACTCCACACAGAGCCATCACTGAGACCCATGGATAGAATTTCTTCTTCCAAAGAGGAATTTTGCTGCGGGAGCTTGTCCTCTGATGCTTTCCTGTGAGGAAGCACAGACTGGTGAGGTGAGGCTAAAAGGAAGCTTTTGTACAAACATTTGCTTCTTCAGCCAAAGAAGGCTCTATTCAGGCGGGGAGGCCCTGGCAGGAAGGCAAAGAACTCTGGCTCACAGCTCAAGCCAGCAGCCTTGCATGTCCCAAGCCTCCCTGTGAGAACGTGAGCATCTCTGGAGGCAGAGTCAGAAATAAGGGCAGGAGACTCTTGAGAAAGCTGTGGCCCAGCAGGGCTCCTCAGCAACCAGCACCTCTCTGTTCTATGATAGTGAAACCTCTACCCACAGTTCCACATGCTGAGAGTTGAGCCAGAGCTAGCCAGATTCCATCCTGTTTCGGACACATAGCTTAGCCCAGCATGCCTGGCAAGGTTAAGATGACACTTATACTAATTTTTTAAATGGCTGTGTTGTTGTCAGTGACATATCTTTAACTGGGAGGTTTGAATTTCCCAATGACCTTCTCTATATAAGCACTGCTCTGCCCAGCACTTGGAGTACAGGAAGATAATTCAAAGTAGGTCTGCCCAAGTTACCAAAGCATTCAAGGCCTTTGAAAAAACCCAATAAGCAAGAGGAGGCTCTGTTGGAACATGGGTCAGTTTCTAGCCCAATACCAGAACCTTGTCAGAACCAGCGATAAGGCCTCAGAGAAACAAGAAGCTGTGAGTAGGGGGCGGGAACAGTGAAGCACAGAGCCCCCCAACCTCCCTTCAGCCTGTCCATGTCCTCCGGGACTCTTAGCAAGCAGGTGGCAAAGTGAACAATGCCACAGAGAGTGGCCTGAGCTCAGTCACACACTCACCGCCATAGGGACCACAGTCAAGCCACTTGACCTTTTTTCAATGCTAGACCTATTCCCAACATCTGTGCACCGACTGGATAGGATCAGAACATTAGACATACCATGGTGACACACCACCCCACACCCAGCTTCTGGTCACCTAAAACCAAGGATAGTTCTGAACCTTTATTTTGAATATTAAGCACAGGAAGAGATTACTCACAAAAATTAATAATAAAATATAATGATTGTAACAAAACACATTAATAAAAATTATTTTAAACTATCCAATGGTTCCTGTAACTTTCTGTTTAATATTGTGAAGCAAACTTGGCCTTGGGTAACTACAGAGAGTGAACCTAGAAAAAGGCGGACCACTATATACATAAAAACCCGGGGCCTGAGAACTGTTCTGATGCATTTGCTCCATAGATCAATGGCCCCAGCTTGGGATGCAGCATTTCTTTGATTATCGTACTTACTTAGTCTCCACTGGAGTGGCCACATCCTCACTAATTATAATTCTGAAGCAATTGCATCATTAAAACCTACCTCTCCCCACTCTCCTCCCCATGTCCTCCTGCCTGAGAGACTTTCTAAGGCTTCCTGGGTGTCTTCTAACTCCTCTAGTGTGTATCTCCTCTCACTCCCATCAGAGGAAATTCTTCACTGCCTTCAGCCAATGATTTAAATTGCCCATTAACACTCTAATCATAGCATTATCCACACTCACGTTAGAAGTTCACTATGTCAAGCCTCCTCCTCCTGTCACACTGCCCATCCCTCCTTTGACCTGTGTGTCTTCTAGCTCCTCAACAGCTGCCACTAACATTCCAGCATTGAGATACTAACCTCAAAGCTCCAAAACTATAGTGCCTGGTCTAATAAATACAGTTGATAAAAATGTTTGATGATGTTCCTGTGAACTGAAAACTATCAGGTCCTTTTCTATGTATCTATGTATCCTGGCACGATGGAGCATCCAGCATCATGGCTTCATTTTATGTTCATTTTTCCAGCTTGGAACTCCCAGATCCATGGAGGAAGAATCAGCTCCAGTTCCAAACACAGGCATGGCAGAGGCTCAGGACACCTAGCCTCAGAGGCGAGAATTTCTACTCAGAGATTCAGGCTGAGCTGCTTTCTTCCCTGCTCCCTGGGTATCAGCCAGCTTTTTCACTCCATCCTTCAAGGATCTTGTTTTATCCTGGTAGTTTCTTTTCAAGTCTATGCCTGTGCAAGCACATGTGTCCAAATGTACACTGACACATGCTCATACACATGAGAGTACACTCATTCACATGCACACATCAACACACACATGCCATTCCTGTAGTGCTAGGTTTTAGTGCCCTCCTGTCACCAGCAGCCTAGGAGGTCAATCTTTTATTTTGTGTCTGTAAATATGCATTTAAAACACACGTGTTAGATGACCTGACACACTAGTGGAAGCCCATGAACTGTAGACTAGTGGCTGTGGAGCTCCCATGGGACTGGACTAGGCCCTCTGGATATGGAAGATTGTTGTTTGGCTCCTCCAACTGTTTGGGGGGCACCCAGACAGGGGGATCGGGATCCGTCCCTGGTACATGGGCAGGCTTTTGGGAGCCTAGTGCTGTGGTGTGATGCCTTGCACAGCCTTGGTGCAGTGGGGAGGGGCTTGGACCTGCATAGGCTTAGTGTGCCAGACTCTGCTGACTCCCCATGGGAGACCTTGATTTGGGGGATGTGGGGTGGCTTGGGAGGAGGACTGAGGGTGGGAGGAGGGAGGAGATTGGATCTGTGGGTGGTATGCAGAGTGAGTAGAAAATTTCTTAATAAAGAAAAAATAAAATAAAAAATAAAACACACATGTTTTCTTCACTTCTCAACAAGCCTGACAGTGTGTATGAGTAAAGACTTCGGCTCTTATCACCACCCTCCATAGTGCTAGCACCTGAGTGAGACTGTGTCCTATGGATGTGATAAGACTTGTTCCTCTCTCGGAAGGTCACAAAGCAGGACAATGGCTCCTTAGTGTCCCCACACCTCTTTTTGCACCTGAGGTATACTGGAAGTCTCTTGACCCCAGAGCTTCATCCATGTTAGAAGAAGGTAAGGACCAGATTCATAGTATCAACTTGGTGCAACCTCTGCTTAAGAATGGTCTAAAGGCCTTCCCTGACATTCTCTGAAACCCCAGCCCAGGATCCATGTATCAGGCCTAGCACCTTGGGTTGATGATCAGCAATTAGAAATCATACTACAAGCCAAGAAGCAGGGACATGGTGGATACCCTAGCCATACTTGGGAAATTGAGGATACTAGAACTGAAAGCTAACTTAAAAGGGGGGCTCCCATTACCACCTCAGATTCTTCCCTGACCTGATCTCAGAATCAGGAGTCAGTCTAGAACCTATTGGCAGACTCTACTTCGATCCCTTTGCTGGCCCCTTGAGGCTGGGGATGGCGTGACTGTGGTATTCTGAAATTATCTGGTAGTTCTTAATCTGGCCCTGGTCTCATATTGCAGAGCAGTGGAGGGATGATGCCCTACCACCAACAGAAGCAGGGCATAGCCCCTGAGCAGCCAGGGGAAGCTGAACAGATGTGAAATGCTGCAATGCCCTCTGTAAGGCTGTCCTCATTGTGGCCCCAAACTCATCTGCTCCTGGCGGGGAACAGAGTCTATCCCAAAATTGGGACATTTTCTAACATCATCTTCTCCCTTCCTGCACTAAAGTTAATCTAATTGACCTGAAGACAGCCCAGTCACACCGAGAGGAAGGTCACCTCCTCCACCCTGACCTGAAGGACTGAGCCCACCGTCAGGGTACCCTGAGAAAAGCATGGGCCTTTTGCCACATCAGATGTTTGAAACAATGTAGGGAGAAGTCTCTGAACTAGCTTGGACCAGTCCTGGAACTGCCTAAGACTAAGCCCCTGGATCCACCCTGCACCGCAGGGCAGCGCAACCGCAAGCACTGGCTAGCTTGTGGCTCAACGAGAGATGCACATTTGAGTGCAGCAGAATCCACAGCCACGATTCATTCTGGGAAGCAGGGAAAGGCCCACTAGCCCCGTTCCCTCCGCCTTTCTCTTCTATGTCTGTCTTTGTTCCTTCCCCCACCTGTGTGCTCCTTCGCCAAAGGTGTGTCGCCAGCACAGGACTGACTGTGGTGGGAAGGGGGAGGGGTTCAGGGAAAAAAAAAAAAAAAAAAAAAAAAAACTTGTCCGTTACTAATTCCCCCAAGGACTTCAGCGCCTCCAAAGCTGATTGAATTATTCATAACAGCCTTAAATTTGGCCCAAATCGAGAGCTGCATGTCTTGTTGATAGGTGCTAGCTCTGTTCTTTCCCCTGTAGCACTTCCTGTTTCCTTAGAAGAGGCGCAGCAGCCAGCAGAGGATTAGTCTGCACCTTCTCTCACACTAGCTCCTGCACAGCCCCCCACCAACAGTGTCTCTTCACCTCCTCCCAGCAACCAAAAGCAGCAGCCATTCATTCACCCCTCTGTTAACCTCCCTTGCTCGCAAAGAGCACAGCAAACCCGTTTCTGGCAGCGTGCTGGGGAGAAATTCAGGTTACCCCAGTTACTTTGATTGAACCACCTGAGTTACACAACCCTGCAGCTCTGATGGCTGTCATCGCACAGGACTGGCCTGTACCCTGGAAACAGCAGCAGGCTAGGTATAGAGGGGCCTGAGGTCCTAGCCTGGGGGAAGAAGGAAGGACCGGAGCCAGGGACTGGTTGCTATGGAGATGCTCTTCCCCAACAAATGGAGTAGTTGGAGCTGTCGGCAGAGGACAGCACCATGACAGAAAGGACAGACACAGACCAGTGCAGTATAGGAGATGAGAAATCTCCCCTTCACCTCCAAGGCCATGCCAGAGTGGCTGGAGGAGCTGGGAGGGGGCAAGGGCAGCCAGGCTACATTGACAGAGCTGGGCTGTCCTGGAAAACACACTACACATTCAGATCAGTGCCTAGTGTGTTTACCCTCACCAAGCTCCTGTGAAGGGAGTCTCACTGCTTTCAAGATGCAGAGAAGGACACCCAGACCTTGAAGGTCTTACCCAGAGCCACAGACCAGGAAATTGGGGGCTGAGATTTAAATCCAGATTCTTCTAATTCCCAGGCCCATATCTATTCCCCTGCAGCATGATTGTGCCAATCAACCTGAGTGCCAGCTCACCGGAACAATTGGCAGGTGCAGGCAGGCTCCAGAGGCTCGGGGATTCTAAAGCAAGCCTGACAGAGGAGACCTCCTTTTCCAAACTGTGCTTTTATCCCCACCCCATGGCCTCTCCCACGGGTGCTCCCAGGCAGAGACCCTGGGATCCAAGACACCCCCATACTTCATCACTAAGGACCCTTCCAGTCCACCTCCAGAGTGTGTTGGTCAGCTCTCCATCACCATGACAAAATACTTGAGGAAACAAGGAGAAAGACCCTGTTTGGTTCATGATTTTAGAGCATTCTGTTCATGCTCAGCTAGCTTCATTGCTTCTGGGTCCAGTGTGAGGCTGAGCATCATGGCCAATGAGACAGAGGAGGTACAGCAGCTCACTTCATGTTGTACATGGCGAAAGGTCAGAGAGAAAAGGAGGCACCTGAGATACAACCCCAAGTCCACACCCTCAGGGACTCTTCTTCAACTAGGTCTTAACCTCTTAAGTTTCTTATTACCTTCTAATAGTCCATGAAGTTATTAACCCGTCACTGGGCTGATCCATTGATGGGGTTAGAGAACTGATCCTAGTGCATCTCAAAGCCTTCAGCCTGTGGCATTTGGGGGACACTTTATATTAGATTATACAAAAAAGCCTTCTCTGAATACCATCATCCACAGTATTCAGGCCCTACCCAGGAGTTCTGGATGTGCAGCTCTTTCCTGAGGGTTCCCTCCTAAATCATTCATATTGTTCACAGCAAAGGAGCCAGATGGACCAGTCAGTGAGGGTGGGGTGAGGCCTTGACAAAGTTGTGTAGCCCCAGCATGAAAGCTGATGGGGGGCTCCATCTGTGTGCATCTCCATGGAAATGGGCTCTGCCTGTCCCCGGTGGGGATCTATAGCTTTAGACAGTGTGGGTGGCTTGCCTGGCCTTGCTTCTGCACACTGGTTGAATCGGTTGATGTCCATGGAATACTTGGATAATGACAAACAAGTAATGGGTGTTATTTTTCTAGATAAAAGGTAGGCTACAATGGAATCTTTTAAGCTGGGGTCTTAGAAGAACTGAGCTGCCCCAGACAGAGATAAAATGTCTTTTAGATGCATTGCTGATTCCAGCAAAGCACTTATCTTATGATATTCATCTTAGAACTGGGCTCAGCTGTAGGATTCCCAGAAAGTCTGGAACACAGATGACTGTGGGTAACAGGTGGCTTTCTGATATGACATCACAAGATGAAGTCAACAGCATCACATGGGATGTCCCATGTGTTAGCTAACCTTCACAGTCTGTTGTGCAATGCTCAGCCAGCATGGTGATCTAGAGACATGGCCCCACCAACCACAACACTACAAGTCTCTGCACATACATCTATGAGGTACTACCTCTAAGGACTTGGGTTACTTAGTACCCCCAAATAAGCTTGAACCATAACCAGAAACCAGAAGAAATTATTAAAGAGTTCAGATCTGGGACATATCCAGCCTCCTCTGTCAATTCACTCTACTCAGGTATGGTGCTGTGGAGGTAGAGCAGGCCAGGAAGGCCATGTGGAGTGGAAGTTCTAATCAGGAGCTTGGGAAGGTCTTCATCTCCCAGGGGCTTTGACAGAAGCTGTAAACCCAGGATGGAGAGAAGTTCTGAACCTGTGTAGGTCCTTCCAGGGCTTGGAGGGTTCCTCATCTTGTAGCAGCTTCAGTGGAAGCTGAGACCCAGAGCAGGGACTAGATCTGATGCGGTAAGGCCCACAGACATGTGGACTGTCCCACAACTCACAGAAAACACTGTAGAACAAGGCAGGTGTCAAGGACCACACCTGACCCTCAAAGAAAGCCTTGAAATAGAACTGTGGCTCTAAATACTGACATTTCAACCCCACTACAACTCAGTAGTCCTTCACTGAACATGACGAATGCCACCACTGAAAGAAATGGGGGGGGGATTGAAATTTAAACAGAAAACTCAATCAGTGATCTATCTAACAGCAGATATGCAAGTCCCAGCAGAGTCAGAAACAATATGGAAAAACAAGACTGTTGTGGGATAATCTTTTTATACACTGTGAAGATGCGTCTCTACCTCTGGCACCTTCTGATTGGTTCAATAAAAAGTTGAATGGCCAATAGCTAGGCAGGAAAGAATAGGAGGGACTTCCAGGGAGGGAGAGAGGACTCTGGAAAGAAGAGAGGGAGAGACACCAGCGAGACACTAAAGAAGTTGGACATACAGTACAGAGAAGAGATAAATCCCATAAGGGCACCTGATAGAGATAATAGGAAACAGCTTCCAGAAAAAGATTTCAAAAGAACCATTAAGTATGTTCATAAAACTCAAAGAAAATGTGGATAAAAAGAAAAAGACAGGATAAACATGAAACAAGAATCACTCAGTCACAGCAGTGACCGCCTGTGAGGAGAGTGACGCTTACTACAGAAAGACCGTAGGTGACACCTACCCACAGTGCAGCGGGACACTGTCCTGCAAAGGCTCTAGCTTCCACAGCATCACTGCGGTTCCAGGACTAGGAGAATAGATGGTGTTTCCACCTGAAGGAGGGATAGTGTGCCCTGCCTGAACAGGAAGAACCCTCTCTATATGCCCCAGTCTTACGGATATTAACCTTCAGTTTCCAGGAAGCCAGAAGCCTGCCTTCTCCGAGGATGTTTCTGCAGTTTTGCTGTGCATTCTGACTCAGAAACAGCATTCCCAAGCAGCTGCTTCTGCTGACTCTCACTGGATAGCTAATCTTCACATGGTATCTCTGCTGGAATGCTCCTGTGAAAATGACATTTCACCTGCACTCGGACAGAATTAATGGATCTACCTCAAATACATGTGTTCTTCTATAAATGAGTTTAGTTAATTAATAGACACAGATTGGTAGATGATAGATGATAGCTAGCTAGATAAAAGATAGATAGATAGATAGATAGATAGATAGATAGACAGATAGATAGATAGATGAGAGATAAGCACACATGAGAAACAGACATAATAAATACATAATTTGTAGATAGCTGATTCATAGATACAGATTGATGAGAAATATATAATACATGATTGATGACAGGTAATAAATAGATTTAGAGGTCATGAGTAGATAAGTGTTGGATTAAGAATTAATTTTGGAGAGTTAATCAAGAAAACAGCTAAATTAAAAGTAATAAAAATCAATGGAAATGTAAGAAATCAATGAAACAGTAAAACTGGGCATGGATATGAGTTTAAGGGAGATGGTTTCGGAAACATGGTGGGAATAAGCAACTGGAGGTGGTTGACTGGAGACGAGCAGTAGGTCCAGGTGAGAAAGAGGCTGATGGAAGACTCCGGGGGGTCTCGCTTCATCCTCACAAGCCTATAATGGGGTACTCCCAGCATCCCTTTCTTCACTTGATCTTTGAGAAAAGATATGGTTTGAGAGCAGGGACGGAAGAGTAAGAAGTCAAGGGCTTCTCCATTTCGCTGTTCCCTCTCCCTGGGGACATAAATGGAGATGGACAAATGGAAGAAAGTGACAGATGAACAGAAGCCACACTGACCTGACTCCCAGTTAGCCCCCAAACTCCTTAGAAACCTTCCAGCCCTGTGCTTCTGCAGAGAGAGAGAGAAGAGAGAGAGAGAGAGAGAGAAGAGAGAGAGAGAGAGAGAGAGAGAGAGAGAGAGAGAGAGAGAGAGAGACTCCAGAACAAGTTGAACTCTGAGTTCTTCTGCAAGGCCAGAGAGAGCGGCAATTCCCAGAGACTCCCACCAGCATCTGATCAGAACGGTGCGTGTGCGTCTCCAAACTCTCTGCTCTGTCAGCTTCAAAGAGAATCTCTTCTACCTCTCAGCAGGGCTTGCTTTGGCTACACAGACTCTGAAGGCAGGCAATGCCACAGAAGCAGGCAAGGAAACTCCGGTATCCAACAACTGCGCAGAGCAGCATCCTCTCGTATCACCCCCCTGAAGACAGCCAAAGGAGTAAAAACCTCAACGCATCACACTAGTGCTCCATCTGGTCAGTGCTGTCAGTGGCAGGCCTGGGAAGACGAGACCAGCTTCATGGCCCCCTGCATTCATAGCTTAGAAGATGTCCTGTTCTGTGTACAGGTGGCCTCCCCTTCTGCAGGCTACTGGTGCTCATTTACTGTTAAACCTCTGGTGAGAGTGTAAAAGTCAGAGAAGGCAAGATCTAGAAGGAAGCTGAAATCTTAGCATCAGAGATCAACATTCTGGGTGTGGAAGTGGAGAAACTGAGGCTTGGGGAATGGAGTAAGTTATCAAACCATGTATCCTGAGTGAAAAATGTGACCCGTGGTCCACAGTCCCTAGGACCCTACCCCAACAAGGACTGGGTACTGCTAAACTGTCTCTCCCCTGTCTCATGTCTTTACCATTCATCCCTGGGCTACTTGTACAAGGACTCATAGCTTATTTTAGTGTCAGCATTAAAATAGTATAAAGAGATAAGTAAATCTTCCTCAAACCCAATACATGAAACATTTCCAAACTTTCCCTGTATTGCTGGGTCTACCTGAATCTGGCTGTGGACCAAACTGGATGGCCTTTTTCCTCAAGCCTGTCCTAGGGCAGTCCCCATGGAAGGAACAGCTGAGCTGAATACTTAGATCTCCATGATCCTATGGAAAACTCACCCATCATCTGGTGTTGCCAGTGGGGACTTCTTCATGGCTGATGGGGAGGTCTAAATTTGGTTCAAGCATCACATAGATGCTCAGTTCCAGGTTTTGTCATTCATTTGGCCACCAGTTGGAAACTCCAAGGGCACACAGCTGTGTCACCTGACTTAGGGTCACACCCTGTGTCCCAACAAGCCAGGTTTGGCCATTGGTCCTAGAAAATCCAATTAAAACAGCAAATTACTAGTGAAAAGTAGAAGAAAAAAAGAAGGAGATTTGTTCTGGAACACACTGGGAAGAGTGACAAAGAGTTGGAGTAACCCCGTACCCCCAGTGCATCTTCAGGATTTTGACATAAGGTTAAGGCTTTTGCATAGCTGAGAAGCCCTTGTGAAGATGTGGTCCTTCTCAAAATTAACCCATAGTCATCTCTTCTTGAAAGTGGTCTAACGAGTTGTACATCTGTTTCCTGAAGGAAAGCTTCCTTCGAGCTGGTCTGAGTTTAGGTTTTCACTTCCCCAGCGTGGGATTCCTGGGAGGCAGTCCACTGTCTCGGCACCCATGGTTTCTATAGCCTGATGGCCAAGGTGAGGAGCTTGAGAGTCTATAGTTTGTCTTCCTCTGGCCAGGCAACACACCTGTGCTTTGACAGGAGGAGCACTGCCCTTTAATTGCTGCTAACAGCTCTTCAGGTTCTTTGTTTTGGTGCCAGATGAGGTTCTCCACAGAAAACCACAAGGAACCACGAGATCAGAGTCACTATGCTGGGGGACCTAGAGTGAACTCTGCTCATTACAATCCATTATAACAGTAGTTATAATGCTAAATTATATGCACTAAATTTCCCCACAGGGGTGTTCTGTCTACCATTTTGAACATGCGATGTCTGAAGAAGCATGATTTCTAACTGAGCATGCTCAGGAATGTGCCCCTGCCTCCTGCTTGTGGCCAAGACTCTTCGCAATAAGATCCTCTGACCTCTTGCATTACTACTTGGGAATTACCCCCAGTGCTCTTCTTACTTGCTACAAGCAATATGCCTGTCTTTCCTCTTGTCTCCTGGCTATGCATGTGGGCTATATGCTTGACTGGTTCCACATTGGCATTGGAAATCAGCTTCGCTCTTAACAATACTTGACTCAGCAGGGGCTGAGTGGAGATGTGGTGATGCTTACCTTGCTGCAAAGGGGAGAGAGGCCAGTAGGGATGCTGGGGAGCAGACCAGGATGAGGAATGTGGGCACAGCACACATCTTATCACTCTATTTTCATGAACAGCACTGGAAATAGGTACTGGTGTCCCTGTTTCACAAGTGAGAAAATGAGGCTTAAGAAAAATAGTAAGGCTGGGCAGCAGTGGCACACACCTTTAATCCCAACATTTGGGAGGCAGGACCAGGCAGATGTCTGTGAGTTCAAGGGCAGCCTGGTCTACAGCGTGAAATCCAGGACAGGCACCAAAACTACACAGAGAAACCCTGTCTCGAAAAACCAAAAAACAAAAAACAAAAAAAGAAAAGAAAAACAGTAAGTAACTTGCCCAAGGATTCAGACACCAGAGGGGCAAAAGTGGCTTTGGATCAGTTCACCCCTTCAGTGCTTGAGGGCTCCAAACAGAAGGCTGTGCAGAGCTATGGTGAGGGCCACTTGTTCCAGGATGAGGCTGGCTGGATTTGAATCCCCATCTGCCACTTTGGGCTGTGGGGTTGTGGGTCAAGTAACTAACCCTCTGTGCTTTCATCCCCCACATCTGAAATAGAAACAATGGTGATTCCTTCCCCGGTAGGGTGTTACCACTGTACACATTGGAAGCAAGCTAGACGTAGTGCATAGTGCACATGTGTAAACTATTGATGACACTCTCTCTTATCTCTTCTCACCTGGAAAGGTAATATCCCCCAAACTAGACCCTTAGCTCTGAGGGCCCCTTTTGTCTCCAGAGATCTGGGTCTAAAACAAATTGTCTATTGGGAATGGGGATAGGAGCCTCCTAAACAAGGAGACTGCCCTGCCTTCAGCCACATGTAGTGACAGGCAGGGAGTCCCCCAGAATTAATTGCTCACCACCATGTCACTGCTGGTGACAAATTTGCAATTACTGTCTTCCAAGGAAGAAAAACATCCCATTCTCTCCCAGTTGTGGTCCCCAGTCTCTGGCTTGATTCACAGTATGTCTGGGATGTAGTGCCTGCCAGTTTCAAGGGGGGAAAACAAGCCCACCCTAGGAGAAGGACCCTAGGCCTGAATGACAGGTTGGCTTAACCTGCATCCGTGATGAAAACTCGCCAACTGGCATCCTTCCAGTTGAGCCTCAAATCTGAATGGAGGCTAAGGAGCAGTGTTGGGGTGGGAGTAACATGGACAGTATTCCTTCAGACATGATGGTGTGTGCCAGGATTCCCAGAGTCCCAGCCTGAGACAAGAGTATGCTGAGTTCCTGGCTAGCAAAGCGCATGACAAGTCTCTCTCTCTCTCTCTCTCTCTCTCTCTCTCTCTCTCTCTCTCTCTCTCCTCTCTCCTCTCTCCTCTCTCTCTCTCTCCTCCTCCCCCAGCATTTCTCAATGAGGACAGATCTAGAAGATATAATGGGTAACATTGTATATGCTGTGTTTTTATCTAGCCCCAGACCTTCGCTTCAAGGTGTATGGAAATAGACTTAAGAGGAGTCGATTAAAGATCTGGATCCCTGCTGAACAAGGCCACATATGGGCTTTGCTGGCATTGTCTGTACCTGAGCTTAGCCTGTGTGAATGCTGCAGAGAGCAGAGTTGGGTAAGCACTGAGCATGTCCAGTTTGATTTGCAAACTCTTTCATCCAGACCCCCAGAGCTGTGGTCCCCTCCCTGTAACACCTTAGCAGAAGGAGGAGAGCAGCAGAGTTTTGTCCAGCCCTCACACATATACCCCTTTGGGTGATTCACTGCATAAGAGGGTAAAGGTGGACCTGGTCTTGAAGTCACAACCATAGTTATGATGTGGAATATTCCTTTACAGTGTGTGAATATATGTCACTGTGATTGGTTTAATAAATAAGCTGACTGGCCATTAGCTGGACAGGATAAGGTTAGACAGGAAAGCCAAACTGAGAATGATGGGATGAAGAAGAGCAGGGTCTAGAGTCGCCAGCAGACACAGAGGGAGTTAGAGATGAATGTGCCATGCTAATAAAGGTACCACCATGTGGCAGAGAATAAATAAAGAATATGGGTTAGTTTAAAATGTAGGAGTTATTTAGTAACAAGCCTGAGCTATTGGCCAAGCATTTACATTAATATTAAGTCTCTGTGTTTGTTTTGGAGCCAGCAGTCAGGACAGGAAAACTCCACCTACATAGCTATAAGCCATGTCTCATTGGTGGTCAAGCTGTGGCCTGAGTTCATGTGAGCATCTTTTCCTCTGAATGGGAATGATCTCATCCTGTCTTCCTCTCTCTATGCTTGTCTCTGTCCCCATCTGTCTCTGTCTCTATGTCTCTGTATGTGTGTCTGTCTGCCTCTCTCTCTGTCCCCTCCTCCTCTCTTTCAGTCTCACACTCTCTCCTTCTTCTGAACTTAAACAAGACTGTTTTCTTCAAATCTTACACTCACCTCACAGTACAATGATAAGTGTGCAGTCAGTGCTCAGTAGATAACCATGAATAAATTGAGCCAAACGTCTTAAAACACAGCACCAAGTATGGAAGCCGCACAGTGCACTGTGCTACCTGACAGAGGCTGGGAGAAGCTGCTGTTTGAGAAGCTAGGAAGCCCAGGCATCAAGTGCCACATGCCTCCCACTGATCAAGGCAGCAAGGCCCAAGTACAAACCCTGGTGCTGTGGAATCATGAACTACGGTCCTGGTGATTTCAAGACTGACTCACTCAGAGTTCCTACTTGATTAACTGAAAGTCTATTCCCAGCTCAGAAAGTGGCATCAGGAACTAACCTGTGTGTGGTGGGGGGGAAGGTTACAAACCTGAGCTCTCAATTTGAGCAATGGTAAGCCTTTATTCTCTTGTGACATGTCTCACATGTGACGTTGGGCCTCCAGGAGTGAAGGAACAGAAAGAGCCCTCCCCAGAAAAGGGGAAGGTCAAGGGCTTTGTGCTGCAGATGCTGGCAGGCCTGAGTCCCCAGCTTTTCCTACCCAGTGTCCCTATACTGCTGAAGCAATGTTCTCATCTCCTCAGGTAGAAATTCAGGCCTCACCTGCTTCAGAAAGCTTTGGGGCCACACAGAGGACACTCGCCTTTCTCTGAAAGCTGAAAGCTTACAGTGTAGACACACAGTCATCTGTCTATCGTAAAAGTAGAGAAGCGCTTGCAAATATTAACCATATTATTTAGCCTACTACTTTATCTCCAAAGTTGGTCTTTCTATTATAAAGAAAAATGTTGTTATTGTTATCATTACTATTATTATTTTGTATATATGTGTATTTCACCCTTATATATGGCTGTGCATCATGTAAGTGCAGTACCCGTAGAGACCAGAAGAGAGCATCAGATACCCTGGAACTGGACTTAGAGATGGTTGTGAGCCACCATGTGGGAATCAAACCCAGGTCCTCTAGGAAAATAACCAGTGCTCTTAACCGCCGAGCCATCTCTCTGGGCCAGGAAACTATGAGGTT
The DNA here is from genome assembly GCF_004664715.2 of Peromyscus leucopus. NCBI lineage: Eukaryota > Metazoa > Chordata > Mammalia > Rodentia > Cricetidae > Peromyscus > Peromyscus leucopus. The sequence continues at coordinate 45,438,535 of NC_051069.1, read as the reverse complement.
TCTTTTCATCCTGTCCCTGTTCCAAGAATAGGGCACACGATAGAGAAGGGGAACCAAGTACAAAGGAGGTCGAGAGGAGCAAGAGAGAAGGGGCTCTAACACAAAGGGTTCCATGAAGGAGAAGAACACTCCACCTGAGGGACAAGTGCCAGAGCTAAAGTACGCTGCCCAAATGGGTCTGGCACTGCCAGTGATCCGGCCAAAGCCTGCATGCTGAGTCAGGGATCTGCACCTGCGGCTCAGTGTCTGCTGACGCTGGAAATGCTACGCAGTAATTACCCACCAAGTGCCAGGTTATTTCTGTCTCCAGCAGGAGGACAGAGCAGGAGAGGCAGAGTCCAGAAATAGCAAAAGCAATTAGCAGGCTGGCTTCAGAGGGCATAATTGCTGTGTAGAAATTGGACCTGGCCAGGGGAATCTCAGCCTAGTTACTTGGCCCATGAGAAAGGGCATCAGCAGGCCCTAACACCAGGAGTACAGGCTGGACATCAGCACTCAAGATAATCCCCTCTATCCAGGAACTCTGTAGACCCAGAGCCCTGAACAACTGAGGAGCCATGCCTGGTACCTGCCCCCTAACCCTCAAGATGGGCCTGCCAGACCTCACAGAAGCATGCCAACTAACTACCCAATGTCATCATCAAGAACTCAAGTAAACCAGGAGGGCATAGTCCATATTGTTTGCTGCTTGCTTTCTTCTTTGTGATGAGTCTGTTTGCAGTTCCTGAATAAAGCCAACTTCCTAACTGCCAAGTAGAAGTGTCAATGAGGTGAGAAATCAGCTGCTAGCATTTAAGGAGACTCTCCTGGGGACAGGGGTGTGAGTGAGAATCTGGGAGGAAGAAAGATCCGGAGCTCCCTCATCTCTGCAAGCAAGGGCTAACTTTCCTGCTGGGAGAGGTGTCATAGAAGGTTCAAGTGGATCTTATTCAACAGCCATAGACTGTGACGTCAAAGAGGGAGGCGCTTCGGGGGGGGGGGGGCAACAGCCTCAGAGTAAACCTGAAGTTCCAGCCTTTGCTGCCTACATGCTCTAAGCCTGATTCTACTCTTGCTTCCACATCTTGAGGCATGCAGGACATCAGTCTGCCCAGCCTCTAGACCCTTCAATGAGTATTCCAAAGAGAGAGTTAACCCTGACTGTGATGCCCTTCCCGTCTAGCTCCCTCCACCAATGTTGTACATAGCAGTTAGGAGGATGAGAAAAGACGGTGTAGACATGTAGTTAAGTCCAAGTTCAGCCGTGGACCACTGTCTTGACTCACTCATTTATAACATGCCTGAGGCTTGGGTTCAAGGGTCAATGTCCTGTCAGCATAAGGAGCACAGAGACCATGTCCTTTGAGAGGCAGACCTGGAGCAGGATAAAATATGAGGTTCCTGGATTCTAGTCCTGATTCTGCTAGTTTTGTGAAGCCCTGGGTAAAATACTTCCCATCTCTGAAGTCAGCTTTCTATGCCTTAAATGGGACAGGGTTCCAGCCAGCCTTCTTCACAGGGTAGCTTGAAGGAGACATGAAGAAAGTCTTCTCTGCCCAGCTCCTTCCCTAGGCATTATCCCTTAGCCCTTAGCCCTTAGCCCAGTAAGACTAGGAACTCACAAATGTTGTAAGTCCCACCTGGCCACAACACACAAGGAACTGTGGCTTATGACACTTTCCGGGTCTCTCTCTTCTACTGATGAGCCGATCTCAGAAACGCTATGTCCACTCCTCTATGCCCAGCTGTGCCAGTCTCTCTAGCCCTAAGCAGAACATCCCATATCATGCCTGCCTTCTGTAGACACTGTGAATAATGGAGTGCCATGTTTGTCTAATGGATTTATCACTACTTACGAATGCAGCTTCATCAACAATAGCAGGTGGAAATCGATGTCAAGGCAGCTAAGTGAGCTGCACACTCCCACTCAGCTTGGCATATATTGATGGTCTTTTGTCCACTTGGCATTTTGCACCCAATGTGGATCTGAAAATAGAAATAAAAATTCCCCTGGCTCTTCTAGTAAATAGTTCTTTAGCTCCTGCTAAGGGCAGGGTGTGGGAGTTAAGTGCGCCCCATCAGCACTTGCCTCCTGACCTGGAGCACAAAGGAATCTCCTCTTGAGAATGGAGAAGGAAGCTCCTCCTTGAGGAGATCCTGCTTGGCTCCTACAAACACAAGCAAACCCATCCCCTGCAGATTCTGCATGTGGGACCACTCACCCGCACAGGACCAGAGAGAAAACAGCACCTTTTCTCAGTGTGTGTGTGTGTGTGTGTGTGTGTGTGTGTGTGTGTGTGTGTTTAATTGGGATTAATAAAACTTGAGTTGATGTATTACTCAGGGATCCCTAAAAGAACAGAACGGATAGAATGAATCTATATATTAAATGGAGATTTATTACATTGATTTACATGATATAGTCTGGGTAGTTCAACAATGCTGTCTCACAATGGAGCATTTGAGAATCCAGTAGTTGCTCAGTTCATGAGGCTGTATATCTCAGTCTACATCAGAAGCTGAAGGCCCCCAAACCCCCAGGACTCCTGGAGAGCTTCTGATCTTTGCTCTGTGTTGGAAGCCTTGAGAAGTCACAGGATAGATGAAATTTCCAGCAGGAGTGAAGGGAGCAAGCACCAAGCAACGTTTCCTTCTCCCCTGTCCTTTTATCTGTGCTGCCACCAGAAGGTGCTGCCCACAGTTAGAACGTATGTCAAAGTCAGTTGGTGAACAATTACTCTTTTAGGGTCTAATAGCTTAGAGACGATAATACAAATTTAGAAAGCTCAACCACTGATACTATCCCAACCAATGTTATGTTACATGGCAAAGAAATGGAGGGAAAGAAACACAAATATCTGTTTAACATGTGTGCATAGGTGTTCAAACATGCTATGAACAAAAAAAATGACAGGAACATTTCAGTTACAGTCTTTGTTTCTGCAACTGGTCATGTGTGGCCTTACCTGTTTATAACTACCTTTTTCTGTCACATATTCTGTATTTCTTCCACCCTCACAGAATACCACAACAGGTCTTGGTTCTTTTCCTACATATTACATTACCCCTGAAGGGTTTGAGTCCTTTGCCACTTTGCCTGGATTGGGTTGTTGTTGTTTTCCATTGACCTTAATAACAAGGTATGTGTAGAAGTGTAAATAAGGATGGCCCTTGTAGGCTTATGTATTAGAATGCTTAGGCACATGGGAGTGGCACTATTTGAAAGGATTAGAAGGATTAGGAGGTTTGGCCTTATGAGAGGCAATGTGTCACTGGGGGTAGGCTTTGAGGTTTTAAATCTCATGCCATGTACAATCTCTCTCTCTCTCTCTCTCTCTCTCTCTCTCTCTCTCTCACACACACACACACACACACACACACACAGAGAGAGAGAGAGAGAGAGAGAGAGAGAGAGAGAGGAGGTAGCTCTCAGCTGCTGTTCCAGTGCCATGTAAACCATCATGCTCACCTCCGTGATGATAATGGACTAAACCTCTGAAACTATAAGCCAGCTCCCAATTAAATTGTTTATTTTATAAGAATTTCCTTGGTCATGATGTCTCTTCATAACTATGAAGGGGATAACCATGCATTTGTTTGGAGGAATATGGAAAACTTTGGGACTTTGGGACTAGAAAAGCAGTTGAATACTTTAAGCAGGTTGTAATGGGCCATTCTAGTAGGAACATGGAAGACTATGGTGCTGAGAGTGATGTAAATTATAATGGCCCATTTAAAGAGGTATTAGAGGGGAAGAATATTAGTAAGTAGCCTAGAAAGCATTTGTCTTAGTTAGGGTTTCTATTGCTGCAACAAAATACCATGACCAAAAAGCAAGTTAGGGAGGAAATGGTTTATTTGGCTTATACTTCCACTTTGCTGTTTATCACTGAAGGAAGTCAGGACAGGAACTTAAACAGGGCAGGATCCTGGAAGCAGGAGCTGATGCAGAGGCTATGGAGGGGAGCTGCTTATTGGCTTGCTTCCCATGACTTGCTCAGTTTGCTTTCTTATAGAACCCAGGACCACCAGCCCAGTGATGGCACCACTCACCAAGGGCTGAGTCCTCCCCCATTGACCACTAATTGAGAAAATGCCTTACAGCTAGATCCCATGAAGGTACTACCTCAACTGAGGCTTCTTCCTCTCTGATGACTCTAGCTTGTGTCAAATTGACATTCAAAACCAGCCAGTATTCCATTCTTGTGATATTTTGGAAAGAATGTGGCTGCTTTTTGTCCTTGTCCTAAAAAACTGACTGAGACTAAATTAAAGAGCTTTGGATTAATGGTGTTGGCAAAAAAGATTTCAAGACAGCTTAGTATTGGCTCTGTCATGTGGTTATTACTAAACACTGTTATGCAGATCCATAGTAAACAGGAGCAAGCTGGACAAAGAGAAATAAAAAATGTACAGTTTAAAGAGTAAAGGATCACCAGGAAAAATGATGTTGGAGCCAAGTCCTGTGCTGAAGGAGATAAAAAGTTTAAAGAAAGGTCTGATGTTCAATAGAATAAATGGAGTGGTGACCTCAGGGCAAGACCCCAATCCAGCTAAGCTTCCAACTTGTGAAAAAGAATTAAAGAAAAGCTTACTTAGCAAAGGAAACAATCAACAACAGAAAGCTGGTAAAAACATAATTGAAGGAGAGGACCAAGTTCCAGACCCAGCAACTAGAAGAACCTGGCAGCTTTGGCCACATGGTACTGGAGGCAAAAATACGAAGGGGTTGCATAATTTTTCCTTCATGGTTAAAGAAAATTTTGGAGGACAGGTGTGTATCATGGGTGTCCTACATCAAAGCCCAGAAAGGCTGCTGTGTGAAGCTGTGAAGATGGAGCCTGGATTGTGTTGGAAACTCCAAGATGTTGGAGATGTCAGAGTTGTAAGATACCTCCCAAGAAAAACTGCATAACAGGTGTGGAACAAGAGAGAGAAGTATGTCGAAGTCAGCAAAGCTGAAAATAGTTAGAGATCTGAAGAGTAAGTGCTTGGACAGATAGAGAGATACAGAGTTTGGGATTTGCCTAGCTAGTTTTGGGTCTTGCTTTGGTCCAGTATTTTTTCACTAAGCTCCCTTCCCTCCCCTTTGGAATAGTAATGTGTATTCTGTGCCATGGTAAACAGGAAGTATTTGATCTGTTTTTTTTTTTTTAATTTTGATTTTACAGGGGGCTACAGTTAAGAGATTGTCACAAGTTTCAAAAGAGACTTTGAACTTCAGACTCTTAGAGAGTATTGAGACTGTGATAAACTATAGGAACTTTTGAAGTTGAACTGAATGCATCTTTGGACTATAATATGGCTACAAGTCATGGGGTCCAAGGAGTAGAATGTAGTTATTTGAATAAGAATGGCTTCTTTGTGCTGGAGAGATGGCTCAGTGGTTAAGAGCACTGGCTGCTCTTCCAGAGGTCCTGAGTTCAATTCCCAACAACCACACAGTGGCTCATAACCATGTATAATAGGATCTGATGCCCTCTTTTGATATGCAGATATATATGCAAAGCACTCATACATAAAAGCAATATATAAATAAATTAAAAAATTAAAATTAAAAAGAGAATGACTCCCATAGACTTTTATATTAAAATTCTTAGTTACCAGGAAGTGGCACTATTTGAAAGGATTAGAAGGATTAGGAGGTGTAGCCTTGTTAGAGGAATTGTATCACTAGGGACGGGCTTTGAGATTTCAAAAGCCCATGTCCAGTTCAGTCTCTCTCTCTCTCTCTCTCTCTCTCTCTCTCTCTCTCTCTCTCTCTCTCTCTCTCTCCTCTCCCTCTCCCTCTCCCTCTCCTCTCCCTCTCCCTCTCCCTCTCCCTCTCCCTCTCCCTCTCTCCCTCTCTCCCTCTCTCCATCTCTCTCTCTCTCTCTCTCTCCACTCTCTCAGCCTGTGGATCAGGATCTAGCCCTCAGCTAGTATTCCAGTGCCATGCATGCCATCATGCTCCCTGCCATGATGATAATGGACAAAACTCCAGAGACTCTAAGCAAGAACCCAGTTAAATAATTTCCTTTATAAGAGTTGCCTTAATTATGGTGTCTCTTCATACCAGTGGAACAGTGACACCCTAAAGGACCTCCTGTACTTCAGATATAACCTTCTCACCCCCACTGTAGATAAGACTTTAATTTTCCTTGTGATGATCTGAATCAACTGTGCTCCATAATCACTCTGGAACTAGAATGTCTAGGCCAGCAGAGCATCATGTCAGAAAACAGAACTAAAAAATTTTCCAACTGTGCCATTAGGGGTGATGGTGAGTGGAATCATTCCCTTTTTCAGCCCTTGATTCCTGGATCAGTGTGTCCTGATTTTAGGAAAAATCATAGCATATATTAGACAATGGTTCAAATCCTACACTGCCTTCTGAAGAGCCCTGCCCCAGCTCTTCTGGCTGTTGCCACCTGATCGGCATTATAACTGTGTGTTTAAAAAGCCATTCCACTATTTTATTAAGACAGATGCTTCAGGATGATGGGGAGCATGACAAGACCAGTGAATTCTGTGAGTATGGGTCTACTGCTGTACTTCTTTGATTGTGAAGTGAGTCCCTTGGTCAGAAGCCTGCCCTATAATGTACCATAGGTTGTGGATAGGACATTCTATAAGCCCATACATGGTAGTGTGGGCAGAAACATTACATGCAGGAAAGGCAAATCCAGAAACAGAATAAGTATCTATTCTAGTAAGGATAAAACATGGAGATATCTATGATGGAAGTGGTCAAATGTAATAAACCTACCACTAGGTCACTAGTTAGTAGATGGCGCCATACTGGGGACTCAGTGTTGGTCTCTGCTGCTGGCCAATCTGGTACTCAGCAGCAGCTGTAGCCAGGTCAGCCTTAATGAATGGAAGTTCATGTTGTGAATCCCATTCATAACCTCCATCTCTGCCACCATGGCTACTTTATTCTTTAGCCCACTGTGAAATGACAAGGATGGCCATAGAAAAATGCTGACTCTCCATTGAGTGGATCATCCTATCTACTTGATTAGTGAACTCCTTCTCTGATCAAGTTACATTTTGATGAGTATTTATACAGGACACAATTGTATTCTTATCCTTTGTCCATTTGAAGAGATCGAGACACATCTATGTTACCAAAATATCTCTCCTACCAGTTTTCCAGTTATGTACTTTCCAAGTCCCTAATCATCCATCCAAACAATTGTATATACCCCATGAATTAGTATATAATCACATCTAGCAACTTCTCCTCCCCCCAAAAAAATGTATGACCAGGTGCACTGCCCAAAGTTATTACCACTGTGAAGAAGAAATCCCTTCATCAGCATCCTTCAGGGTTGTCACAGAAAGGGGTTGTAGTGTTATAGCTGTCTACTTCTGAGTAGTGCCTGCATGTGTACAGAACAAACCATCTGTGAATCAGGCCCTAGTTTTCTACTTCTCAGTCAACTGATCATAGTGTAAACTTCATGAGGCCATAGATGCATGTTTGGGAGCAGAAGTCATTGTAACAGGAGTAGGAACCATAGGTACTTGAGCAACTTCTTCATGAACCTTGCTTGTGTCCTTATGACCTGCTTGGGCCCAGTCATGTATATACCACTGATGACTGATTGTTGCTGTGTCCATCATACTTTGTAGTTTGGTGGGTTAGATAACAGCCAGCTGATGGTGGGCAGCTCAGGTTATATGATAACATTTGGCCCATTGTCAAGAGTTCAGTGTTAACGTCATGAAGCAGGCTAAGCATTCTTTCAAAGGAGTAACAGTTGTTTTCAGATAATGGTAGAGCCTTGTTCCAAAATTCCAAGAGTCCCTGCTGTGATTCACCAATAGAGGCTTGCCAGAAACTCTCTCCCTGGTGTTGAAGGCCTGGAGGATCCCAGAATAGCTGATGTCTTCAGTCCATGTTAGAGGCCTAAAAAAGCTGGCTTTAATGAATGCCACAGCAACAGGATAGATAAACTCACGAGTGGGAGTAAAGAAATAAAAAAGCAAAATTTCCCACTTCTGTGTCTTTTTATGAGTGCTGCCACCAGAAATTGCCATCCACACTTACAGTGGGCTTCCCATTCCAAATAATCTGATCAAGAAAGCCCCCACAAGAGTGCCCAGCAGCTTGCATTTAGGTAGTTCTAGATTCAGTCACATTGACAGCCAAGATCACACAGTTGAATGGGAAGATTTTAGTTTTAAATGCAATCTTTTTGTTAATTCTTTGAGGATTTCATACATGCATGCAATGTACTTTGACCATATTCACTGCCATCACTCCCTAACTCCCGAAGGTCTACCCAAAACCCCCCTCCCAACTTTGTGTACTCTCTATCTTTTTTTTTTTTTTTTTTTTAAGAATTACCTACTAAGTCCACATTTTTATCCATATGCTGGTGGATGTGAGTATACTTTCTGGAGCGTAGTGAAATTATCAAGGCCTACAATCTTAAAGAAAACTCCTCCAGAAGTTATTTTATTTCTTTCTCTCTCCCACTCCCTCCTCACCCCCCTCCTGTGTGTGTATGTGTGATACGTGTGTGAATACAGACCTTCATGCCATAGCATGCATGTTGTAGATATTAGTTTAAGGTGTGTTACATTCATTTATGCTGTGGAACATTTGTTTAATGGTGCAAAGATGTGTTAAATTCTTTTATGATGCATTTGTTTATCTCTGTGAAGCTGTGTTACTGTGCCTGCCTAAAATACCTGATGGTCTAAGAAAGAGCTGAATGGCCAGTAGCTAAGCAGGAGAGGGATAGGCGGGGCTGCCAGGCAGAGAGGATAAATAGAAGAAGAATGAGAGAGGGAGGAGCAAATGAAGGATAAGAAGAAGATGCTAGGGACCAGCCACACAGCCGCATAGCCACACAACCAGCCACAGGGTAAGAAGGAAAGAAAGAAATATAGGCTAGAGGAAGATAACAGCCCAGAGACAAAACATAGAAGAGAAATGAACTAATTTAAATTAGAAAAGCTGGTTAGAAATAAGCCAAGCCAGGCATTCATGAGTAAGAACAAGTCTCTATGTATTTATTTGGGAGCTGGGTGGTGCCCACCCCGCATGTGTGCGTGAGTGCGTTGTGTGTGTGTGTGTGTGTGTGTGTGTGTGTGTGCACTCATGCCATAGCATGTCTGCCTGTGAAGACGAGACCACTTTCAGGCGTGAGTCATCCCCCTCCAGTGATGTAGCTCAGGTCATCAGGCTTGTACACCAAGTGCCTTTTTTGTTTAACCCACTGAACCATCTCAGCACCTGGGTTCGATGTTGCTTGGAAAATCAGCACTAGTATATGAAAAGGCAAAGGGGGACAGAAGAGCTGTGAAGCCTTACAAGTCCTTCATTTCTGTTTGTTCAAGCATGTTCTCCACACCCACCGCAGCTCTTCAATGTGCTCAATGTCTGTTGAGAAACATAAGAAAGACAATGAATGATCCCTTTGGAATCCACTGCAAATGGCAAGCACTGAAGATACTGCACATTAATTTATTTATATACAATCATCTATTATAGGCAAGGCATTATGAGAAATTCGGAGGGGGGAATAAAAGAGGAGGAGGGGTGATAGAAGGCTTCCTCATTACTTTCTTCAATGATTGGAACCTGTACCAGAGACGTTACTTCTGACTCTGACAATGACCCCGAGGGCTGGTGTTATTACCTAGATTTAGAAATGAGAAAACAGAAGCAAAGCTTCCCTAAACTATGCAAGCAGCAAAGAGCTAAGTTGGAATTTAAATTTAGGCTCGTCTAGCACCCACGCTCAAGCTCTTTGCACACTGAGATGCAGAAAGGCAGATGTTCATGCTGCTCCACCTGACAGCTTGGAAGATGTCCATAACCATTTCTTGCTATGATCAAAGCTCCTCCAACACTGGCGTGCTCTATGATCTCCTGGAGGCTGTAGGACACAGACTGCTAGCCCACCTGAGTCGGTCTTCTTCTTCAGGAAGTCTGGCATAGGTCCCAAAGACATACTTTTTAAAAAAAAATAAATAAATACCAGGTGGTGCTGATGCTGTTGGTCCAGGAACCCTGTTCTGAGAATCACACTGCAAATGTTGCATCCCCATACTAGAGAGCTCAAGACACCCCACAGCAATTCGGTGAAGTTGCCACAGAAAGTTTTAGGGCATCACCAGATGGTAAGTCCCATCTCCCAGGAGCCCCCACTGCCATCTGGTGGAAAAACAGGGCTCTGTGCCCCAGTGCTCTCCAAGTGCAGGAGCCCCCACAGACTCTCTCCATGTGGACCTGGCTGAGTCCTCTCTGTTACCCTCCCTTCCTTGTTCTTAATTAAGATTCCCTTCTTCCAGATGGCAATGTGACTTACTCTTCTGTCTTTTTTGCTTCTCTGATGAAGGCAGAGTGATGATTCTGTCTTATTTTTAAAGGTGTGGGAGGGCAGAGTGCATATGTATAGGAATATCCTGTTGCTGAGATCACAGTCCCAAAAATTCATTTATATTAGATGGATGTACAAGGGATGAATAGAAGGCACTGTTCCTACTTTACAGATGGGGATTTGAAGCCGATTCAATCTAGCTTGAACAACTACAGTAATACTCCTATTAGAAACACTCTTCCAAGTGAGGGCTTATTGTACTGTCATAAGCATAGGTATGCCTCACCTGACTGCCACACAACCCTTCAAGGTATTGATCATTATTAAGAGTTATCACATATACATCATGGCCTCATATTGTACCGTTCTAAGCCTGTTCCTGTGTTATCTCATTTAATCCTAACCGCCCCATGAAATAGGTTACATTCTTACATTTCTTTTTCTTTCTTTTAAGGAAAGGAAGCCAAACACAGGGAGTCCTTGTACCCTAAACTGCATCACTATTATGTAGCAGTGTCTCAATTAGTTCCCAGAGCCTGTATCCTATTCAGCCTCCTAAAATAGATGATGTTGCCCCTCATTTCATTGGTAGTCTAGAAGGAATCACCAATATGGTATGGGAAGTCACAGTATTCAGGTATAAACTCAGATCCATGATTTAATTCCCACACTTCTATGAGTATTGACATCATAACCTTAGGCTTCTAGACTTCTAGGCTGATGGTTTCATCCACTCCAACCTATGACCAACTAATGGTCCCAGGATGTTCATGAGACATGCAAAGCATACTATTGGTTCTGCAGTTACATTTTACCACCTACCATGATTGAATACCCCATTCCCCAAGTCCATGTGATTAAACACCTAGGCTCCAAATTGATATGTTCATGGCATTTGGAGCTGTGGCCTTTGGAGGAATAAGTAGAGCTGGATGGGGATATAAGGATAAGAACTCCATGATGGGTTAAAGGATTTATCATAAATGGGAAGGTGACTTGTGCTATCATACTTTCTCTGTCTCACCCTATGATGCCCTCCACCATGTTATGATAAGACCCCTCATGATGGGGTAATGGATTTATCAGAAAAGGAAGAGTGACTTGTGATCTCATACTTTCTCTTTCTCATGATTTAATGTCTTTCCGCCATGTTATGATAAAACCCTCATGACGGCTTATGGGTTTACCAGAAGAGGAAGAGTGACTTGTACTACCACGCTTCCTCTGTCTCATGATGGGATGTCCTCCATGATGTGACAAAGCAGCAAAAACCCTCACCAGATGCTGACACCATAATCTTATTCTGGTACTGTGAGAAATGAGTTCCTCTGGGATTCACCCTGCCTGTAATATCCTGAGGATCACTAAAAGCAAATTTAGGTAACCTCCTGCTTTCCCGTGAACTCTGGGAATGGTGACATTTTCCAAGGATACACAATCTAAGCCTCATTTAAGGAGATTGTAAATCCACAAGTTGCAATTCCCTATTGGTCACTGCCTTCAAGTGACCAATACCCCATACCCCATAGAAGAGATCTCAGGGACCCTGCCTGGACAGAGACCTGTCCCCAAGGCCTGTGGACAATCCCAGAGGGAAGAGTACTTCTCAGAGCTCCTGCCAAGGAACTCTTCATGTTGCCTTTGGGTTGCTATGGAATTTTTTTGCAACAGGAATATACACCCATCCAGCCCCAGGCCACTATATGCTTTTTGGAGAGTGGGAAGTGAGGGCAAAAATGAAAAGGAAGGGCATTGGCTGGCAACTCAGAGGAACAGTTAGGGTATGTGGGAAGAAGACAGCAACTCCTGGCAGGATTGTGCCACCTTAGAGCTCCCCGTTAGCCAATATGCTTCCTTCCTACTTTCTGGGGCTCACGTGAGGAAAGACAGGATGAAAAGGGAAGGGAAGGAAGGGCTGCCCATCATCCTTAGGGATGTCCTTGAGACTCGGGGTGTAGTCCTCAACCTGTGGGCACTGTGATCATTTTAAGACAGAGGTGGGTGAGCTGCAGATGAAGAAGTTGAGTGCCAATCTCCTTCCAGCCACCCAAAGATCCTGTTGCCAGAAGGAATGGAGGAGGCACCATATGCTTGGTGCAGCCTCTTCAGCTTGCCTCGTTCTCAACAAGCTGCTTCCTTGAGAATGTGTGTCTGCCTGTCTCTTTAGAGGCCTTGAAGAATGAGATTCCTATCCATTCATCACTCAGAGAGGAACGCGAGCCAAAAGCTTCCCTGTGGTAGCTCACCAGCTCCAGAAAATCAGTCTTCCCAGCTACTAGCAAACGTTGCTTCTCCTGAAGCTGACTACTTCCAAGGAAGCAGTCAGGTTGGGAAAAAAGAAGGTGGTTGATGTGACCCCACTTGTGCATAATGAAAATGGGCATCCGGGCAGGATGGCAGAACAGGCAGCATATGAGAATGGTCGTCATGCCCTGAAGTCGTATTCCATCTCTCACTGGGTGTGTGAAGACTGTAAGAAGGATTCACTGTTTTCTGTGAGTTCCAGAAGACGGAACAGCAGCCGAATGGTTAAAGACCATGGAAGGGAGTAAAAGAAGTCACGATCACACACTGAAGTAGTGAGAAATTTGCCACTCAAAAGTTTAAGCGGAGATGTGGATTGTCAGCCAGGGAGCTATGGGCGAAACAGGATGCTAACACAGGGAAGCCTGCTCATGATGAGTGGAAGTCTCTCCATCCTGAAACAGCTTCAGACTCCAGTCCCTAGGGCTCAGCTCAGGTAAGCTAGTCCCACTCCTTATCTGTGGCCCATTAGTTAGCTGAGAAGAAACCACAAAGAACCAATACATGCTCTGATAATGCTTCATGCAAGTCCCTGGCTGCAAAGAGAACACAACGAAGCCCGAAGATAGGACAAATTCATTAATGATCAGAGGCCAGCAACAGTGATTTATCAGTATCGCCAATATGTAAGATACAACACACCCAGCTAAGGACACCATGCTGGGGCTGTGGACAAATCAGGAGGTGGGCAAGAGGCATCCCCACAGTCAATCTAAGAGCAACAGGTCTCTCTGTGGGCTACACACGGTCAAGAAGCAAAAAGAAAGACCAGCAATTAGAGAAGGAAAGCAGGTTCTGAGCCTGAGGACACTGGTCTGAGCAGCTGTGTGAGCTGAGATCTTGGGGTCTCCATATGATGGAGTGACTGGTTTGGTAGTGGCTCCCGAGTAAGGAGAGAAGGAGCATCTCTCACAAGTGTCATTCTTAGACCCTGAAGGAGATGCAACTTGGTGGCCTCCCTCGTGGAAAGGATGGTGGTGACACAGATGTCCTTAGTGCCCTTCAGGATGGGAGCACTCTGGCACTTTGTGGCTCATTATCTTCTATAATCATCTGTTCACATATATTATCAGCTATTTTATATGCAGTCACAGAATACCTGGGCCTGGGTAGATTAAAAAGAACAGACACTTATTTCTTATGGTTTTTGTGGTTCTTGGGCCTAAAAGGCTGTAGGTAGAGGCTGCATCTGGTGAAGGCCTTTCGCATCTGGTGGAGACCTTTTTAACCTGGTAAAGGCCTCTCGCTGCATCGGGTAACAACAGACGATGGAAGGGTAAGGAAAGAGAAGAGAGGACGGGAGGGAAGCAAGGAGGGACCAGATGGAAGGGAAGTAACTGGAGAATGGGGTCCTTTGTACCTGGACCACATACTCACAGGGCCCACGCATACTTCTCACTGTGCTGTCCCATCCCTCACCCCCACCTCCTCTCATCAGGAGACCAGCAGGGAGGTTCTGGATCTGGTAGGTGTTGGGATTCTGACCGCACATGAGCAGTTCAGGAGCTAAACAAGGGGTCTTCCTTCTCACATCATCAGTGCATGCTGGTGATTGTGTGCTACGCGTAGCGTGGTCACGCAATCTGTGCATGCATGGTGTAGCTCCATAAGCCTGCCTGTGCAAGTGCATGAGAATCCTTAAAGAGCCTGACACAGACCCCCTTCCCTCTGTTCTGTTCTCTTCTGTCCCCACTATCTCTCTTTCCCTCTCTCTGCTCTCTGCATGTGCATCTCCCCCAGGCCTGGTTCTTCTGCCCTCCCCCAATAAAGCTCTGATACTGGGTTTTGTCATGGCCTGTGACCTTTCTGTACACTTATCATTTTAAAACCCATTAGTACCTGCTTCTGATAAGACTCAAGATCTACTTTTACACCCCAGGGGACACAGCCTTACTCCCTTATGAGAGGACCACCCCCCAGAACAAGGGCAGGAAGGTTTAGCATCTCTACTGCAACAAAATCAAACATCACATGGCTTGGGCCTCTGTAACAGGCAGTGCCTGGACTCACCTGTGCATGGCAGCTTCCTGAGTCCTGGGGCCTTATGGCTATCACATGCTAATGAGTTTACTTCTCAACCCAGATTTTCTGCTTAGACAAGTAGGAAAACAGCCTCATACTAAGAGATGTTCAGGAGAACAGTGCACCAAGTTCCTCAGGACTCTGGCCACTTGAGCCTGGTTCCTATGACTTTCCATCTGTAAGAAGCCAGTCTCGGAAGCCTGAGGGCAGGGGTGAGAACACCTGCTGTGCACATCTGGCACTGGGCACTTGCTTGTAGAATGAAGAAAGGCAGGGATGACAGGAGGAGACAAAGAGGGCATAAGAAAGGCAGGATGATGGAAAGGACGACAGATTGGTGGTTGAGAAAACAGTAAAATGAAATCTAAAAGTTGTTTTAATTTCGGTCTCTCCAATTGCTAAGGATGCTTTTAGAGATGGTTCTTAGCATTTTCATTTCTTTTTCAGAGAGCTCTTTGCTTAGATCCCTAGCCCACTTTCTTTAAATTGGGTCATTTATTTTCTGGACTGTGTTTTTTTTTGTGTGTGTGTTCTTTATATATTCGGGATATTAATTCTCTATCAGATGTATAGCTGACAAAGCCTCTCTTTCTATTGACTTCTTCTTTGTTTCATTGACTGTTTCACTTTATACACAGAAGTTTTTTATTTTTTAGGACCTTCTCATCAACTGTTGGGCTTAATTCCTGGGCAAATCGAGTCCTAGTTAGAAAGTCCTTTCTTACACCCATGTCTCATAGGGTGCAGCCGATGTTTTCTTCTAGAAGTTCCAGGGTTTCAGGTTTCACATTGAGGCGCTTTACCCATTCAGAGTTAAATCTTGTGCAGGATGGTAGACATGGGTCTACTTTCATTCTTCTCATGTGGCCATCCAGTTTTCCAGCACCACTTATTGAAGATGCTTTCTCTTCTCTGGTATATGTTTTAGCATCTTTGTCAAATATTAAATGGCTGTAGTTAATATGGGTCTTCTGTTTTGTGTAATTGATCTTAATGCCTGTTGGTACCACACAGTTTTTACTACTATAGCTCCATAGAATATCTTGAAATCTATAATGGAATCCCTTCAGCATTGTTCTTTTGCTCAGGAATTCTTTGGCTATCAGGTCTTGATTGGGATAGCATTGAACTTGCAAATTGCTTTTGGTAGAATGGTCATATTCATAATATTAACTTTACCAATCCATGAGCATGACAGGTCTTTCCATGTAACCAGCTAACTGGCTTCAATTTCTCCAAGCCTCACTTTACTCACATGGAAAGAAAACACGGAGCTTCTAAGGAAAATGTAAGGACTAGTAGTGGCAGTCATGCATGGTCAGCATGCTAAAGGCTTGGTGCTCTGGTGTCCAGGAGGGTCCTACAGAATGCTTGGCTTCTGCTTGTTGAAATGCCCCTCAGCAAAGTGAGGGACAAGGCCCCATTTGCGCAACCTTCACCAAAGCTTATTTGTGCAAATCCTCCTCAAAAACACATATCCAATCTAGACTGTTGACAGCTTGGCTGGGAAGCAGTGTTACAATATCAAAAGAGGCTGGACATGGTGGTGCACAGACCTTTAATCCCAGCACTCAGGAGGCAGAGGCAGGTGAATCTTTGTGAGTTCGAGGCCAGTCTGGTCTACATAGGGAGTTCCAGGACAGCCAGAACTACATAAAGAGACTTGTCTCAAAAAATATTAAGAGAAAAGTGGGCCTTAATTTTTGACAGTAAAGGTTGGCATCTACTCACATTTCAGAGTTGGTTCTACTTTATTTTTTGATAATTATATCTTCATTTCCTTGGCCATTTTTTTTAGCTTCTTTCTTATTTATTGGAGATCTTTGGGGAGACTTTGACCTTCATTAGCAATCAGAATTCCAAGTATCTTCCCAGGTTTTGTTGTTTGGATTTGTTTATGATAGGATTTACTTTGCAGAATTTTTGTAGGTCCTTGAATAATTAAAATTGCCAAGACTAATGATTCCTAGCTTTTATTTGTTTATTTACTGTCATCCTAAGAAAGTCTTGCCCATCCTGAGACTGAAAACAAATATCGGTATTTTAATTTTCCTGATAATTATATGGTTTCTTATTTTAACCTTCAAATCTGTTTGATCTGTTTGGAATGTATATTAAGATGTCTATTAATACCCTAGTTGTAGATTCAACAGCAATTTTCTCAGTCAGTTACATTATTATGCCAACACCACTCACTCAATAAACCATCCTTTTCTCACTAATTTAAGAACAGTGGAGAAATTTCTTTCATGTTAGTCTAAATTTCTCCCATGAATTCAGTGCTATTTTGGGATCCAACATCCTGTGCCATTGATTAGACTTCCTATCCATGCACCAGCACCACACCTGGTATTTCTTATAGCCTTAAAATCTAAGTACAGTCCTCATCACCTACCAGCACACATCTGTTTTCAGATTTGAGTGTTTATTTTTCTGTGTGAATTTCAGGCAATTTTTCAAATTGAATCTCAAAACACACCATTTTGTTAATCCATTTGGGATCAAACAGGTCAACAAGAGAGAACCTACATCTTCATATTAAGGCTTACATCTGTAGTCGTTAGGAAATGTATCCAGTGGTGATGCTTACATGCCTGGGCTTCTCCACAGGGAAGTCTGATGAGCAGCAGGCTGCGATAGCTGGCAGCACAGTATAGAACCATGTGGGTCTAAATGGTTTCTGTCTTTCTCCTCTGGCATCCTTGGAGCTGGCTCCCATCCTCTGGGTCATCACATCCAAAATGTGCAACATGGTAGCTAAGCTATACTCCTGATGTCCCTATTCCGGTAAGGAAGACAGAAAATGCAAAGTGGCCCTGTACCAACCACTTGCCCCTCCCCTTTGAAGGAGATTTCTTGGAAGTCCACTTACCAAGTGTCACTAGCACATCCAAAGTGCAGTCTCCCAGAGAGCTAGAAAATGTAATCTTTTCAGCGGGGCACAGCACCGTAAACCAGATTGCTCTTACTGAGAATAGAGGAGAAAACTGGAGAAACAGACTGAAGACTTGCTCCCTGCCTCAGAAAATGACAGTCCCCTTCAGCTTTCCAGGTCTTCCTTGGCACTCTCTCACCCATGTTTCATGGCCACCACATCCCTGGACTCATCACTGCTGCATCCCTGAAGCTGCTAGCCACTAGTACCTCTCCAAACTGACCGACCAGTATTGGATGTTGTTGCTCCACAGCAGCCCCTCATCCCCATGTGGCCACTAGACAGATCTCTGTTGCAGAGCCTTCTGTGGTATGGATTGAGGAGACTTACATTGGCTTCCTTTGACCTACTGACCAGCTGCCTCATCCTACTCTCCTTTGCTCACACATCCTCTAGATGTTCTGCTTAATCAAACCTGCTGCAGTCTGGATTTTGTATATCTCCCAGAGGCCCACACATTAAAGGCTTGATCTTAGGATGGCACCATTAAGAAGGGGAAGAAAATTTAGAGGAGCAACCTAATGCCTAGTGGAAGGTAGTTAGGGCACTAGAGGTAGACTCTTCAGAGAGTTGTAGAAATCTATCCTTCTCTTTCTCTTTTTCTACCTATCTTTCTCTATCTCCCCTCCTTTTATTCCTTCTTTTCTTTTATTTTCTTTCTTTTTCTTCTTCTTTTCTTCTGCTTCTCTCTCTTTCCCTATCATCTACCTACCTACCTATCCATATCTGTCATCTATCTATCTATCTATCTATCTATCTATCTATCTATCTATCTATCATCTATCTATCTATCATCTATCTATCTAATATTTCTCTGTGCATGACTCTCTCTCTCTCTTATTCCTCTAGTTCAACATGTTATTATTTTGTTCCTTAAAAACTCCTGATGTGATACACCTTGTCTGCTGTCTTCACCACCAGAACTGAGCTGATGCAGGTGCCATGCCCCTAAAACCACCAGACTTTGAATTAAATAAACGTTTTCTCTTTGTGTTTTTGGTGGCTTAGATATTTTTACTACTATAGTAATGCAAAAGCTAATCCAACTCCCCATGGGGTACAAACAGGCCCATGAATGTGTATGTATGTGAAAGAGACTTACATAAAGATACATACCAACACTCCTCAAATTTAAGTGTCTAGCTCTACACAGCTCAGAATTGCTGAGTCCTTTGAGTACAGCACACCAAGTGCATGCAAGGCTGCTGAGCAGCTGCACCTCTCACAAGTTGTGATAAGAATGCAAAATGATGCAAACACTTTGGAAACAGCTTGTCAGTTACATATAAATTGAAACACACACTTAACCCTATGCCCAGAAACCTCATGCCTGACTATTAACTCAGCAGAAAGATGTGTGTCCATATAACATTTGTTTGTGTTTTTTTTTTTTTACAATAGTTCTATTTATGAATGACAAAAAAAATGTCAGGAGAAAATTCCAAAAGTCCCAAAAGCAAAATGACAAGCACATACTGGTATAGCCATACAATGAACTACTACTTGGCAAAATAAAGGATCTGTGATATGGACTGATCTGAATGTATCATGCTAAATGAAAGAAGCTAGGCTTTACAGACAAGATCTATTCAGTGGGTACATCTGTGTGATTCCATTTATGGGACAGTCTGGAAAAGGCAAGCCATAGGAGCCCAAAGTAGAGCAGTAATTTCCAGTAGCTGTGGGAGGTGTAGGGGTAACCACAAAGTCACAGTATGTACAAATGGCAAAATTCATAGGTGTGCACACTCAGAAAGGTGACAGTTTCTACATTAAATATGTATTATTAACTGTAAATTTAAAACATTTAGCCTCCATCTGCTTTCTGGACTACACACTTACTCATCCTTCCCTCTGAGGCAGGGGACTCAAAATGGTGTCTATCATTTCATTCAAGGGCACCTTCATTCATGGAGTTCATGTTGGAAAATGACATGTCCTTGGCAACACCTCTCCCTGCTCTTCTTCTTCTAGTTCTTGCCTCCTTCTCATCCACGGGTTGAAGGCTCACCCCATCCTAACCTGACCATTTCCATTGTGTTGAGCTTGTTGCCAGGGGCAAAGCCCAAGGACTTCTGCATCCTGTACACCTGCTCTAGTGCTGGAAACATTCTCCGCCATGACTCAACAATTTACAATTGGTTGATGACCCTGCTGTAATACCATCAAGGCACCATCACCCCTGTCCCTGATTCTGCCCCAGGACTTTCTCTGTGTCTGCTGTGATCTGCTATGGTCTATTCTCTCCAGAGCTCATGCTTCACATTCCTCATGGCCCACACAGGAATTCTACACCATCTGCATCAAGTCCCAGCTCTCACGGGAGGCTGACCATCTGTAACCAATGCCCCACATCTAGCCCCTGTGGCTACAGACCTCAAGCTTCTATGCCTTTCTCGGTATTCCTAATCCTTTCTATCCTTCATCCCTGCACATACATGTGACTGTGTGTTCATAGTTTTTAGTCCTCAACACAATTGTCATTGCTGTCTCAACAAGGCCAAGACATCTCAGCAGCTACTCGTTATTTGAACTTTTGGCTAAATCCGTCACTTGCTGACATATATTTCTCTCTACTCATCATTGTCTCCCTTCACTGCCATTGGCAAGCTCATCTATGCCTAGTGTCACTGAATGTATAAATGATACCCTGGCCTTAAAGGCATCAATGCTTCTCCCAAGTCTAAAATGTTAGGCTTTTGAGTTGACACTCCACAAGCTCTCTTGTTTCCCCTTCCCTAGGAAAACATCCACAATAGGCCCCCCATGTCCCTCACCCATGCCCTCCTCTTTTTGAGTCACTAATGATCACGGAATGAGATGGCCCTGGCACCTTCCCCACTCCCAGCCCATATTCTAAGCCCCCTCAGCACACAGACGCATAGCTGGGCTCTAGATACTTGGTTCCTCTGTAGCCCGCACCTCTGTACACTCATTCCATGCTCCTCAAACCTTACCTACCAGTCTTCATATCTGCTTTTAATTATCAAGCGTGTCCGGAGGGAAAGGGCACAATCTAAAAAGAAATTTACTGTCTGGAGACCCCAGAGCTTAGCTAGTAGCTCCAGCACTGGGGATGTGCTCTCAGCACTGCCTTAGAGTGGTTTCCATCAAAGCAGCTTTGGTTAACAGGTAGTAGAGTCCACTGCATGGCAGTCGAGGATCAAGTCTTAAGACTCGCCAGGGCTTCCTGGTCCTCTAAGGGCTTGAGAACTGAAACATAACTACTCAGTTTCCCGGGATGGTGTCCCAAAGTTCGAAGCATCACACCCCAATGCGTTGCAACAAAATAGGCTGAGGCTTGTGTGAGTGCTTGAGTTTCTACCCTACTTCGACTGCTCATTGACTTACCCCCTTATTAATTTACTTGACAAACGTTGATACTCTATCTGTGATGACCAGCTTCATGTATGGCTGTCAGGGACAAGGACAGAATCTCTAGTTAGTGGAAAAATACAGACCCCCAATAAGACAGGAAACTAGATCATCTTAGAGTCAGATTGCCTAGCAACAGGACATTGAGTCAGAGCCTTGACCTCTCACCTGTAAACATCCTATACAAACATCCTGTTAGCTTGCCCCACCTTATGCAGATGACAGCTTCTTGCTCCCCACCCCCACCCTGCGGAACTATATAAACCTTTCTGGAAGAGAAATAAAGTGGCACCTTGATCAGAATCTAGATTTGGTGTCTTTCCTTTGTATCTCCTGTCCCTACATTCCTCCTTAGGGTGGTCGAGAACCCGTTGAAGCCTGCAGGCGGGCACAGGGCGTGGGAAGAGAGTGCTAAGCATCAAGCATCAAAAAGGAAGCTACCCAGTGCAGCCTCCACAGCTCCACCAAGAAGCACTGGGTGCCCATGACCCCAAAGAGCCCATTGTCTTGTCTCCTGCAGAAACCATGCCTCCTCTGTTAGGCTGGTCCATTTTGCTCTGACTTCCAGACTGGTCAAAAGCAGCTGGCCACATCCCCCTCTCTCTGTGCTTTTCCAGTCTGGATCTGGAAACTTCTCAGCTCCCTGTTACATCAATGAGATGACAAGACGCAGAAGTGGGAAGACAGGTGGTACTGGAGGATGAAGCGAAGGCCACCGAGGACACCAGCCAGAGGCACCACCCTCTCCCTACTCTTGCAGCAGGCCTCCCTGCCATCATGTTGCCGCCTCCTCCCGAGCATCTCTCCTGCACTCCCCCTAATTTGCCACTGGACGGTAAATTAGGTAGAGGACTCCTGGTTTGGCCCTCATCCGTCCCATGGTCTGCGCTTCCCCATCTCTCTCCATCCCTGTGCCTGTGGTACCCTGGAGAGATGGATCAGCAGGTGTCCAACCTCAGTGTTCATTTAATGCACTGAATAAAACATTACTCACAGATTAACGGAGCCGTTTTAAGTGAACAACCATTTTCATCTGTTTTAAATTTTCATGGGTACTTTCCAAAGAACAAGTACATTGTTAATAATTGAGGGAAAAGAGGCCTTGTTAATCTCTCTGGATTTTAATAAGGTCCTACTGGGCCCCGCCATCTTATTAAAACAGCTTCACTTTCCCCTAAGGTGGTTTCCTTTAGGGAGTGTGAGTGGGCAGGTGGGTGGGGTTGTTGGAGGTTGGGGAGCATTTTGAGTTTCTGTTATGCAGAGGTCAAGTCCTGCCACAGAGCTTCACCACACCCAGCACTTCTGGATCCAGGGTTGGGGACCGCGGAGATGTCAGGAGAGGATGCCTTTGGAAGACACAGGACTAAAAAGAATGAAAAGTAAGCAGTAGATAAGAAGGAAAGAAGGATCGAGAGGTGAGAGGGGCTGCAGAAGCAGAGATTGCGTCTTCACTCTCAGCCTTGGGGTCTGGAGTGAGTTCATGTATGTGTTGAGGATTGAGCACCCCCCTCAAGCCACACTCTCAAAGCAGTAGCCATCATAGACACCATGCCCTGTACATCCATCATGTCACAGACTTCCTCTGACAACATTTTAGTACTAAGGTCACCCCTTTACAGCAAGAAAAACGAAGCATGAGCAGTGTGGCCACAACTGGACTATGGCCTGTTTAGCTCATCATCACGCAAAGCTGGGAGCAGTGACTGCCCTAACCCGTGCTGGCTCCGCCTGTTTTGTGGTTCCCACGTCCAGCCCTCAGGCTGTAATCTGGGCCCATCATAGGCTCTGAAGAAGCCATAGCCACTCCTCCTATCATCCATCCATCATACACAGCGCAGTCTCTTTCCTACAAGGGCCTCAGCCTCGTTTCTCCGTCACTGGACAACCACTACCCCAGAGCCACTCACTTCCTGAATGCTTACAACACTTAGCCAAACAGCCTTCAACTCAGCCCAACAATAAGGCTCTGAGTGCCTTGCAAGACTGACAGGTACACAGCACTGCTGGGATTGGTGGTAGGAGACACATGTGAAGAGGAAGCAGGGTTGGTTCAGATGGCACCGTGTCAGCTTGCAGGGGAAGCCGCTCTACTGAGCAATTTCATGCTACGAGCTGTTAAGGCATGCTGTGAGGGGAGCTTAAAACAGCTCAGCGGTAAAGCCTTGCTCTCCCTGTTTATAGGCAGGAAGGCAGCTGCCCTGTCTGCTGGAAGGGTTAGATGGAAGCTTCTTAGGCTAAAGAAGAGCAAGAGACCAAAAAAAAAAAAAAAAAAAAAAAAAAAAAAAAAAAAAAAAAAAAAAAAAAAAAGCAGAGTTTCTCCGTTCATTAAAAAAAAAACACATCTCTAGGCTCACATGAAATATGAGTGGTGGGTCACTTCCGGAAAGGCAGACCCTCAAGTAAGAGATTTCCAGGATGCCAAGAAACTCCCCTCACAATATGTCCCAAATTTCTCCCCTTAAAGTCCAGTATGTCATCATTATGGGTTTATTATGAACAAACACTTGTGCCAAAGGAAATCACCATGGCTGTATTTCTAGCCCAGCAGCTGCACAGGCCTCTCTGTACTTTCTGTATCCACTTCCATCTGCCCATCTAACAACTAGAAAATAAGTGAATCTTCTAAGAACCTCTAAATTAAATGCCAGGCGGAGCCCACATGAAATGCAGACAAATGTAGGAGCCTGTGATGCTGAGAGACTAGTTGGGGTAAATACCTCAGCCTTCCGTGGGGCAGCCATGGTGTCTTGTTAAAAGAGTGCTGGTCTGGCCTAGCATGATATCTGAATGAAAAAATAAAAAAGAAAGAAAAAGAAAAGGAAAGGGCATAACTGCTCCTAGGTATGATGGAGGAGAAAGTTTACTGTAGATAAAAAGGGAGAGTGTAGGTAGAAGCAGGGACATCTGGGAAAGTCCAGAGTGGTCATGACCCTGAGCCATGAGGGGAGAGGGGGAAGAAAGGGGAAGGGAGAAGGGAGAGAGGGAACCAGGCGCAGCAGCCAGGAAGCCAAAGGTACAAAAGGAGTGGGTAACCAAAATGTCTGGATTATACAGGAAAAAGCCTCTGGGGGAAGAGCAGCCTGGGCCCTGGGCCGGAGAGTTCAGGGTAGAGGGCAGAGTATACCAGCCATCCCCTGTAACAGGTAGGGACTGAGGGATTCTGGGAGAATCTGGAGGCCAGGTCCGCTTTGATATGTTAAATAGGCACCTCGGGCATTTGTCCCTGTTTGAAACATCATCCACAGTGGAGCAACAGTGGCATTTTGTTTGGGGAGTAACCAACAACTGTCTAATTGGATTTAAGGCCTGTTCAGTAGAAGAGAATCCATGCCTAGCACTGTAAACCTAGCCAACTACTCATGCCTGGTTGGCTGATATTTTCCTTAACCAATATAATTTCCAACTGTATGTTCCTAAATACTTATTCTCATACCCACAGATAAGTGCAGCTCCCATCTCTCACTGGTTAAAACGCAGCCAAGTGACCATGAGGTTCCCACCCTAACTGACACATCTACTACAGAAGACATAGGGGGAATCACAGCAGTGAGGGCAGAAAGGTTACAAGAGCCAGAGAAGCAGGACATCTGCTGAAAGGCAGTGTCTTCTAGACAGGACAGCGAAGCTACCCAGGAAACCTCAACAAGACCCGCATAATGAGAATACCAGCTGATGAGCTGACATGGATGGGCAGAACCTCACAAGGTTGCGCCCCTAACAAAGAGCTGCAAGCAAGCAACAGCTACTAAGGGGAAGAATCTATTTTCTCTAAAGATGAGCTCCCTGATAGGTTATCCGGTCCCAAGGGGTCAGTCCTAAACATGTGCACATGCAATCAATGTGAAGTGGATTGGCTGGTTTTCTATGTAACAATAACAATTGAAGAAAAGGAGGTCATGAATTTGAGAGAGGAACAGAGGATGAGTTGGAGGAGGAAGAAGGGATGGTAGAAATGTTATAAATATAGTGCTTGTGTATGAAATTCTCAAAAATTTAAATTAAAAAATAGGGAGTTACAGGGGAAGAAATTTGGATGGATTTGATCAGAACTCATCCTATACATGTATTATATTCTCAAATAATGATAAAAATATGTTTTTAAAAAAATGTAAGTGTGTTGATCTCCGTCTTAGCCTGAAGCCGGTTCCCTCTTACATTCAGTCCTTGGTTGCAAAAAGAGGAATCCCAAAGCCACCCGGTGAAATCCACACAGCTCTTAGCACATTGTTGGCACTCAGTCAGTTACCTGTGTGTCTTAATCACTGTCATCTTCACAAACCCTCTCAACTTTCTCTGTCCCTGAACCACTCCTCTCCAGAGCAGTGTGCACAGCCTCACTCGCATAGACTCAGAGACATAGTGACTGGTCCTTGATCAAAGCCTTCCACGTGGGCTCTGCAAAGCTGCAAATGCGTCCCCTGCTATGACCTGCATGGCCAGGAATCTTTGTTTCTTGGGACTGGTATCCTCACTGTATCTAATCTCAGCAGAAGAAACTTCCATGTCCTCTTATTATAGAGCAAATTGTGTCTCTAGAGGTTTATATATGAAAATCCTGACACCGAGTGCTTCCAAATGTGTCTGTATTTAAAGATAGGAGGCAATTAAGGTAAACAGAAGTCACTGGAATACATTCACCCTTATTCAACATAACTGACATCCTTAGACAAGAGGATATTGGGACACAGTCACGCACAGAGACCTTGTGATGACTGAGAGAAGATAGAGTGTGCAAGTCGTGGAGGGAGGTGTCAGGGGAATCAACTCTACCAGGCTCTTGGACTTCTAACTCCAAGAAGAATAAAGAATCCATTTGTTAGAAAAGATGCCCATTTTATTATGACCAATGTTTCAAATGCCACTCATCTGTTCAAGAAGCAGGTGCCAGGCTCCCACTGACCCTACAGGTCCAATGCCTAGTGTTCAGGTCCCCACCACGCCACAAGCTGATTCCTCAACCTCACCTTTCAATGGTTCCACTTTCTTCACCCTGATTAATCATTCCAGTTTTTGTTTGGTGCTTTCCCAAGGCCTCCTCTGATGAGTAATGTTTTTCCACTATCCTGACCCAGCCTTATATTAGCATGTTGCACACATGTGTGTGGTTGTATGTTCACTACGTCTTTCATTCTCAGATATTTGATCTACTCCATAAGGCCAGAGCTCAAGTGGAGACCCATTAAATAGCAAGGCTTAATGGAATTTTAAGGTTGATTATCCTAGGATATTGATCATATAAACAAAACAAAGGCCGGAGGTCATACCATTGGTTAGAGACACAGTGGGGATGACTGGCCATCTTTGAGTCACCTTGCTAGGCCACTTCACTGTCCCTCTTACAGCCCTCCATCTCCTTATACCTCATATCCAGTCATGTTTCGTGCCCAGCTTTATTCTCTCACCTTTTTTATATTTACAAGACATGTTCAAGTACACATAACAACACAGACATAGGAGCAAGCCCCTCAATGTGCAAATGCTACTTTTGAGTACACATCCACAGATACACAAAAGTACACAGTGGAAAAATCTTAGCACCGCCACTTTGCACATGGTCTGCAGTTACTCATTGTTATCTTTCTCCATAGACTAAAAAGAAGTAAGACCAGAAAAATGCAGGCTGGGCGGTGGTGGCTCACGCCTTTAATCCCAGCACTTGGAAGGCAGAGCCAGGTGGATCTTTGTGAGTTTGAGGCCAGCCTGGTCTACAGAGCGAGATCCAGGAAAGGTGCAAAGCTACACAGAGAAACCCTGTCTCAAAAAATAAAAATATAAAAAAAGACCAGAAAAATGCATTGGTTTTCCCCAACTACCTTGCTGGGTCTTACAAGTAAGAGCCTATTCCTAATGTATGGGTTGGAAAACTATGCTGTACATGCACTGCTGAGTTCAGAAAGCAGGTCTTCTGTAGATGTGGCTGCAGTGGGGAGATGCATGGCACACACACACACACTGTGCACAGAGACAAGAACCTAGGAGTGCACCCAGCACACACCCTGTTCAGGGCATGCAGATGCATACATGCAGATAGAGAGGCATGTTGGGACAGATATAGGCCTTCACTAAGGTGATTGTTCTTCTTCATTAGAAAATGAAATGAAGCTCTTGTGGAGTCTCTCCAGACTGAATTGTGCTTCTCAAAAAGCATTTCCCTACAGGACCTGCTAATTTTCCCATCCACGGTACTAGTCAGCTACAGATCCCATCTGCCCTGGGAGTAGACCTAGAGAATCCATTTGCCTAGGCCTGGGACCCATCTTCCAGATAACTGAGTTCTAGGATAAAATGAATGCACCATCTGTGTAGCCCCTGAAAACTGAGGTGAAGAATTACAACAGCTTCAAGGGTAAACTCTCTGCACCCCCAAAAAGCCCATCTTGTACTCACATACATGTGCCTGCACTCATTCATATACACACATACACACAGGCCCCTCAAAGAGACCAGTGTGGCAGGCAAGAGAAGGTATGCAGGGTTAATATGGTCAAAATACATTATGTACACGGAAAATGTCAAATTAAACCTGTTGGTTTTTAATAAATAGCATGTGCTGATGGCTAAGGGAGAAATCGGGGCTGGAGCCATGGCTCAGTGGTTAAGAGCACTTGCGACTCTTACAGAGGACCTGAGTTCAGTTCCCAGCACCCACACTGGGCAGCTCAAAACTGCCTGTAAGGCTAGTTCCAGGAATCTGATGCCCTCTTCTGGCCTCTGTGGGTACCAGCACACATGTGGTGCGCATACATACATACAGGTATGAACACATGCATAAAATGAAAATAAATGAATCTCTTTTAAAGGAAGAGAAATCTTGACCTAGAAACCTTGATGACATGAGGAAGACAATAGATGAAAGTTCCCCAGTCTCCTGCGCAGCTCTGAGCCCAGTGTGGGGGATCTGAAATGGGGACTTGGAAGTTTTTCCGAGTTAGAGTATAGAGCCCACTGGACGAGAGAAGGGGACATAGTGTCCCTCCTAGGAACGGTGGCAAGAGTTGTCTGCAAAGCAGAAAGCGGCTCTTACCAGACACCAAGTCTGCCAGCACCTGGCCTTGGCCTTCTAATCTACAGAACAAAGAGAGATTGAGGTTTGTTATCCCAGACATCCAGTCAATTGCCTGCTGCCCCAGCAGCCCAAGCTGAGGAGGATAATGAGTAAGTCAATGTAATGTGTTTCAGAGAACTGTGAGTCGACTGGAGAATGGCTCAAGAGGAAAGGGGGGAAGGAAGGAGCTAGAATTAGGGGAGGGGTGTCCCCATGGCATAAGCTTGCTGTATGATCTGCGATTGTCAGAATAGGTGGTATTAGGAAGAAGGTCTTTGGAGGACGTGTTGTTAAACTTGGTCTTCAGAGGACATGTTGCTAAACATTTCTACGAGGTATCAGAAGGAGCTGCTTTGCCCTGTGAAATTATCCTCGATGGGGTTGAAGGATGTGAAGACAGAGCTTGTCTGTGACATAAGGAAGGGTTCCTGAACAACCAGGTGTCGGGAAGTTGGTTTGTTGTGCCCCCAGGACTATCACACAGTGCCAAGGGGAGGGAAAATCCATCAAGGACTTGAGGGATTCCTGGCTCAGGTTCTTTCTTGGCTAGTGGTAGTAGGTAGGCTCTTTTACCCAGATGAGGTCAGAGGCAGAAAGGGATGATGACATTGGTCAGTGAAGTGTGAATGGAATGTATATGCTTACTCATAGACAGCCTTCACTGCAAATGGTGGCCCCTCTTGGATGGCTGCAGGGTGTGGGTTTCCTTGATCAAGGAGCCTAGTTGTCCTGAGAATGTCACATCCTGTGCAGGAGGTGTGTTGTCTCAGCCTGTCCTGACTGCTACAGAGCTAAGGGAGGCGAGACCATAACCACACAGACAGAGGAAGTGGGCCCCAGCCGGAAACAGCAGCAAGCACAGAGGCCCTGGGCAGGGACATGGCAAGAACATTGAAGAAGACTGAAAGCCAGGTGGTAGACTAGAGCAGGGAAGTAGCAGGGGTCAGGAGACCTGAGGCTGTCAAGGTCACTGTTTGATTTTAGCTCAAAGTGACAGGGAAACTGCCAGAGAGTTGTGAACACAGAAAGCTCATCTGAGGTGTTTTAAAAAGTATTATTCATGGATATTAATTATACATAATGATGAGTTTCCATAATATATTTTCATACATGCATATAATTTAATTATATCCACATACCTTCATTACCTCCCTATACCCTTCTCTCCACCCATATTTCTCTTCTTTAAGAGTTCCTCTTTTCCTAGAGTCTACATAGAATGGAGACATTTGATATTTGCCTGAAAATAGCTTATTTAATTTAACATGATGATTTGACTTCCATCCATCTCCTTTCAAATGGACAGGTTATTTTTGTTCTTATTTATGCCTGAATAATACTCCAATGTGTGTATATATATATATATATATACATATATATATTTTATATATATATATATATATATATATCATGTTTTCTTTGTTCATCCATCCTTTGATGAACATCTAGGCTGTTTCCATATTTTAACTGCTGTGGCTGTACCATGCCAACTTCTGTCCCCATGGCTGTATATTTAGAAGGACTAAAACTGAAGAGGGATCATATAGTAGTTCTGTTTTTAGGTTTGGAGACGCCTCCACACTGATCTCCCTGGTGGCTGAACCAGTTTATATTCCCATAGGCCGTATCTAAGTGTTCTTTCTCCACGTCCTTGCCAGCATTGGTAATTTGGTTTTGCACTAATGGCCCTTTGTGGCCTGCAATGTTTTCAGATGGTTCTCTGGCTATGGAAAACATGGTGGGGGACTTACGTGGGAGGGAGAACCCAGTTGGGAAGCACATAGGTGAGAGGTCAAGGAGTTAAAGATCAGGTCAGAGTTGGGGGGGTGCTTATTGACTCAAGGAGCATGTTGAAAATGATGGGAGGGGGGCGTGGAGAACAAGAGTCTGGGAAGGGCCGGGAGCAGCTCCTATGTATGTGGCCAAGCAGCGGGACAGGATTGCATTTCCTGTGTAAGGAGCTGAGAGAAGTGCCTCTGAAGAACCACAAGATGAGCTGGAGGAGAAGGGAGCTCTAAGACTCTCTACACAGGCGGTCAAGCCCAGCCCAGATCAAGGACGGAGAGAGAGGACAAAACCAAAGTGGCTTGTGATCTGTGGGTCTCAGCTGACACAGCACTGTGGCTGCCTGGAGCAGATGCAGCAGGGGTAGCCAGAAAGCTAGCCATGTG
This sequence comes from Peromyscus leucopus, assembly GCF_004664715.2. Classification (NCBI taxonomy): domain Eukaryota; kingdom Metazoa; phylum Chordata; class Mammalia; order Rodentia; family Cricetidae; genus Peromyscus; species Peromyscus leucopus. The sequence goes on along the minus strand of NC_051069.1, from coordinate 45,408,385 downwards.
GAAGAAGGAAGGTCATTCCAGAAGGTACCAGTCCCTGCGTCACCCTATTAGAAGGAAAGGAAAATAGAGTCTTGGCAATCTCATTAGCTTAGAGGGAGACAGGGAAAGCAGGGAAGGGCCCACTCATGGCCAGCCTTGCTGTAGGGGGAGGGGAGCCTTGGCAGATCCTTATCATCAGCATTATTCCAGGGCAGAAAGCCCTGCTGTGAAGTCTTTCTGGAGAGGGCCTTGGGAGAAACTCCAGCTGGAAGCCCCAGCTGGAAATTGACAACAGCTACCAGGCAGCACAGAGTGGGCCTTCTTCACTCTGTCACAGAGGCCAGGACAGCAGCGGGTCTGGAGCTTAGCAGCTATGCTGACGAGTTAGTCTCTCTGGACTAGCATTATACTTTCATCTTTAGGGCTGTGATGTCCCTCAAAGGAGAGTTCCGAAATGATAACCCACTTACCACCACCCCCAGCCCCATAGTCACCATCAGGACATGTTCCCAGATATTATCTGGTGTTTTCGCACCAACAAGACACAGCCTGGAATCCAAGGTCCACACATCTTAACTGGTGAGCTGAGGAAAGACATGGGCTTTTTCTCCATCTTCACTTTCTCCCGAGGGTAAACAGCCATGACATGTGTCTTAGAAGGGACACTCAGGAAAGGTGCTGGGGTTCCTCCCAGTGTGTTCCAGTAGCACTTTGGCATGCTGTTTGATTGACAGAAGGATCAAGGCCACTGGACTAGTATCAGCTGACTGCTGAAATCAGTCCACAACTGAACCCCTGCATACAGAAAGCATCCAACAAGTACTTCCTGGGAGCCCTTCTATTCCAAATACCACTAGTGAATGCAGGCTCTGTGTTTCTAGACACTTCTATAAGCCTCTCAGCTGGTCCCTATGCGATATCAGTTGGTCCCCTCCAGTCTTAGATTGGAGTTGCTTTTCAAATCCTAACTTCAGCACAGAATCTCTTGTGACTCATCTTGAATGCTAGGCCTCTCCCAGGACTAGCATTTGAGGTCCTCAGTTCTCCCCTTCTGGAAGAATCTTTAACTTGGTGACATTGGACCTGCATAGGTCATTGCCCCCTCTTGGACTTTGACCCCTGCCATCCACCTTTCCTACTGATATGATTTTTATACTAGCTCACTGCTACTGTTCAGTGAGCATTGAGGGGAGAACAGAAATAATTTTAGAGCAAAGAAAATAAGTAAAATGCATCAGGTAATGTGATTTCCATGTCCACCTATACAAATTTCTTCTCAGTTTAGACTGAACTCATATGTCCCTCCTTCCATGTCCTGGCCTGGTTCCTGCTGCCTTTCAGGGTCAGTCCTGAGGAGTGTATTGACTTCTCGCATATCACATCTGCTCAGAAGCTAAAAGTTAGAGCTCAGGCCAGAAAAGGAGACATCGTGAAGGAAGCAGCATCCCTAGGATTATTTCATGCATTGATGCCTACATCCCTCAGATTGACCTGGGGAAGGGCTGGCCTCTCTGGTACACACATGTGTTATCCAGAAGGAAAGAGCCTTCACCTTAGCACCCAGAGATAATTTTCAAGCTGTACCACCTCAAAAAGCTTCACGGCAAAGCATCAGCATGTTTCCTATTGGTTCTAGGATGGAATCCTTCAAAATACTTCCTTTCTCCATGTTTGTTTCCAGGCCTTGGCCTAGAGAGGCAGCCTTAAGTGTAGAAGCTCTGCTGCTTCAGAATCACCTGGTCATTGTCCTGAGAATGTGGGCCCATCAGGACCTACTCCTCTGCTTTGGGAAAAGCAAGGAGAAACACTGGTCTTGGACTTTGGCTGATTCACAGATTCACTGAGTGCCTTGAGCCAATATGTGTCACCTCAGCGGTAGAGCTCCTGATGCTCTCCACTGCATTGTGTGATAAATTTAGTGTTTGCTTCCCAGGGTTTGTTTCTCCATCTGGCCATTTCTAGTCTTATTTTTTTCTCATATAGTGTCAATGCAATATGCCCCAATACACATTCGTCAATAATCAATATTTTATACAAATGGTAACATAAAAAAGTAGTCCTATTTGAGAAAGAGGGGTGGGGGGAAGGGCATACCCCATGTTAACAATCCTTGCTCCACATACAAGCTCACCCAGGCAGAAATGCTGTTCAGACATTTCAGCCACACTCGTTCTTCTCAGCCAATCATGTCTAGAATACGAAGGAGAAGCCCATATTCTGTGAATTTCCTCACATGACTGGCCCCTGAAGCATGTTCTATCACACATTATGTAAAACGAGCCTCATTCTCTTTATTTCACTGATGAGAAAATGGAGGCTTCACTCAGCTCATTAGCCTGCCCAAGATTGGAACCAGCTCTGAGCCGTGAAACCCACCCCCTGTTGCCCCTTGGCACTTCCCTGGAGATTCATAGTCCTCTTCCTGAGTCCACTCCTTCAGATGGTCCTTTTAGTGACTCTCCCTCTGCTCCCTTCTCTGCTGTCCTGACTGCTGTCCCTAACTGTTGTTCCTCTTCTTCCCTGATTGATCGACCCATATGTTCACCATGCTGCCAGGCCGAGCTGATGTTTCGTCCTGACCTCACACAGTACTTCCGCCTGCGTGAGGATCAGCATCAGCTATTCGTGGGAGGAATCAGAGACTGCAAAAGGACAGAGCACACTGTGCCCTACAGCTCCATTAGAAACCAAGGTTATCAGTGTCACTCTTGGCCCTTGCTTCTTTCAGCTTCTCTGCTAGTTGGCATTAAACTGCGCCTGGACAAGGCAGACGCTCACGTCTCTAAGTGCCACCTCTGCTCAAAGTCTGCACCATGAAAGCTGACACCAAAGGCTGTGTGAGGGGAGGTGCATGTTCCTTCCCATCATTCTTCTTAAAAACATCAATAAATAGCTGGTGACGACTTTAATGGAGATTAAATGACTAGACTCGAGTTATTCCTCATTATAGAGTCCAGCTATTCTCAACAGCTATTGTACAAAGTAACACCATTAGCGCATAGTGTTAGAGGTCCCGCAATTGAATCCAAAGTTGTTTCTGAATATCCTGCAGAACCCTGGGAGGAGAAGGGGCAGCATCATGTGACGGCAATTTCTCCTCCAGTGACTGGTGTTGGCACACAAAGGAAGGCTGACAAGCTCACAAGGTCTTCTAGGTGGCACCTGACATTTCCTGGAGCTGTCAAGATCAGGGGAGTGCACGGGCTTCATTAGTCCCCGCAAAGGGCAGCTGAAATCGCTGCAGCCTCTGCTCCATTCTCCACTTGCCCCATGTCTCTTGACACCCGCTGGAACTTCATTGCCATTAACAGCTCTGCAAAGTGTGCCTTCAGCAAACTGCCCACTAGGTAATAAACAGCTCCACAAGCGAATCCCAGAGGGGGCCTCTTCTCTCTGGCCGCTGGTGAGAGGTGGAACTCCATGCCCACAGCTCCCAGTTATGTGTAGGCAAGCTATCCCAATAACCAGCTAAGGGTTTGGCTGTGAGACTAGCTCCCTAGACCAGCCGGGAGCCTATTGTTTATAGAAACAGAAGACCTGAGTACTTGCCAGGATCTAAGTAGATGACCTTGCAAAACTCACTTAACCACTCTTAATCTGTTTCCCCACTAGCAACAAAAACAGTATCTCCATCACAGTCTGTCCTGAGGAGTATAAGGTCATCTACATAAAATAGTTAGGTGTCGTCACTGAACAAGGACTCAAAAGCAATCTGTCACCATTGTTCTCTGCCACAGGTTCATGGTTACACTGACAAAGCCCATGTCTTTGGAGTATTGGGAGGTTTCAGCTCTCTAAAAACACATATGCAACAAGCTGCCCTAGTTATTCTTAAGCCAGAATCTCAGGATCCTTCCTTCTTCAACACCCTCGTCATTCTGAACTCTGTCCATGTTCCCAGCTTTGCTAGAGTCCTTCCCTACTTGGTTCTATTCCTGATCCTAGAAGTCACCAAGCCTCTCTGGACACCCCAGCACTCTCTGCATCATGGTCTTCCTGAATATTTTTAACAAAAAAGACCTGTAAGCCATCTGTGTCCTGATTACTACTGGGTTTGTGTCTTGTGACCAGTGACCACTGTGACCATGTGATGCATTCAAGAGGAGCCCACTCCTCCCCTACACTAAAGCCAGGAGAGCAGAATACCCCTCAGGGAATTTGTGGTCCTCATCCAGGATGCAGCCATGACATGCTTCCTGGTATCAGAAGCATCTCTGCTGGGGGCTGAGTCACTATGGATTTGATTTGTAGAGCTGCCCAGCTGCTGATAGATAGCCTGATGAAATGAGAGATATCAATTGTCACCCTCTGCAATAAAAGATGCTGTCACTGCAGCATTACTTTGACTAGAAGGGGCAGCAAAGGAGGACAGAACCTGGCTGCTGCTGTAATAGGAACCAACCATTGTCAGGGCTCATTTCTTGGCTAGCCTAGCAGAGCATGTTTTTTCCTGGCTCACCTCCAGGTTTGTGGCCCCTGACAGCTTTACTGGATGGTGTAATGGACAGATGCGGTGGCTTCGGTGATCTTAGTCCACCTCTGGAACCTTCTAGCTCTTTGATAAGACATGAGATTGACTAGGAGTGTCCTACTACACAGTGTCACTGATGTGGAGAATCAATACATGGATCTGTACAACTATAAAATATTCCAATAACAACAGTTTCAGTGAGGCAAGATTATCCAGAAAACAAGCTGTTTCAGGGAAGGGATTCAAAGTTTCATGACTGAATGACCAACAGTGTCAGGAAGAGACTGGGTGTCTATCTTTTCAGCTGTTGACCCGTCCTCAAACCCAGCTCTCTCTGGTCACAATGGGGCTTGCACGGCTCTGCGCTCACCCACCTGTGTGAAAAAGACAAACAATATCAGAAAAAGACAAACAATATCTTTCTTCTGCCCCTTTTAAAGAAAAACTCTCAGAGCTCTCTCTCTTCATTTCTATCATACCATTGTCCAAGGTTGTGTCCCAGGCTGTTGCTTGCCTTATATAGCATAGCCAATGATTGACAAGGTAAATATGACCATGATTGATGAGGTTGGCTTCCTTTGAAGCACATGATTGCACAGAGGATGGCATACTCTTGATGAAAGCAGGAATGAGGTACAGACTTGCTAGGTGAACAACAGTCTACAGCAGGGCTTCTCAACCTTCCTAGTGACATGGCCCTTTAGTACAGTTCCTCATGTTGTGGTGACCCCCAGCCATACATTTATTTTTGTTGCTACTGCAGAATTGCCATTTTCTACTGTTAGGAGTTGTAATGTAAGTATCTGTGTTTTCAGATGATCTTGAGCAACCCCTGTGAGAGGGTCAGTGACATGTTGAGAATCACTCAATTACAGGATGTCTAGACTGTAGGTGACCACATATTGGGCCTTCTGTGTCTTCACTGTAACCTTACACTGTAAAGTACTAGTTTTCCAGTAAATATGACAACGTGATCCAAGCATCCCAGTATGCTTTTCTGTTTGAATATGGTTAGAACTAAGCAAATTATTTAAAAATAATCTGGAAAGGGCACAGATACACCAGCAGAAAAAATGAGGAGCAGAGCCTATCACTAGGAGTTATTTCTCTCCTGAGCCAAATCAAAGCAATTAACTAATACAAATAAGGAATCACCATGGATATAAGACACACCATATAGAGATGTATTTGGAAGAATCAAGCACATAAGTACCTTTAGATGTGACTCTGGATACAAATCATCAAATTTCAACCTCTGGCCTTTGCCATAAATTAGCTGAGTGTCTGTTTACAGGCCCACAACAGGGTCCTTCCTCTGTAACCCTTCTTGACTGTTTACTGGCTCAAATCTCCTCTGGCTTGTCTTACTGCAATGCCATCTCCTAACTCAGCCAGATTTTAAACAACATCCACAGGTTGATTTTCATTTGTCCTAATTAAAGAGACTTACCGTATTGCCTGCCTCCTATATTTTCCATATACTTTGGAGTCACCTGGCCATATCCAGGCATGGGACAATGTCCCTCAATGGTGAGTTTTCTTTCTTAGGTTTCATTCTCTCAAGCTCCTCAATGTTTTTAGGAATGGGGTAAGTGTACATACATATCCATGGGTTCTCTATCTGTGGATCCAGAGAATTTTAAATACTCTGAAAAAAATTGTACTTATACTTAACATATACAGACATTTCTCCTTGTTATTATTCCCTGAGCAATACAGTCTAACAACTATTTGCATAACATTTACAATGTATGAGGACTTATGAGTAAGCTAAAGATAATTTAAAGTTTCAGGGAGGATGTGCATGAGTTATACTCAATAGTGTAGTTTTACATAAAGTACTTGGACATGCACAGATGATGATAGCTGGAGTGGGACGAGACTAGACTCAACCCACTCAGATACACATGGATAACTACTCCTGCTACTCAACCCTAGGTTGAGAAGTCAACCTGGGTTTTGCTGTTAAACTTCTTCTGGATACCTTGAGAGAAGAAAGAAGTACAGTATCTATCATGATGTGTGTGCTGGCATGCTCCTTAATGCAACGTGTAGAATTAAGACCCAGCTACTGAGGTAGACAGGGACCTACTGGAGATATGGCTCAGCCCTTTCCCAGCCACCAACACATATCTCAGAAACTGCATCATCGGAAGAGTCTGTAGCCACCTATGACAAGAGATTCCCTTTGCAGCACAGAATCTATTCCTACTGATCTTGGTGGAAAGAACATTGATGGATGGAAGTGATGAGGATTACAGAGCTTCCTCTCTGCACCTTCCCCCACAGCTGCACACTCCCTAACTCTCCCAAGAGATCTCAGCTGGTGTCTGAGTAACTACTTCTACAAGCAGGCTTGTTAAACGGGGAGGTTTTCTGGACCTGCTTAATTTGGTTTTTAATTGCATGAAGTTTCAAATTAAATCAATTGTTTCTCATAATGAATGTATCCATTCTCTTTCATGAAAGAGAAAATGGCCATGCTACCTCTGAACAGTGTAGAAGGAGATGGCATACCTGGTACTCAACCAGAGATTAAGTATTTCATATATCAGTGTTTCAAGGGTAAGTCAGGCCAGGCCACTGCTACCTTCAATCTGATATCCATTGGGACTATTTAGAATCACTTTTCCCAACTTAAAAAAAAAAACACCCATGGCCAGCAATTCATGGAGGCTGGAGTTTTCTTATGGGATATAAATTGAGTACCTTACCATAGAAGATAACTATTCTTGAATGTCAGCAGGAGAAAAGTGGCTTCAACTGTTATATGAGAGTATAATATGAAAGCAAACATTAACTGAGCAATAAAAAAAGTAACCATTCCAGTAGCTATCATTGCTGGAAGAGCCCTTTGGCTTAGCTAGAGAATATTCTTCCCAAAGTCCTTTCTCCCACCCAACTATCCCCACCCATTTCTAAATAGGAAGAGAATGATGTGATAGTGTGCAAAGGATAATATCAGCACAGAAATAGTATATCTTGCTGGTGAGAGTATTAACAAGATCTCATTACAGTCAGATCATATCCTCTTAAATGAGACAAAAGGTCCATGGAGGTCACTGCCATGGTGTGTGGAGAGGTGGGGCACACATCAATTTAAATGAGATGCAGCAAAGCAAGTCAACCCTAAGAAAATAAATTGAAGAAATGCAATAGTTGAGCTGGCACAGCATTCAGGCAAAGGCTTTCTGCAACAGATGAGAGTCAAGGGTGCTCCACAGAGGGGTAGGAGAGAGGAGTCCCAGCCCTAAACAAGCAGAAAATGATTTCTTTTAGTTCTAGAATGGGGATACTGTGATGCCTACACTCTGATCCCCCAAAGAGAAAAGTATCTATGGAGATAACATAAAAACAAATATGGTGACTGTTATTGGTTGTCAACTTGACTGCAGACTGCATCTGGAATTAACTAAAATCCAGATGGCTGGGCACACCATTCTAATGAACCCATAGATAGATAGATAGATAGATAAATAGATAGATAGATAGATAGATAGATAGATAGATAGATAGATAGATAGATGATAGATAGATAGATTGATAGATAGATTGATAGGTAGATAGATAGATTTTGTAAGTTCTGTTCCTCTAGAGAACTCTGACCAATATAGCAGATCAAAATCTGTAAACGAATTTCTAAATAGTCTTATTAAATAAAAACCATGGAGCCAGAAATTTGGGTTAAAGCCTTAAAGAGATCAGGGAAATATGGAAAACCACAAGCTAACCTCACCTCACCAACTTCACAGCTTCCAAAGTAAGAGCGACTGTCTGTCTACCCAGGATTATATGCTTTGCTTTTTTGCCCTCTCATTGGCTCTCAGCCAGCTACCTCATTTCCTCTTCCTACACAATTCTGTCACTGTCTGTCTGTCTGTACAGACCTCCAGGTCTCTATAGTTGGTGCTGAAATTAAAGGTGTGTGTCACCACACTTGGCTCTGTTCCCTAGTGTGGCCTTGAACACACAGATCCTGCCTGCTAAGAGATTAAAGGCATATGCTGGCTGATTTCTTTGTTTACTTAAAATGGCTGGCCTTTCCCCCCTGATCTCCATGCAAGCTTTATTTATTAACACACAAATAAAATATGACCACATTTTAGCACAAATAAAATTTCAACACATTTCCCCCCCTTTTTTTTGTCTAATAAATTTTTTTTTAAATGTTGGGTGATGTCATTCTGTATGCTGTGAAAATGTGTTGCTCTAATTGGTTGATAAAGAAAGCTGTTTGGCCAATAGTGAGGCAGAATAAGTTTAGGTGGGACATTCTAAAGAGAGAGAGAGAAAGGAAGAAGACAGAGCAGGGGAGATGCTGCTAGCCGCCTCTAGAAGAAGCAAGATACCAGAAAGCCATGAGCCACATGGCAAAATATAGATTCATAGAAATGGGTTAATTTAAGATATAAGAACTAGATAACAAAAAGCCTGCCATGGCCATAGTTTAAAACTAATATTAGCCTGTGTATGTTTATTTGGATCTGAGCAGCTGTGGGACCAGCGGGTGAGAGAGATTTGTCCTGACCACAGGCCAGAGGGACACAGAAAAACTTTCAGCTACAAAAATCCTCCTGGACAACTTTGGTCTTTGCCTCTGAGCCATGAAGAGAGAAATGATAGCAGGAGGTGGCAGGGGAAGCTGAGCACAGTCTGGATGACTCTAGATGACTCCATCCCTGAATCCTAGACCCAACTGTGACATGGAGATCTTCTGAGAGCAGAAGTCAGAGTCCTAAAGGATGTGTTGGGGACTCATACCTGAGGTTTTTCCCTTCTATCCCTCACTCAGTTCCTCTTTCTGTCCTCATATTGAGCTCTATCATTCAAGACTGAATTGCCAGCACACAGTTGGAAGCAGCTCCAGAGAGGCACGTGGCCTCCCATTGGCTTGCCTTCAACGCCTCTTTCCCAGTCCCTTCTTCTTCTCCCTTCTATCCTCCCCCAAGCTCCTCCCCCTTCAGGCTTTGACCTTCCCCCAGATTCCCTCCCCTAATCTTTGTAAAGACTAGAAGCCTCTTTCACCTGTCCTATTCCTTCTACTGGAAACACTGCCATGAAATTGTACTGTCACACTTAAAACACCCCTCAATGCCCAGCTTCTCTCAAGTCTTTCAACGGCAACTGAAACCTAAGGGCCCGTCAGTACCTAGGTTCAAATCCCAGTTCACCTACTCACTAACTCTGTGATTTAGGACAAGCCCATAACCTCTCTGTGCCTAAGGTACACATCTTTAAAATAGGAGCTACTCACAAAATTTGTTATAAGAATTAGGATGCAATGGCTGCTTTCAGACTATTCGCTCTGGCTCCAAGGAGGCACGTGATAAGCATTTGTCCTCCTGCCTTTCAGCTGAGCTGCTTCTGGACTGTGGTTATTTTCTAGCTGGCTCCAGATTCCTGCAGATCCCTGCAAACTGGCCCCTAAGGAGCACTCTCCAGGCCAGCTTGCCTGACCGAAGCCAATGGAACAAACTGAGGGCAAGTTGTTGGCACTCCAGTGCATTCTTATGCCAGCTGCTCTTACCCAGAGATACCCCTCCATCTGAACTGAGAAAGGGGTACCCAGTCACATCTTACACATGGATTCTTGGAGATTTGCTGTTTTGTGTGGGCAGGCAAAGAAAAGACTCAAACACCAAACAATGGGGTCTGGACAGTCTATCCTCTTCTCTGATCCCCTTTCCCCTCCTCAGGATCATACCAGAGCTAGAGCAGAGAGCTGCGGGAAGCTCTGTAGCAACTCCATGTCCCAGTAAAGGTATGGTACGGTCTTGGATAGCAATCAGAGCCCTGCAGGTGACTAGTCTCAGTCTACTTCATTCCCAACTCCTGCCCACAGAACCCCTACACACATGCAGATATGGACCCTGACCAGGACACCACCATACCTCTATATGGTTTAGACTTGTTTTAGGCCTGGACTCCTGTGTCTCAGCCAGGCTACACCCTTGGCCTGGATGTCAGCCCTGACTTCTCTGTTCACTGAGATTGATTCTCATGCTTCTGACTTGTTTGTTCTCTCAATGAGCAATGCCAGCTCCTCCCAGAACACCAGCATCTACATCTACACTGCAAATAGAACACACATTGTCTTTACTTCTTTATACAGCCCAAAGCTTTTCTGACACTTTGCTTAATGCCGGACACAATGTCTGCTGTGCACAGCCTTTTTGTTTCTACCTTCGCCACTGCATATGCCCAGCACAGAAGGTGTGTTTGGCAAATGGACAGTACATTGCTGGGCTCCAGGTGGACCCTCATGCCACTCTGGATCACTCTTCTGCTTGGTAAATATTTCTTCTTATTTTTAGAGGACTTAGAACCACCATCTTGCTGTCATACCCAACTTATTAAATCAATTCTGTGGGGAGACTCAACAAAAAGGAAGAGCATAATATGCAGTGTGTTCTCCAGAGCAGTCATTTCAGAAGGCTTTAGGGCATGTCCATCAGCTCTCAAGGAGACCAGAAATTCTTTGGCATAACCACTTCCTACTGCCCAAGAGTCAGGCCCAATAGACATTGAACTGCTTAGTTTAAGAGTCTTTGCCCATAAGAAAACAAAAACAATAAAAAATGTCCCTTCATAGCCAATGACATTAAGCTAGAGATAGAGAGCTGAGTTGTGCCTCTCCTGTTTGGAGTGAACCAATCCATCTGTCTGTCTGATTTCTGGTGCTTTTACAAAATATCTGAGCATTAACAACTGATAAAGAAAACACAGTTGTTTGGCTTCTGGTCTAGAGTCTGGGAAAACCAAGAACATGGTCCTGCTATCTTCTCAGTGTCTGCCAGGGCCTTGTGCTGCATCATAACATGGCAAAGGGTAAGTACACTAATCTGTATCTTACCAAGCCACTAATACTGTTATGGGAACCCCATTCTTACCAACTCACCTATTCTCAATAACTTCCCCAAAACTCCACCAATGTCCACCAATGTAAGTGTCATTAACTTACGACTTTCAGGATTAAGTTTCCAATAGGTGAAGTCCAGGTGACCCACTTAAACCACAGTGCCCTTTTTCCCTGGTCCAGGTCTTTGCTTATCAAATGAAGAGCTACTTGCTGCTTCTAGATCCTTCTCCTAAGGCTCTCTTTTAATATTTGTACCTTATGGTGAAAAGAATTATTTATAGGACATTATGTACTCTTTCATCTCCCATTTTTAAAACAAGTCAAAAGATGTAGGTCACCATCAAGAGTTGTTGATTAGGTGTGAGATACCTCCGCCCAGACCATAATTCAGACCTAGATGGAAACTGGCATTTTAGCCGGCCCCTGCAGCCTTGAAAGTGGGGGCAACATGCTTTGCTCTCAAACATCAGCAGGGGATTCTGGAACTCCTACTGGTGTAAAAGATCTCAAGAGACCCTGAACTCTGACTGAAGAGCTTCCTGGGAGGTTTCGCCCCTTGATTTGAGACATGATCATCTGGGGCATGGGATGCTGGTGGCACAGGGAAGAAAAAGGTTTCATGTGACTCTGAAGTGCTGAGCCTGACTTTCCAGGCATAATCTCCTGAGAACAGGGGCAGGAAGAGGCCAAGGCTCATTTACAGGAACAGAGAGGGTGTTTTGCTTTACCTTATGAAACTGTCGTTATCTGTGGCTCTTCTTAGAAATCTGAAGGGATGACCACATTTATGATCACCTCCCCAGGATGAATGAAGTGGACAAGTCCAACACTGTTTCTCTCCATTCTCTTCTCCACAAGCCTCTTCTTCGCATGCAGTTCTCAGAGCAGAATGAGTTCACAGCCTGGCACGACAGGACTGGAGAATGTGAAAGAAACATAAGGGCCTCCATGTTCATTTTAGAAGTGAGGAACCCAAGGCCAAGAAAGATGCAATGATGTGTCCATTGTCACATAAACTGGCTGCAAATCAAAGCTAGACTCATGTCTGAACCCCAGAGGAAGCCTCGGAGCAGTGAACTCACCCTGCCTGGAGCCCAGCTGAGCTCCAAGGCCACTGAACTGGTATAAGCTACCAGATAACTAGTGACCAAAAAAAAAAAAAAAAAAGTATATCCAGGCCCTAAGTCCCCTGTGTGGCTACCATCACCTGCAGGCCTTTGGCTCTCTTCCATGAACACATGACACAACCTTTTAAGGCAAAAGTTAGTGAAATCAGGCTTCTCTCTCTCACTCACTCTCAGGAGACAGACTGGTTCCAGCTCCATAGGCCGCACACTGCAGGCCCACAGACAGGGTGATGAGACTTGTGTCTAGAGAACAGCACAGACCCACAGCCTGCAGTGTGCGGTTTCATGGAGTAGCTGCAGGCATGCAGCAGAGGTAAATAAAGTGCTTGTTTCCTAGGAGGGCAAGTCTGGGTGTTGATGAGGAGAGGAATGGGAGAGGAAAGGAGGTATATTGGCAAGAGGTAGTCTGGCTTCTGGAGGTCACAAGCAGCCACAATGACCTTGCAAGGGTTTCTTGTTTTGTTTTCAGAAAAAGAAATTTGTGGACAATACGGAGCTACTGGAGCATGTAAGCAGGGATGTGACCGACGCCAGGTCTGAATCCTAGCTAAGTCGTGTTTGACAATAGAAGGAAGGTGTATTGTTGATGGACTATGCAAGCTAGGCTGAGCAGCAAGATGCACAGAGGCAGCAAATGTCAGAGGAGAAAAAAATTCCAAAGCTCATCTGCCAGCCCAAGGCTTTGGCCCCTTGACATGCGGGCAGTATGCTAGATAAGAGGAAAACAAACCCCTCATGCCCGCTAAGTGGCACAGATTGTGCCCTGCAGAGCTCATCTCGAGGTGGGCTGAACTCCAGTGGTCTGTTTTATAAGCAGTTCCTCCATGAACAGTTATGGGCTTGGACAGGTAACTGCATGTAGTTAGCTCTGCTCCTCTCTCTCCTGGGTGGAACTAAACCTGGGCTCTCTCCCAAAGAACATGCCAGCCAGGATCATAGATGAGACTGATGCTAGACCGCCTCAAATCCATAGGCTTCATGGTGCCTTGTAGGAGTTGGCCCATGTAGGCAAAGCCCAGGTTTCCCACAATGGTCTAGCCCAGTGCTTCTCAACCTCCCTAATGCTGCGACCCTTTAATATAGTTCCCCATGTTGTGGTGACCCCCAACCATAAAATTATTTGGTTGCTACTCCATAACTGTATTTTTTGCTGCTGTTATGAATTGTAATGTAAACATTTGATTGCAAGATATCTGATACGAGACCAACCCCCAACCCCACCCCCACCTTGCAAAGGATCTCTACTCATAGGTTGAGAACCACGGGCCTAGCATCTCTACCTCTCTCTGTTTACAAAAAGAAAAGATCTCAGAGCTGAGACCTGTGGAACTAAATCAGAGAAACGTCCCTGAAATGCTGAGAAAGAAGGAAGCAGTATAAAACAGGAACCACACTCCTGCACTCTGTAAGATTACACCCCAGTGTCTGCATCCACAGAGGGCAGTCAGAAGGTTACAGAGCATATGAATAGCAAGGGTCAACTCTCAGTGATGGTTTTCATTTCCTGCTTGGAGTTTGGGCACTTCATTTTGTAATAATTTGGAAAAATTAAAAATCTTTGTAGAAAATAATGTTATGAAGGAAGGGAACATATTAAATAGGGCTGTGGCTTATCTTGCTTTGTCTGTACTTGAGAAATATTTTCTAGGCATGGCTTGGGGCTTCCTATCATTACAGCCGCACCTCCCTCCCTCAAGAAAACAACACCACTACATAGGACGGGTCAGAGTCTTCCTCCTCCTCCTAGCTAGCTCTGTGGCTCTGCTCCCAATCCACAGGACTTCCACCTTCCTTCTCTTTTAACTATCCAAATGATGGCATTCCAAGCCTGCTAATGACTTCCACAAAATGTCCTCCCATATGGCATGTCTGGGCTCTTTTCTGCACATGCCAAGCTAGCCAGAGTTCTGCCAGAGAGGATTCCCACCCACCCCCAACCCCCACCCCCACTACCATCACCCTGTATAGCATATTCTGTCAACTCTAAGAGGATATCTGTGAGGTGTACAGGAATGTGCACCATGCCTCAGGGACATGCCATTTCTGTTTCGGCCACACAGTGTACCCATCTTCTATGTGACAACTCCTATGAGGAAAGGTTCCTACTCCTTTGGAACATAGGAACTTTAGACTCTTTTCCAACCTTCTGGCTCCCTATGAGATGTCCCAGCAATACCAGGTTGGCTATCTGCTTGCTGAGTTTCAAGAGGGTAGAAGAAGCATAGGAAGAAGGAATTCATAAAGCAAGATTGAGAAATGATTTAAAATTGTTGCCTATGTTTTATTTTAATGACTGTTTCTGTGTGGTGCCTGAGATACCTAACCCACATTGTTAGTCCTTTGGGTCTAGACACAGAAAATTCTGCTTAAAATGCAAATAGGTTTCTCAGATGGACAAACACATTCATAATAACATCAAATATTCACAAAGCATGCTATACTTCATCTTAAAGCAGCTCCAAGAGGCAAGAAAAGAATCCTGCCTCTCTCCAGACAGCACCACTGAATGGCAGTGAGGGGTGGTTCACGATGTAGGATCTGCATGCTCAAACTAAGAGTTGTGTAGCCCAGTGCTCATGAAGGTATTTGGTGACATGGTAAGTACTGACTATCAGCTGAGCCATTAAGTGTTTCAGGCAACTGATGTAGGATCTCTGTTAACATAAAGGCAAGCTCTCTAACTGATAGTATTTCCTGGTAGGCATGGGAGCTGCATGACCAAGTTAGATGTGTCATGAAGGGCATCAGGCAGCACACAGAGAGAAAAACCTTCCTGCTGGAACATCCACAGTCCTTAAGGGCATTAGCAAAGTGGTCCAATCCCATGCCTCTGGGCGTTGTACCATTCCCGGTGGCATAAACAAATAGAAGGATGCTGATGTGGTTCAAATCATTCTGCCACTCTCCATAAATCTTATAGAAGAGAGATGGGCTTCAACTTGAGCTTGGGGGCATTCAAGCAGACAGAAAAGGAAATAAACATTTTCTAGCCTTAATTTTGTATGAGCTGAAAATTTTTCAAAGATCTAAAACATAGCCCACTCTAGCTGTGTCCTAACTGAAGCAGTTATAAATGGTGGCAGTAAGGTGGGAACTCCAGCAAAGCAGAGGTGTAACCACCAGATTTTATCAGGCACCTCATATTAGGAGTTCTCTAGAGACAAGGAGAGTCCACATGCCAGCAACAATCAGGTTAACTAGCTACCCTAGCTACTATTGCTTTAAGAGCTAAGAGGCCAGGGAGTAAAAGGACAAATATTAAAGCTTGGACCTACATCTATCTGGACACAAAGAAATATGGATATTTTTGAATTAAATTATTTTCATATTAAGTTATCATTTAAAAAATAAACTAGAAGCCAGTCTGCATGGTGAAAGAACTATAATTCTAAGGAAACCTTAACCCCAAGTTGCAATGAGTCAAGACTACAAACATCCTAATAAGCTCTCTGTTCCCTAATCCTGTGGCCACAACCAAGGTATCCATACCAAACACTCTCCAGGACAGACATATTCTTCTCTGTCCACAACAGAAAGATAGCAGAGGATGACTGACAGGAAGGACATTTCCAGAGACCAAGTCAGAGCCATAGAGAACAGTGCCCAAGGAGCTGATGAACCCTAAGAGGAGCATCCACACAGGTCTGCCATGGAGCCCAGTCCACTGTTACAGCAGCAAGCCTACCCTTCCTGAGGAATGAAGTCTAACCTTTGTCATAGGCTGATGACAAAGGCTGTGCCTTTCTCTCATCCTTTCCTGAAAGAATGATTGATTTTTTAAATTGTGGTTATTTTCTCTTTCCTTCACAATGATAAATTTGACAGGCTGGGAGCAAAATACAGGCCTGCCTTTAATTCATAAGTCACTGGGTTGTAAGAAACCCTATCTGAGACTCAAGGAAAGACCTGATCCTAGATTATAGGATCCAGTAACTGGTTAGGATGGTGTAGGTCGGGAATGTCCTTGCCTCAGAAATCCAAATTAGGGGTCAGCATGCCAGATGCACAGACCTTAGTGGTGACCATTCCATTGTTCTTTCTAGTTAGAAGCGTGTCTTTCTTTTATTCAAGGTACCAATATGCACAGCCACAAACCATTTCCCAGCCTCCCTTGCAAGTAGTTATGGCCACATGACTAAATTCTGACCAATATGATATATGAGCGAGAGGTTTTAGGTAACCTTTGTAAAAGAAAAAAAAAACATTAATAATAATAATATGTTTTTGCCTTTTGTTATTTCCCGCATCTCTCCTGTCAAGAATGTAAACATGATGGGCAGAACTCAAGCCACTCTTGGGTACATGGAGACCTGAAAACAGGAAAATAATGTGCTAAGAATACAGCTCCTAAGTATGTGTGAATCTGCCATATCACCCATTGGGTCTGCTTGTTCTGTTCTGAGGAGAGAGAAAGACTTTATTTCATTTGAGATATTGATTTTACATATCCTTCTCTTTTGCCAGAAGCAGAGTATACTTCTTAACTGGCACAAGCTCACCACTTATTCTGAGTCTTCATGTCAGTGTCTGCAAAATGAGTTTTAAAAGCACCTACATCCAAACCTGCCTTGTGAGACTCTAAATGAACCAGTGTGATTGAAAAAGCCCACAAACTCTGTCACACAGTCCTTTCTAAGCAAATGAAATTGTTTCTCCATTTCCTGCAGTTACCACCACTGTCATTATTACATAGTCGGTGACTAGTCCAACCCAAGATGTCAACACAGCCGTGCCTGGCTTTGAAGTCCTTTGCCTTACAAACCTCAACACCTTGCTGCTACTATAGACTCAACCCATCAGAGCAGACAGCAGGAATATTTGAGGCCATGCATGAGGAATGTTCCCTGCAAGCAGCAAAAAAGAGCCAAGAGCGGGGTCCTCTGACTTGTGATGTAAAAGCCATCTAGCAAATATATTGGCTTTACAGTTCAGAGGATTTCTGTCAGCTACCACATTGCCCTTTTAGTACAAAAGCAGCCATAGGCCCTATACAGAGGAATGAGAACAGCTATGTGCCTGTGAATCTTGATTTAGAGAAATAGCCAAGAGGCTGGCTTTGGCCAGGGGCTGTGGTTCACTGACTCCTGGCCTAGAGGTACAAGTCTGGAGGGTGCCAAGGTCTATAGCAGTCTGTTCCCAGGCCTCAGGCAAGCATGAAGAAACCCTTGCTCAGCTTTTGCTTGGCCCTCAGTGCCTTTCTCCTGTGTAGTGATATATTGTGCACCTAATACAAAGTTTCATCCTCAGCTCTGAAAAAAAAGAAGAAAAAAAAATAAAGTTTACCTGAAGATCAGAGAACAGAACAAGCCACTAAATTAAAAATAAATGCTAGGCAGTGACACCTTTAATCCTAGCACTCAGGAGGCAGAGAACTGTGAGTTCAAAGCCTCCCTGAACTACATGAGATTGACTCAGTCTAGGAGAGAAACAGAGCCAGGCAGTGGTGGTACACACCTTTAATCTCAGTACTTGGGAATCACATGCTTTTAATCCCAGCACTAAGAAGGAGGTGATATGGTGAGCATAAAAAGGTTTATAAGGCTTGAGGAGACAGGAATTAAAGCCTTTTTGGCTATGGAACCCCTTTCGGCTAGAGGCCTATTGGCTGAGGCTTTTCAGGCTGAGAAGTCCTAGAGGTAAGGTGGCTGTGGCTTGTTCCTTTGTCTCTCTGATCTTCAGGCAAATTTATTAAGGTACACAGTATATCACCACACTACTGTGTTCCTTCTGGGGCTCTTAGAGCAAGCCGTGCTCATCCTGTGCATAACCAATGCGAAACACATCCTCCCCCATCCTTACACAACTCAGCACTCACTCCTATTCAGCTGCAGCCCCAGCCTGTGCACCAAACACCACACCTTTCAGCAAACTCCCAGTGCCCCTAAACAGGAAGAGGGTCCAGGAGGTACCAGGGTCAGTCAAAGTCAGCTCTAGGAGAGGTAATTTTAAGCCAGAAGTTAGGGTGCTAGCAATGTGAAGCAAGCTTGAATGGAGGGATGTGTCCAATCCAACCATGAATTCCTCCCCTGCCCTTCTCCCAACCCAATCCCAGTTCCCTGTGGGCACTCTGCCAGGAGACCACATCACCAGCAGGCTGTTAACCTTGGCAATGAAAAGCACAGCTTTATGAGCACAAGAAATTGGCTAAAGTCATTAATTTTGCTCATAATAGAAAATTAATTCTTGAAATGAGGTAGCCAGCAGCAGCATAGACTGCTGGTTTCAAACATGATGGGGAAGCTTGGTGACCTCGTGATGCTGAGGGATGTCCCCTTCTGTTCCATTGCAGCGGGGTCACTTTTTAAATGTGGCTTTATCTTGAGGGAATGGGGATGCATTGTCTTCTTCCAGGGTTTCTCCTTTTGTTAATAAGAAAAAGACAGGATCAACAGAGCCCATGGTATGTACTCCCACACTCTCTGCCCCCTATAGCATTACACAGGAAGAAATGGGGGTACCATGGCTCTCTTTGGGTGACCAGAAGGCTTCTATCCAACCGTCCAAGACACTTTTCACAGTCCAAGGGTGGTGTCCTTTTCTCACGCTGTGCTAGCCCACAAAGCAGCATGTGGTTCATGGGAAGTGGGATGGAGAAAATAGGAATAGAGAATACAAGAACAGAGAGGAGAGTAGGAAGAAGTGTGGAATAAGTAGCAGCATTGAGAACAGGCATAGTTTAGAGAGTGGAGGGTTTCCATACTCAGTACTTAGTCTCTTCATATCTGCAAAAATTGTCTGAAGATGGGATGGATGGTTCCTCCCTAGTGATGGAGGACACAGGGGGAGAAGTAAAGTCTCAAGATGCCTTGTCAGACCCAAGCTCATGTTGTTTCAAGTGCCAAGGTGCCCTGTCTCCCTCCTTCTCTCAGTCTCCATTTTCTAATGCAAGAAATCCACAGAGTCTATTTAATGTGCAAAGGAATTTATTTGGGGGTTAACTCACTGCCATGGGAGATATATCATAGGGTCTGGGAAAGCTGAGCTATGTCCCATGCTGATTTGCCTGGTCCAAGATCTCAGCATCCAATACCACAAGGAAGCAAAGAGAGAGCCACATACCTGCATGCCAGGTCTTAAGGGTCACTATCTGCCATGCCCCGGGAGCATGTACTTCAAGATCATAGTCAGGTGTAACAGTTACCTGCTACCTCACTAGGGGTGGTGCTTCAAGATCAAAGCTAGAACAGCTACTCACTACATCATCCCCTTTTGTCTAAATAAGAAAGTTCTAACCTAACACAAAACTATATGTAACAGGAATGATTACTAAACATTGTCCAGGAGAAATAAAGGGTAATGACCTAAACAAAATGGAACTACAATCAACAAGAACAACATCAAACAAGAGACACATACTAAAATCAAGAGATGTCCAGAACATAGATAAATGGCATGTTATAGAGATCATTCCAAAAGCTGTCCTATCCTGAAGAACCTGAATCTAGTACTTAATATGTTCTAGCTAAGATATGAGAAGATTGTAACTGTAACTGTTAGTCTTCAACCCCATCAAAGACCTGAGAAGGAATATAATAATACCTGAGAAAACGGGAAATGCATGCAAGCAATTTTTGAAAATCTTTTGAGAGTAAACAGAGACAGCTGGCAGCCTGGACAATCACCTAAAGTTTCTCAGCACCATTGGGGCATCCAATTTGGATACAGGCCTACAATATCTGAGAGACCATTTTCAGAAGCAGGAATTTTGAAAGACCATTTTCCCTGTCTTGGTAGAGTTCAGTAGTTGCTTTTCCTTGTGTCCAGTTTGTCCAGAAAGGATAGCATTTATACTGTCAGCAGTTGAGGCAAGGGCAGTTCTTGCTCAGCAGGCCATTATGCACCAGGAAGAAGACAAACTTCCAAACAGTGTCTTAGAAGCCCAACATTCTCTTGGGATCAGATCAGTGCTGCCAGGAGCAATCATGTCTCATGTCAACAGAATTCTAAGTTATTTAAATGCCATATTTTCTAGGTCTATGAAGTGTTTGAAGATTACCTATCCATCTGACCTATGTATCTGTAAATCTGTACAACCTAACTAACATAACTATAGAAGTGACAAGCATGGGTGACTATAAATCTGTAAGTCTTATCTACCTAAATAACCTAAAGACTAAGGCTTCACATTAACAAGGTAAGCAGTCTGTAAACAGATGTAATATATAAGGACAATGACCTCAAAACTGTGACAATACACAAAATGTCTTAAACAGAGGTAGAAATGTATAGTGCAATATGCAATATGACAACAATCCTAAATATGTATCAATATACAAAATACCTTAAACAGAGGTAGAACAAGTATGACAAATATAATTTTACATTTGTATCAATATACAAGATATTTCAAATAGGAGTGAAAATATATGTACAATACAACAAATAGTTTTGTATTTGTATCAATATACAAATTATTTTAAATAGGAATATAAAATAGTTTACATTTGTATCAATATACAAGAATCCATAACTGTGCAAATTATCTAAAGCTGATATTTTACTAAATTAGTTTACTAGTATATACAATAATCTACCCTAATATCCTATACCTATCCATTTTCCTTTTTCTTTTCTTAAGGAGAACATTGAGTCTAATTTTTATTGTTCTATCCCCAACCTTATAACCATTATCCATAACCTGGAGAAAATGAAACCTTTGGGAGAGGGATGTCATTTTTTTTAGAATTGCTTCCTGCTGTTTAGGGGGTGATGCTATCTCTGTGGGGTCCTGTAAGAGAGCTTAGATAGTTAGGTATCAATAGGCTAGCTGTAGATTCTGCAACCAGTCTCAGAGTAATGGGTATGGTTGTCTCAGATTCTGGCTAGAAGTGCATTATGATGGACCATTCATCTTGGAACTGTCCTGAAATTTTTTAGTCCAAAATTAATAATTGAGTAATGTTCATGGGTACCATGGCATCATTCTGTATTGGGTAGAGTCACTGATGTGGGGTCCCATCTTCCCTCTGGAGACTTCAGAGATTGCTATTGGAAAGGCTTATTTTTCATTGTGGAAAAAACTTGAACATTGTTAATATCAAAATGGAAAGTTCGAATTTATTCTGGATAGAGAAAGGATCCTCCAAAAGCAAGGACAAGCAAGGAAAGAAATAGAATCTTAATGACAATGGTCCCTTATTTATTGGTTTTCTTCTGTCTCATATTAGGTGGGTCTTCTCATATGAGACAGAATCTCTTAAATTTTTTTTAGCAACATGCTTGGGTTTAGAGAAAGAGAGAGACACATTCCAATTCCAAAGCCAGCTTGATTTATAATTGAATCAGGACCATAACTTTTCTAGAGTTAAAGAGATATAGATGTTAGGGCAGTGAGAAATTACTCTGTGTATATTGGTACCAATAGGTTCTTTCCTTTTGTTGTAGACATCTGGGTATCCAAGGCCTTATGATTTCTGGAAGACAGCTATTTCTATTATCCTGTAAAGATAAAAACAGAACCCTGTCCCAACCCTTGTTTGTTGAGTTTTTCTTCTGCTTGATTCTGACATCCAGACTGAGGTAATACCACACAGCCAAGAGAGCACATGACTTCATGGTTAGGGATTAAGGAGCAAACTAGTACAGCTATTATGGAAATCAGCATGCAGGGTTTCTGAGAAAATTAAAAACAGAACCACCATAGCACTCAGCAACACCATTCCTGGGCAAATACCCAAAAAACTCATCCATATTTACTGCTACACTAGTTACAACAGCAAGGAAACGGACCCAGTGTAGATGTAACCAACCATCTTATTAAATAAGAAACACAGAACCAATGCAAAGAAGAAAACCAAGAGGTCAGAGCTAAGAGCTAAAACCTTACCCTTCCTCCTGCGGTGGTCCTACCTCTCCGAACCAGAGCTGTCTTTTTATAGTGTTTCTGTTCTGCCTTCTCATTGGTTGTAAACCCAACCACATGACTGCCTCGTCACGGCCTGTCTGTATAGATCTCCAGGTTTTCTATGATTGGTATTGAGATTAAAGGCATGTGTATCCAATACTGGCTGTATCCCTGAACACACAGAGACTTACCTAGCTCTGTCTACCAAGTGCTGGGATTACAAGTGTACGCCAAACTGCCCTGCTTTCCTATGGCCTGCTAATAGCTCTGACCCCCGGGCAACTTTATTTATTAACATACAAATAACATTTTAATGCAAATAAAATATCACCATAACCCAGCCTAGACTATGTAGTCTGCCCATCAACAGACAAATGGATATTAGAAGCATATATGAATTTTATTCAGTTGTAAAGAAAAAATTGCAGAAGTTGATGGATCTAAATGCTATTTATTATATTAAACAAGGTAACCTGGACTCAGACAGTAAACCACTGTGTGGCTGGGAAGATGGGCTACGTGGGTGAAGTGCTTGCTCTGTCAGTGTGAAGGCTAGAGCTCAGAGTCCTAGAAACTACATGAAAGAACGGGGGCATGGCAGCCGCTTGTAATCCCAGTGCTCAGGAGGCAGAGATGGGGATCCTAAGGTGAGTTGCTAGCTAGACTGGCCAGACTCAGTGAACTGTGGGTTCAGGAGAAGACTCTACCTCATGAAATGGAGAGTGATGAAGAAAACTGAGGTCAATCAACTTTGAACTTCACAGACATAATCATACATAGGCATATGCATCTGTACACACATACCCATGCATAAACACACACACACACACACACACACACACACACACACGGACAGGGACATGGATGCACATACACACAGAGACCTGGGCATGCATGCATACATAAATACATACATACACATACAAAAACACAAATGTTGAATATTTTGTCTCATATATTGATCCTAGTTTTTAAATGTTTTTATATGTGTATGAATATGGGTATAGGCTATGGAACTAAAAAAAGGGGGGACCACTCAAGGAAAAAATAGATGTTAGTGAAGTTGGGGACCACAGCACACACATGACGTGAAAGGAGCCTACTAGGTGTGAAAGGACACAAACTGGGGCAGAGGGATGGGGAATGAGAGGCAATATTCAGGCTACAAAGAGGCTAGTGGTGGGCTATAAAGGCTCTTTGAGCCTTCTCACATACACCTGCTGGGTCTTCCCTAAAGGATCAGACACCATAGAACCTCCTGTGACAATGCATATTCCATCTTCAGTTAGGATGAAGTATCTTGGTTCACAAATGGTGTTTTAGACTCTTCCCACAGATTTACTGGTCTCAGAGGTCAATAGTTGCTTGATTTTCCTGCAAACAGCTGAAGTTGGTAATTCCAAGACCACATGAGCCTCCTGCAGGAAGGCATACAGTCGTAGTGCCCCAGGGGAAAGGGAAATATGTTTTAAACTGAATTGCTTCCAGAAGGGTTGACCTCCTGTTCACCTCTGGAAAGAAGTATATGGAGAATCTGGTCAGATAAAGGGCAGGACTGTGGCCATGGTGTGGGCTCCAGTTTGGAATGACCAGGTTCCAGTCCCACCCTGCCCTTCTCCTACTGGCTCAAGACACAGTCTTCAAACCCCTGTACCACATCTGTACCAATCCAGTCACTGGGAAGACCATAGATGGAAGCAGTGGGTGAAAGGAGCTCAGCTCTTAGTCCACCCCACACAAGCAAGTGTTACAGTGCAGAGAAACCTGAATCCAATGTTCGGGGAACCCATGGGTGCTGGTGTACTCGGACTTTCATGCTTCATTCTTTACCTACAACCATCCTATTTCAACTTCCTCAGGACGTCACTGAAATGCAGCTCTGTATCTCCAAATCCAGAACATCTGGGTCCGTAGAGGGTGTATGCTAGACACAGGTATATACAGTGCCTTACCAGCAGCTTCTCTCCCACTCCTCTCCAACTCCACCCTCCGTGTCCCCAGCGGGGCCAGTATGTCATGACTGACTGCAGCATTTGAAAACAGAAACACTCAGAGACACCAACAGTCTTCACCAAATTCTCCTACCAAGGGTCAGTTGTTGGGGGATATTTGATGACACTATGAACCCCGAGTTTGCATTTGCATTAACCAAATAAAATGAACCTTGGGTCAGGAGGCTACACTAGCAACGAGTTGACAGAACGTAATCATAGAGTCTCAGAGGGCATCTGGGAGAGATAGAGAGACACCAGGAAGTACTAGGGTGGGGTTTGGAGTGGTGCAGCTTTTTGTAGATTGGTGAAACGGAAGCACAGGTCTTCTGTGGACTCCAGCAAGGAGAGAAGGTTAGCTAGTTGTTACTCAGCTTCTCTGAGTTAGCTAGTTGCTACTCAGCTCACAGGTTTTCACCCCAGCCTTGTAAATCTCGAGTCTTGTTCATAAGTAGAACAATAAAGATTATGTTCCTTTTGCAAGTGAATTCTGTATCTTGAATGCAAAGAGATGGATTCTGAACACCCCGTTAGAAACTCCTTGGAGCCTGAGATCAGCTGACAACTTCCTGTTGTCAAGTTATTCTAGCAGCATGAATGTAAGAGCTGAGACTCCCTGGTGTAAACTGGCTAGGCGTTTTTGAAAGGAAACCGACCAACTCTTCTGCGAAAGCCAGTGAGTGGCCACTCATTCACAGCACAGCACAGATGTGTGCTCACTAGGCTGGCCCATGAATGGATTCTGCAAAGCATCGCTTCCAATTGCCCACACACATCAGAAGTGGTTTCCGCCATGAGTGCTCCTCCAAAGCCTCTCAATGCAGACCTTTTGAGTTAGTTCTCGTGGCAGTCTTTAGGTCAGCCACAATCATTCCCTGCACGTCCTCCTAATAATTTTTAAATGCTATTCACTCTTTCAGCAGGCTCCTCTGCTCATAGAATAAGTTGTGTGTGCCTTAATTAACAAAGTGAGCATGTAAATCCATGATAGCTTGAACCTATTAATATTTCTGACCAACCTAGGAAGCCTTGTTTGTTTTTGTTGTTGGCTTTGGTTTTTTAATTCCTAAGGGTGGGAGTCATGGCCTCCAACCTGCTAGGCAAGTGCTGTGCCACTGAGCTGAATCCATTCTGAGAACCTTGAGGGCCTGCATTGATTGGAGTTGATTGACTGCTAAAATGTACCTATGATTTGTTTCAGTTGGTGTGGTTGGGCCAAAACTCAGGAGACAATTGCTATTTAAAAGTAGTTTGTTATTCCCAAGTCCCTGTGAAGAGAGGCACAATCTATTACACTACCCAGGGCCACAGAAAAAAAGCACCAGGTTACTCAGGACTGAGAGGAAACATGGGTAAGTCCAGAGCCTTCACTGTAGTCGTCCTGGAAGTGGTGAGCCAGGCAGGCTGCAGCTAAACACTCTTAGGATTCCACGGTTTAAATTACTTCAACAGACTCATGCATGTCTCTCCTCCAATACCTACTTGATGGCTGGCACAGGTATGGCGATACCACAGAAGCCTATGCGTATGTGGACTCAGGACCAGTTGATCTGAGTACCAAAGACCCATTAACAGGCAAGTTGTTTGATTTCTCCAAGAATTAGCTAATCCTGAGGCTGGAGAGATGGCTCAGCAATTAAGAGCATTTGCTGCTCTTCCAGAGGACTCAAGTTTGATTTGTAGCACCCATACGGCAGCTCATAAACACCTGTAAATTCCAGTTCCAGGGGATTAGATGTCCTCTTCTGACCCCTGTGGGCAAGAGGTGACAGACATACATGCAGGCAAAACACTCATTTTAAAAAAATAATAAAACAAATAGAATTGGCTAATTCCAAGAGGGCAATTTCTCCATTTCCACGGGCCCCAAAGTACCAAAGCACCATAAAGTATAGAAAATTGAAAAACAAACAAACAAACAAAAAAAACAGGATGAATGTAACTCTGCAGTGGCTATTTTGCATTTGGCATTTGAGTGATAAAATATTTTATGAGTCTTGTTATTGCTCTTCTTGTCTACAGCCTTCTTGTGAGTCATTATCAAGATAATGTTTGATTCGCTCAAGAGGAAGCATTAACTTATTCTCCATGTTAGCTTTGTCAGGCAGCCTTTCATCCTCTCCTTCAGGGATGTTCAGTGCGAAGTTATACTGGGCAAGTAGCCTGGCCCTCTGTCCAGGCTCTCTGTATTCACTGGAACTGCTGGGAACACTGAGAGTACTGGATAAAAGGAAGAAGAACTAGAGAGCAGAGACATGAGTGTGAGTGCTATTGCACCGACTTCAACCTCTCCAAGCGTGAAGAGCCAGTCTGCTTCTCTGTGGGACCTTCATTTTCTTAGCAGCTGCATGTGTCTGGGCCAAGATTCCTCAATATGTAAGCCCCAGGAAACTGACTGTCCAAGACCATACCCTTTTTAAACTTATTTTTATTATTTTTAATTGTATGTCAGTGTGTGTGTCTGTGTGTAAGTAAGGGCATGTGCCGGCAGGGCAGGGAGTGTACCCATGGAGGCCAGAGGCATCAGGTCCCCCTGGAGCTAGAGTTACAGACAATTGTGAGCAGCTTGGCATGGATGCTGGGAAGTGAACTCAAGTCTGGACAAGAACAGTGCATGCTCTTAACCACTGAACCATCTCTCCACCACCCAAGACCATGTCTTCAGCACACTCAAATGCAACTTTGTTGGACTTTAAAATAAACATTTTATTCATGAGCTAGAAGTTGCATCCAGTCCTCTATACCCACAGCTTTCTGCATCCACTGAATCAGCCAGTGATGAGTCAAGTGTGTTATCAAAAACTGCATCTGTCTGGAACTTGTACAGACTTCACTTGCCATTCTACCCCAAACTATGCAATATAAAAACATACTGCATTTACATTGTATGGGCTCTATAATGTTGTGGGCTAACTCCTTCAGAGAATACATGGACTCTTCTTTTTTTTAATAAATTTTTTCATTTATCTTAACATACCAACCACAGTTTCCCCCTCCCTCCTCCCTTCCCATCCCCCTACTCTTCCCATCCCCTGCCCCCATCTCCCTTCTACCCCTACCCAATCCACTCCTCCTCCATTCAGAAAGGTGCAGGCTTCCCATGGGACTCAACAAAGCATGGCATATCAAGTTGAGGTGGGACCAAGTTCCTCCCCTGCATCAAGGCTGGGTGAGTCATCCCAGCATGGGGAATAGGTTCCAAAATCCAGCTCATGCACCATGAGTCCAGTTGCAGAGAGAGAGGAAGGATTGTACCAGCAGGTGGGGGTCAAGATCACCAGGGAACCCACAGAGACAGCTGACCTGAGCTAGTGGGAGCTCACAGACTCTGGACCGACAGCTAGGGAGCCTGCATGGGACCAACAGGCTCTCCGCATGTGGGTGACAGTTGTATAGCTTGATCTGTCTGTGGAGGAGCCCTGAGCAGTGGGATCACATGGACTCTTAAAGCCGAATAGTCTTTATAGCTGGCTGGCAACTGCACAGGAAACTCCCCCAAATTATGCAGCACTGAGCTTTACCATTCTTGGCTTTTTAAGCACAAAAACCACACCCTGGGTTGACACACTTCAGTTAACAAGAACAGTTAGCAAGAAGCAGGACTACAGAATCCAGAAAGCAGAGTTAGTACATTTAGAGGCTTCCCCAGCTGCATCCTGCAACTGTTGACTTAGCCTTGATCCTGTTTTGGCAGGCGTTGCTGCCTATGTGCTGGGTTCCAAGGCCTGAATGGGTTTCCATTATGGTATCAGTTGTGCTAAGGTCTGGGGGTCTACTAATGTCTAGGGGTCTGTTACAATAATATACAAATAAACTGTACAGGAGAATGAGTGTAGATTTTTACCAAATTGATTTCATAACTAGAAGCAGATACTAACCTGTAGTTTTCAGACTCCTGCTCTGACACCATCTGCAAGACTCAAAGAGAAGCCGCACCCAAAATCTTATTGTCTAATTTTAGACTAAATATCGTTACTCATTTTATGAAAATCACACTTTTCACTGTCACGATTCAAACCATATGGCTTTTTACACAAAAAAGTGATAGAATCCCCTACACCCCAGAATATCTACCACTTGCTTTCTGATTTTCCCCTCTCTGAATGTCCTACGTATATACACATCCATATGTATCTGTTGTAGTTAGGGTTACTATTGCTGTGACGAAATACCACAAGCAACTTGAAGAGGAAACATTTATTTCACTCATACTTTTGTACCACAATTCATTTTGAAGGAAGTCAAGACAGGAACTCAGATGGGACAGGAACTTGGAGGCAGGAGCTGGTACAGAGGTCCTGGAGGGGTGCTGCTTACTGCCTTGCTTTTCCTGGCCTGCTTGGTGTTTTCTTACCTGCCCAGGGGTGGCACCACCCACAGTGCACTGGGCCCTTCCACATAATCATCAATTTAAAAAATGCCCTACCGACTTACCCACCAGCCAATCCTTTGGAGGCAGCTTCTCGATTAAGAGTCCTTCTTCCCCATGACCCCACCTTACATCAAGCTGAGATAAAAACACAGTATCTGTTCCTCCTATAGATGTATAGTCTAGAACACAATACCAATCGTTTTATGACCTTGTCCTACCGCAAACGTAATTCAAGTCTATGCACTTTGGGTGCCTGCTTGAAAGATTTATGGTGTGTTGTTCTAAGGTTCCGCCATATGTTGTGTACTAGTTCACTACTGATGGGCAGTCTGGTCATTCACATTGTTTTGTGATTGTAAATCATTACTTATGGGCATCGTTGAGTGCATACTCTTTCTCTACCAAGCAGTAATCTTCTATTCAGAGTAAACCTACAAGCATACTGTCTGATTCCAGGGATAAACATATTTGTAGTTAGAGTTTTGTCTGCTTTTCAAATATTGCATATATGCACTCATGCTCTCCTGTGGAAGCAAATTACTTGTGCAAACTCCACAGCCCTTTTTGTATCGGACTCTTCTCGGTCTCCTCTTGCTGATTCACAAGGCACACTGATGGTCATTGCTGAGTTCCTGCTCAAGCTGCCAAGGTTCAACTGTGTTCCACTTTCTGCTCATGATAGTGCTTGGCGTACAGAAACATTCAGAAAAATACTTGTTAAAGGTGAAGTTAAATACAAACATTTTGGCAGTAGTTTGACAGAGTCCTCAGCCAACTGAGATGAAAATTGGCTGTACCATTGGAGCAGTTTTCTGAAGGCAGTACTCTAACCAATCTGCAAAGCTCTCCAGTGAGGTGGGTGGGGCTAGAGGAGTCCATTCTTGCAGTGAGGTAGGTGGGTCTAGAGGAGTCCATTCCTGCAGTGAGGTGGGCTAGTCTAGAGGAGTCCATTCCTGCAGTGTGATGAAGTAATCTAGAGGAGTCCATTCCTGCAGTGTGGTAGGGGTCTAGAGGAGTCCATTCCTGCAGTGAGATAGGCTAGTCTAGAGGAGTCCATTCTTGCAGTGAGGTGTGGTAGTCTAGAGGAGTCCATTCCTGCAGTGAGGTGGGGTAGTCTAGAGGAGTCCATTCTTGCAGTGTGGTGTGGTAGTCTAGAGGAGTCCATTCTTGCAGTGTGGTGTGGTAGTCTAGAGGAGTCAATTCCTGCAGTGAGGTGGGCTAGTCTAGAGGAGTCCATTCCTGCAGTGAGGTGGGGGTCTAGAGGAGTCCATTCCTACAGTGAGGTAGCCTGGTCAAAAGGAATCATTGGGAGAGCAGAGGCTGGATAGAAGTTGGGAGAAGTTGCTTTATTCCAGCCGGTGTTCAGTACACTGGAACAGCACTGGCGTGTAGGCTGGCTGGATTAACAGTAACCAGTGTGTAAGGCCAAGGCCTTCCAGGTTCTCAGGTCTCTCCACTTCATTTACCATTTTCCAAAGCATTGAAATTCTATATCATTACCTTTTCCTTCATCTGTTTGAAAGGTCTGTCCACTCAAAGATTGTACAAATATCCACCCACGTCTCCTGGACCCATTTAAGGTGTTATCTTTAAAAACATGTTTATGCTTTTTTCTGTTGACATTCCACTTTTTAAAACAAATCCATTTTCTTTGCCAGAAGTTCATCCTTTTAGCTATAATATTGTGTGTGTGTGTGTGTGTGTGTGTGTGTGTGTGTGTGTGTGTGTGTGTTTAAAAAATAGGCTATAAATTTGAAAGAGAGCAAGGGGGCACATAGGAGGGTTTGGGGGAGGGAAAAGAAAGGGGGAAATGGTGTAATTATAATCTCAAAAAAAAACAGAAAAAAAAGAAAGAAAAGCAACAGCAGTGGAGAAAGGGATGGAAAGACAGGGGAGGGAGGGGAGAGGGCAGGGGAGAGAGAGAGGGGAAGAGAGGGGGGAGAGGTCAGGGGAGAAAGAGGGGAGAGGGGGAGAGAGGGGAGGGCAGGGGAGAGAGAGAAGGGAGAGAGGGGGGAGAGGGCAAGGGAGAAGGAAGGAAAGAGGCAGAAGCAAGGAGGGGGAGCAGGAGGGAGGGAAGGGATGGAAAGGCAGCCTGTGTTAGTCTTTGCAGGTTTTGCGACTTTGCACCCAGCCCCCATCTCTCCACAGTGCTTTCTCAGCACAGATGGTGGAATTGAATTGAAGACAGCTGAGTGGAAGGTGTTGCGCGCCGGCTGGTCTCAGAGCACAGAGCATTCTGTGACTAACCTACACTGTTCTGGGATCAAATCACTTGTGCAGGAGTCTCTTTTTTTCTATAGTCTAGAAACTCCTCAAAACAAGGACCACCCTACCATCCTTTGTTATCTCCCCAAGCTCCTTATGCTGAGTTTGAGAGGGGAGTGTTTGGGGGTAGGGACATCTCTGGAGTGGGAAGCTATGCCTAACACAGCAAATAACAATAAACCTCAGTATCCAGGGCTCTGGGCTCTTTCAATAGGTAGGTATCCACAATTTCAAGGTACCCGTGCCTGCATGCCACACTAGCTGTAATTATTTGATGTATAAATTACCATCAACAAAATGACAATGACTCAATCAGAGAAGAGAACTTAAGTCAAAGCTGTTGCCACAGAGAAATTAGACATGACAGAGACATCCTTCCATGGCAAGCACTACAGAGCTAACCACGTGGGACTCCTTCCCTCAGCCCCAGACTCCCATTCGGACCTGGCTGATTACCAGGAAGGCAGCAACTAGAGCAGACAGAGGTCCCTACCAGGCTTGGGGAGGCTAAAAGGAAGGAACCCTTTGTTTAATCTACCTCTCTGAGTCCTCTGGAGGCCATTCTGAGGGAGGCCCAGAGAACAGGCTAGTTGTGGGGCATATCTCAGAGGTGTGGCAGTGCCCAGGTGAGGGTAGGCTTGGCATCCAAGAACTTCTCTAGGAAGATGGACAGAACACTGAGCAAGATGGATACTTGCAGCTGGATGACGTATCTCCTAAATGCTGACTCATCAATTTCTGCACACTTCCAGTCCCCTTACAAAATGGAGCATTTCTCGAGAACAGGGCAGCTTGTGTCTGTGGGAAGCACTGAAGTTCTGCCTTCAATGCTAACTCACCACGGGCTGACTCGACCTCGGACAAGGCTCTCTTCTTACCCCTTTTTTTGTTCCTCTCATTCTGTTGTGGGGAGCAGGATCCTCGCTGCCCCTCAAATGTCTTCTGGGCCACCTACTGCTGTCAAACCAGCACAGCACTCCAAGCCTTGAACCCAAGCCCTTCACCTCCATAGCTCCCAAAAGGCTTTTTACCCTCACCACCCCCTCATTAAGGGCCCCTGGGTGCCAAACACAGTAGACCATTCCTGCTTTCCACATAACTCCGATGAGTCCTAGAACTTTAACTGCCTTTTTTATGTGTGAATCTCATAGGGCATTTTACCCAACAGTTCTTATGCTACTTCCCATAGGCTGTATTTTTATATTGTTGTATTTAATATCTGGTTTACATGTTCCTCTTAATCATTTCACATTTAATTTACTTCATGATATGTACATACTATGTACTCAGTGAGAGTTTTGAAACGGATGACTGAAGACATACATTAAAAAAATAAATGAACTTATTCATGTCTGTAAAAAGGGAATTATAGGAGCTGTTTCTGAGGATTTGTGTCAATCTGTTTTTATAAAAGAACTATCAACTTTGTTAATCATTATTCAAATGTGGGTGAATACTGAGGTTATGATATAGGTTACCACATGAGCTCAGACACAGAGACCTCCAGGAAGATGATGTGAGACCTAAGGTGTGGAGACCTCAGGGAAGGGTGTTGGAGGAGCATGGCTCTGAAAAACCTTGGGAGGATGGTAGCCATCCATGTGTTTTGTCAACTTGACACAATCTAGAGTCACCTGAGAAGGAAGACCCAGTAAAGGACTGTCTATATTAAGCTGGTCTATGGGCTTGTCTATGGGGGGTTATCCTGATAACAGTAATTTAAGTGAGAAGCCCCACCTATTGTGCTTAGAGCCACCTAAGCAGGGAATTCTCCACTATTTAAGAGTGGGGAAGCTGAGTTATGCACTAGTATGCGTCCATTAATTATTCATTGCTCTCTGCTGTTGATCGTGGGTGTGATGTAACCAATTGCTTGAAGTTCCTGTCCCCTTGGTTTCCCTGCAATGATGGACTACAACCTAGAATTGTTAGCCAATGAAGCCCTTTCTCTTTGAAGTTGCTCTAGTCAGTGTGTTTTGTCATAGCAGCAGAAAAAGGAAACTAAGGCTCCATCTGAAGTTTAAGTGAGTCCCTCTGAAGTGGTGTTGGGTTTGGGGGATTTTGTTTTGTTTTGTTCTTTTCTATTGTTTCCCCAGAAGATTTTTGAATGATTTTCCTTTCCCTGCAGTCAGAGATACTGTGGATTTCTTAGTTCTTCTCATGTCCAGGGAGACCTGGAAAGTAGGTCAACTAGAAACCTGCAGATGAGTAACAGGACGATGAATTAACAGATCAATGCCTAGGCTACAGCTATACTCTTGGCTCTCCTCCAGGGAAGTGGCTTGTGGTAGATGATTGTCAGAAACTCACCTATCCTAAGGCAGGCTGGCACTCTGCAAGCACTAACTTAAGGCTCTGAATGTCCTTGTCTTTGATGATGCCCTCTTGGATATACAAATAAATGGAGGAATGTGTGATAAATGGAGAAAAGTGACCGTACATGGTGCTATAGCTTGGATCTTAAAATGTTCCCTACAAAATGTCCCAGTTGCTAAGTGATTTGTCTCCAGATTGATGTGATGGGGAAGTAGTGGAGGCTTCACATTAGGAAGCCATTACGAGTATGCCTTTTAAGAAGACCCTGAGACTCTAGACTCTTCCACTCTCATTTCCTCTTGTTTTTCAGCCCCAAAGGAAGAGGTTTTATCACACTACCCACCACGATTCTCTGCCTTGCCCCAGGCCCCAAAACAATAAGCCAACTGGCCCTGGACCTAAAAAGAAACCTCCACTGCTCTGAGACAAGACACACCTTTTCTCCTTATAAGTTTATTGTATCAGAACTAGAGTTTGAACCCTGAAAATATGCAAGATTTCTGATCAGAGGTGAAGAAAAGTAGGAAAATGAAACCATTCATTCAGCCTTGGTTGCATCAGCTTTGAAATGAAAATTCAAAATATCTACCTTCAGGGCTATCCATTCAGGAATCTATTCCTGAGCCTGGGATGGGATATCTGCTCTTCCCAAACACCCCAAGTAGAGCAGGACAGGAGCTCCAATGTAGAATGAATGTTACCCACTCTGGGGAGGTGCTTATGCTCATGGGAACATGGGAAACTGTGACTATCAAAACTGAAAGGACAAACTAATAGCTATAACTGTAGGACCCTTCCTATATCTAATAGACACCTCTAAACACATTAAAGTAGTCGTGACACTTATTCACCCATGTCTCTCCTCTCTGCAGTCATACAAGATTGAATTTCATGAGGAATGCTCATAAAAACAAATTGAGACCCAAAGGAACTTGCCAGAAGGCACTCACAGAACAATGTCTGGACAAGTTTGTCTTTGCCTGAATTCATACCAAGGGAATGTGCTTCAGTTGGGGCTTTTATAACATCACATAAGTGGAGTTTTACTTTCATTTGAATCAAGACTTTTCCACAATTTTCTTTAAAAAGAAAATCAACTGTTCCCTATGACCGACCCTTAGCTGTAAAGGCAACCTTGCAATGTAAAGGTAACCATTGAACAGCTCCCCAATGACAGGATTGGGACGAGCCCCTGACATAGGCTACAACATCTTCAAAGTTGGAAAGAGAGGTCAGTGTAGCAGTCTGGGATTGTCACTCAGGAGCAGAGCAGCCTCTGCAAACATGTCACACTGATTCTGAAGACAGGTTGTTTGCTCCCAATAATGTATGTCAATATGAAAAAGAGAATTGAGTTTAATTACGTGGCAAAAGCGGGAGATGTCATGGCATCTTCTAATTTTTTTTTTTAAATAGACAAAGTGTAAGTGCTCCAGAGGTCCACAGAAAGCACATGCTGAGGGATGGAGTGACCATCCTGAGTCTACAGAACTGCTCTGCAATGCACTGGTGGAGAAAGGTCTTTGCTCCTAATGTAGACAAGGCAGAGTCGTACATTAATCTTGAACTACTGAAAAGGAACTGTGATGTCTTGGGCAAATTCATAGTGTCTTACCAATCAAAAACAATTTGGTGTGCATTTAATGGGCCATGTTATTCCCCCCCCCCAAATGAAAGTAGCTGTGAAGCTCACATTATGGAATTTCCTTGGAAGCAAGAAAATGCAGTGAAGCTCTACTGTGGGTGGGTCCCATATGAGGCACAGTTCTTGGCCTTGAAGCCTCACAAGCCATTTATGGGGTGGATTGTTGCTGAGCAATATGGCCAAGGACTAGTAACACTACTGTCCTCAGCAGCAGGTGAGGTGTGGTAAACAGGGAAAGCTAGTTCCCAAAAGAACTCCAAACACTGAAGTGAAGGGCTTGGAGACTTGCCAGATGAGAGATAATGATGCAACTGTCTAACACCGAGAGAGAGAGAGAGAGAGAGAGAGAGAGAGAGAGAGAGAGAGAGAGAGAGAGAGACTCTGCAAGAGCTGCATGGAGCTCAGGATTGTCTGGAAACATGGGAGATAGGAGAGAAGAGGATGGTGTTGGAGTTTCAAGTTGCAACCATGCAGAGCCCAGGAATTTGCCTTGGACTTCATCTTGCAGGCAACAGGAGGTTGAGAAAGGATCTAAGGTAGAAGGATGATAGGATCAGATGTGCAGGGTCTTTAAATATATAGAGATATATCATATAAATTATATTGTTTATATATGAAATATATTTAATAATTGTATATTTATTTATGCATATGAATTATAAAATCATAAATAAATATTAATAAATAATTATATATCATATATACATATATCCTGTTCTTTTACTTCTCTGTGTGTATGTTTATGCAGACTAGAAGAGCAGTGGATATCCTGGAGCTGCTAGTTACAGGTGGTTGTGGGCCATGGAACACAGATGCTGGGAACCAAACAGCAAACATCTGCAAGAGCAATAAGCACTATAAACCACTAAGCCATGTCTCCAGCCTCATATTGCATAGTTCAAAGGAGCCACAACTCAGTACAGAGAAGAGACAGCAAAAACCATGAGGTGAGTTAGGAACCTGCTTCAGTCAGCAGGAAAAGAATAAAGGTGACTCAAACCAAAGTGGTGATGTAAGGTGGGAAAAGTTAATGGATTGTAGAGTATTTGGGATGTGGAAACAATGGGTTAGAGGGAGAATGGCCAAACGATGCCAGTGGTAAGCATGAAAATAATGGGGGAAAGTGGAAAATCCATTTAGAATTCGCCTTTGCAATTTGGAGCTGTGTAGAAAAACAAAACAGCCCAAACTGGGTTTCTCCAACTATGCACTCGTAGCACATATTAGGTTTTGTACCCTAAAAAAAAACTGTGGGGATTGTTTATTTCTAAAAGCAAAGGATACTAGCTTGAGATCTTCTAATTTAATTAGCTGACCAGAAGAGAGTTCAGCTCCTCAAGTTTAGGGCTCAATACCCAAGATTGCTTTGCCATTCAGATATCCAGTCTCAAGGCCCAGGTTGTGACATGAACTCTTGACTAACCAGCTATCAGGATGTCCAGTCTCCTTGTGAGTGACTCATGAAAAATATAAAACATGTACTAGGTAAGGATGTCCCTAGCTAAGACTCCTAGCAATTGTTGAGAGGGTGCTTAAACTGCCTTCCCCTGTGACTACCCCAACTGTCATCAGAGAGACTTCACCCAGTAACTTATGGAAGCAGATGCAGAGATCTACACCCAAGCACTGGGCCAACCTCCAGCAGTCCTCCTGAAGAAAGGGAAGAGGGATTATATGAGCCAGGGTTTCAAGGTCATGACGAGAAACCCCACAGAGTCAGCTGACCTGAGCTCCTGTAAGCACATGGGCTCTGGATCACCAGTTAGGGAGCCTGCATGGGACTAACCTTGGCCTGCATGTGTGTGACAGTTGTGTAGCTTGGTCTGTTTGTAAGGCTCCTAGCAGTGAGATCAGCACCTGTCCCTAGCACTTAGCTGGCTTTTGGGAACCTGTTCCCCATGCTGGATTACCTCACCCAGCCTTGATGCAGGGGGAGGAGCTTGGTCCTGCTTCAACTTGATGTGCCATGCTTTGTTTAAGCCCATGGGAGGCCTGTCCCTTTCTGAATGAAGACAGAGGAGGAGTAGATGGGGAAAAGGGTAGATGGGAGTTGGGGGGAGGGAACAGGAGGAGAAGAGGGAGGAGAAACTGTGGTCAGTATGTAAAATAAATTTTAAAATGTTGATTACATGAAATAATTTTTTTTAAGAAATTAGTTCAAGATACCTCAAAAAACAAAAGGATACTACAAAGGATGCAGATAAAGATAAAGAGATTGGTGTGTGGAGATGACAGCAAACGTCTACTTACCCAAGATAGGGAACCAATGACATACCAAAATAAGGATACACCATGGTCCAACTTGATGAACCAATGAGTTCTACTGTGGTTGCTTACAGAAGTATGGGTGAGGGGTTATTTACAGAAGCAGAAATTACTCCAACACAGCTGCATCACCAAAATCTATTCCACCCTGGGCTATGGCTCATTATCCTTTAAACCTAGAACCCTGGAGCTCATTGCACAACTTGCAGGCAGCTCAATAGTTTGAGGAGTATCTTTTCCAGGTTGCTGGGCTAGCCTTTGTAGCAGGAATCTCAAAAGGTCTTATTAATAAAATCAGATTTTGGGGAACACAATACCACCACAAGCCTTTGCTTCTTTAGTCTTTGGCTGGTCTCTGATTCCTTCCAGCAGATCTCCTGATCTGAGCCTCCTCTAAGCAGCTCTGTTCTTATAGTAGTATCTCTCAGGAATCCTGATTACATACACTTGGAGAGGGAGGGGCTTAGTATGTATGATCAGTTTCAGCAACTTCCTGAAGCCTTTGAGTTGTTTATTTCCTGAACTTAAGGAGAGGCTCTGCAGAATGGGATGTTTCGCCTCTCTTTAGAACATTCTGTATCTTAAACTTCTCTCCAAGATGGTGTGATGGTTAACATTACATTTAAAGTTTATACTTACTTTGCTTTAGAGGCCAAACCACACACACACACACAAAAAAAATGCCTCTAACATGTAAGGCCCTAGCTTGTATAGGTTATGCCTACACATTGACGAAATGCATGGAATCTGTGGTTTTGACTATATAAGCCTTGGGCTAACCAGACTAAGGAACACCTTCTAGTAGCCCTCAAACAGCCTCACCTTTTTCTGAGTGCCTAATCCCACACTGATAGTGAATGCTGAATATGAACATTGGGAAGAAAGAAAGCTCTGTCATTCCATAAGTAATATACCCAGAATGTTCCCGAAGACCTTCCCTTCAGCACTGGATTCCAGGGAAGAACTCCCAAATGAGGGACAAGAAGCATTCCTACACCAACACTGCCAGATTTTGCTCTCCTGCTCTCTCTGGGTCAGCAGTTAGACCCACACACAGAGGTGCACACACACTTGTATCCTCAGGCATAGCTTCTCCTCTGAGACACACAGCAGCTCTGTTATGATTCCCTCTATATTTTCCACTTACTTTCCTGCTCCCTCTTAGATCCTCCAAAGTCCATGCCTCAAACATCAGGAACAGAGAGTTTAGAATGATGCTCTCTAACCTAAGCAGCCTTTCCTCCCTGCTGAGTGGGCATGCAGATGCTCAAGGAGACCCTCCCAGCCAGTATGCTCTTCCACCCTAGAGACTATATTCACGTTTGGATCTTATTCTGATCCCAACAAAGTGAAAAGATGTGTTCTGGGAGCATTCTGCTAATGTTGAGTCACTAGGGCCCTCCTCAATCCTGGCCAGCCCAGAGCTGGCCAGAGAATGCCCATGCAGATGGGTCTCAAGTCCTCAAATGAATTGCTGCAGGGAAATCAGATTAATCATGCTGCTTGGCTGCCGGCTACTACAGCAGAGCCCACAGGAGCCAGCTGGCCAATTTGGCTGGACTAGATCACTGGTTGTCCCCTCAGCTACTTGTACCCTCACCCCATGCCTTCCTTTCTGCATTTTTCTCCACTCAAGCCTAAAATCTCTGCTGAGAAGAGGCCCTGTGCCCTGCCCCTTCAGGCACAGGTGACATTCATGAACCTGCAGCACAAACCTCTACAATGCCTGATATTGCCAGAGAAAGCCATCTTTGTATGACCAGCTAGCCGGGGCAAGGCCCAAAAACCATCCTAAAAGGAATTCACTACTGGGCTTCACTGAGAAGACCCAGGAGGGGACCTGCTTCTCTGATATGCACTCTGAGTTTCTTTTCCAGTAAACAGGAGAGTGGAGAAGGTTTCTACAAGGCAGAGCAAAAATGGGCTCTGTAGAGAGAAGACAAGGGACATTGTTCATGTTCACATAGAACAACACAGGCAAATCTGAGCTATTCCTCAGCAGATGCAGCAACTTTCAACAGACTCTACACACCAAAGCACAAGCTACTCAGAGTATTTCTGCATCATGCTGTTTTTACACAACACAATTTGGAAATGGTCTGAAATGAGATTAAATGGCAGTTTGGTTACACTTTAATCACTGCAGGCAGATCGAGATGCCACCCTGATTATAACAAAGGAATCTATATTTATTTCCTGTGGGGATTTGCATCAGAGATGTAGTGATCTTTCCACAGTCACCCAATGTATTCATAAAGATGTAACAAGGCATTGCAACTATCGGTGAGTCATTTAGTGTGACTTTTTCCAGTCTGGCAGAGCCAGGGAACAAGCTCGTCCACTCAGCAGGCACTTTGACATCCAACTGTAGTCTGTAGAACTGAGAAGTTATAGTTCAGTAGAAAGAGGGTAGGGCAACCAGAGACATTTTAGACCTCATTCCCTGCAAGCACCAGGCTGCCTCTCACATGGACTTAGAACCCACACACAGTGGGGAAGAAAAGTCTGTGCCTACCATCCAAGACTCAGGCAAAGGGAGCCTTCAAAGGGTCTTGGACTGTCCAAGCCAGTGCCCATGTGGGACTTGTGCTTGCAAACCTCCACACTGAACAGGCATGCATAAAACGCCTACACTGTGCCAAGCGGTGGATGAGGAAAGGGTGGGAGGAGAGAGAATGCTGTTGCAAAGGTGGCTAAAATGTCATCCAGCAGGGAACACTGTGACAACCAAGAGTGCGTGCAGGGCTGCCGCATCATGAGCCAGCAGGGCAGCCAGGGCCAGTGCTGACTCCAGACCGGGCATGGCTATGGTCAACGATTGAGAAAAGGGACATGCTAGCTCCACCACACTTTAGCAAATGTGAGTGGAGTGAGTTGTGGTAATGTGGAGACATTCAACCCGCCAGGAACCTAGAACTCCCTTGTGCCTCTGTCCTTCCTGAGCTACACAGCAGACTCAAGCCTGCACCGGGGAGCTGACTGCGTACAGTCTGCCAAATTCCTGACGTAAGATTCAGCCACGCAGAGAATATTTATGTCACCCAAACTACCAAACATTACGGCTGTCCTTTAAAAAAGGTCCTTTCCAAAGCCTGTGTAGAAATTTAATTGCTACTGTTAAGGTAACGGGAAATAAGAGAAGGGTGACTAGATATTAAAAACCAGCAAGGGGCGGGTGCCCTTGACTTGAGAGGAAGG
Organism: Peromyscus leucopus; assembly: GCF_004664715.2. NCBI lineage: Eukaryota > Metazoa > Chordata > Mammalia > Rodentia > Cricetidae > Peromyscus > Peromyscus leucopus. The sequence goes on along the minus strand of NC_051069.1, from coordinate 45,368,053 downwards.
AGATCTCTCTGCGGTTCCCACATGCTCGCTTGCCCTCCCGCCACATTGTAATACAGCACAAAGGCCCTCCCTCGCCATACAGAGCCCCCCAGTCTCACACTTGGCCCTCACTAGGGTCTTGGAGTCCTATTCCCCTCTATTGTTAAATAACCAAGCCTATGATACTCTGCCAGAGCAGCAGGAAACAGGTACAGGAACCACAACCACGGCCTTTAGTGCCCTGCCATCTGATAAACATTTACCAGCACAACACAACCCCCAAATCTGAATGGTTAGAATAAATTGAATTTGAATATCCTTCTCTTGTGCTTTACCCCACTCTAGTGCACCCTGTCTTCAAAGAATCAAAGAGTTTGGTTAAGTAAAAGGAGATTTAGATCTGTATCCTACCTATCTTCCAAGAATGACCACTAACCTCTGCCAGGAACTGAGATTAGCAAATGATCACATAAAGCAAGCCTGGCTCTCTGATCTCTCTCTCTCTCTCTTCTCTCTCTCTCTCTCTCTCTCTCTCTCTCTCTCTCTCACACACTCACACACACACACACACACACACATACACTCATACACATATGTACTCATGCACATACACGTACATACATGCACACATATACATACCCACACGCACATACATACTCTCATACACATCCATACAAACATACACACACACATACATACATACATACATACATACATACACACACATACATATATGCACATATACACAGAAGCATGCACACACACATACATACACACACACACAAAGAAAGAAAGGGAGAGATCACTTTCTCTGTGTAGAACTGGTGGCATCTTTCTTTTGTGACTGATGTAGAACTTTCACGATTGTACTATTTATTCTATCAATGCGAGGAACACATGACTACTCACCCCATTTCTTGGATGAGGAGACCAAGACTAAGCCTACTGGCTTGTTCCTGTGTCTAGTAACACCTGGGACCAGCCAGTGCTATGGAGCTGGGCTTTTGTCTCAGGGATTCCATGGGAATTGTCTTGTGGGAACCCAGAGGGAAAACCAGGAGCACAGAAGCATGTGTGTACACAGGAGCCCTCGCAGGGCTGACTACCAACAGAAATACGACAGTGCCTCCGTCCATTTGTGTTGATAAAACAGAAGAACGCAGACTGGATAACTTAGGCTGAACAAATGAAGTTATTTGGCTCCTGGTTTATGAAACTGGGCCACGCACAACTGTGGCTGGGAAGAGGCTGCATCATGGTTTGGACATGGGTAACACGGCCAGAGAGCGAAAGCGGGACAAACACACTTCTTTAGCCTATTTCCATGAGAGTGCTAGTTAGGAAGAGCCCCATGACCTGAGGTAAACCTCCCAGTCCTGCTACATTGGAGATTAAGTTTCCAAATTTGGGGAATACGTTCAGACAATGCAGCATGAGTCTTCTTTTTGGAGACACAGATCCCAGGTGGCTGGGCAACCTTGATTCTCTGAGAGGCAGAGTTTCAGAAACTTCTCCCCCATAGACATGGTCCCCTTAGTCCCTGAAGGGGGGAAAACCACTCATATAATGACACCAGAAGAATGGAAACGAAGACCTACTCTATCAAAACCAAGGACACTTGTCACAGGTGGGTGCTTCCTTCCACAGCTGAGCCATGGGGCTAGAAACCAACTTTAGGGGCAGCCAGACTAAGAGATTTTGAATTTGCTAATCATCTACTGTCTGGAGGTGCCAAGGACAGTAGAGATCTCTCTGAAACCATCAAAGGAATCCATGAGAACCATTGAGCCCCTGAGAGAGTTGCCTGTGCCTAACTGAAGCCACACCTGGAAGCAGCCATGCCCTGAAGCAGAAGAAATCACCGCAGACTGGGAGGTAGGAGGAAGGGTGTGCCATTATCTTCATGGAGACTCTGAATGGGGAAAAGGTGAGACCTATGTCTCTGAGGCCCCTGTTAACTCAAACTTTGTGAGTCTTCCTCCCTCTGAGACACCCACAGAAGAGCCTAGAGGCTCATCCCAAGGCAGAGATCTCCTCTTCTTGCTTTGGGAAGTAGAGGTTTCTTCCCTTCTCTGAATGCCAAGTTCTGCTCCCTCCTCTTTTAAAGGTGTACTTTAATATCTATTTATGAATACATATGTGTGAATGTGTGTCTCGGCAGGTACATGTGCACAGGCACACAGAGCCCAGAGCAGAGTATGAGCCCCGCAACTTGGGTGCTGGCAAACTAAGAGCAGTCCTGAGAAGAACATCGAATGCTGTTACCTGCAAAGCCATCTCTCCAGCTCCAACTCTCTCCTCTTTTATCTCTCACCCATGGGCACATAGAGAGATTCCACCACACAGATGTGATTAAGCCATCTGAAACCATTCGGCAGAATTACTGGCTAAAGAGTACTAAATGGGATTCAGGAGCCAGACACTTAGGACATCCAGGGTGATGGGAGAGAATGAGCTGTCTGATCTGTTGTTTAGCAATGGATTGTAATTCTAAACACGATGTTCGTTATTCCACTGTGTGGATTCTAATTAACTGCCAGAAATGCATTGTTGAGGGGATGATGGATTATGCTAGGGAAACCATTAATACAATTCACTCACTTCTGCCCACGTGCAGCTCAAGCCCAGAGCAATTGAATCTTGAGAGGCTGAGCTGTGAAGAGAGAATTGGAGACAACTGCTTGGTGCCTACGATGAGGACATAATCGGTGCCACCACACTGGCACCTGCAAGGGCAATGCCTCCATCCACCCAGGTTCCATAATTGCAGCTGGCAGGTCCCTCTCTGATGGTGAGGCCCCAGAAGACACCCCACTGAGTGCCAAGTAACATACAAAAACTGGGCCAAATTTAGTGAAGTGGTAATTACTTAAGACAGATATAAATGCCTGTATGAGTCAGCCAAAATTAGTCACATGAGTCTACAGAAAATGTGAGGATCACAGATAGGCGTATGTTAAGTGTCTGTCATCCTTGGGAGTTCCCCTCCTCCCCTCTGGTGACCTGCTAGCTACCTAACATCTGTGGTTATCCAAATTGAAGCACACAGATCAAAGGCTTAAAAGCTAACATACACACAAAGGAGAAAACATGCAATATTTGTCTTTTGGGTTTGGATTACATCACTCAGGATGACTGTTTCTAGCTCCATCCATAGCAAATTTCATTTTTCTTAACAGCGGAATGATATTCCACTGTGTAAATGTACCACATTTCCATTATCCATTCATCAGTTGATGGGCATCTAGACTGTTTGCAATTTCTGACTGTTATGAATAGAGCAGCAGTGAACATGGATAAGCAAGAGAGAGAAAGAATCTAAGTATGGTGGGTAGGGAAAGAGAGAAGATCTGGGAGGAGTTGGGGGTGGTGGGAAATAATATAATAAAAATATATTGTATGAAAACATTTTAACAGAACTTTTTTTTAAGGAGTTCACCAGCCTCACACAAAGCCAGGGTAGACATAGTGTATGTTACAAAGCATGTTATCTCAGCGTGTGACTCTGCAAGGCTGCTCTCTGTCTTTGCTTTTTGGCTCTCTTTCTATGCAATAATCATTTAGCAAATTTAAAACACTTACATTAGGGTCTTCCAGAGAGGCAGATTGTGTGCAGAATTGACTCAAGCAAGGATGGAAGCTGGCAAGGCCAGAGGCAGGTCATTCAGGTAAAGTTTGGTTCCTTCCTCTTCGAGAAACTTTGGCTTTTGAGGCCCTCACCTAATTGGAAGGATTCACAATATGAAAGATAATCTCTTCTACTGTTTGTAGTCACTCGCTTGCCAACGTTAATCACATCTGCAAAATACTGCCGTGGTGGTATCTAGACTGGTGTTTACCAAACAACAGCGCCACACTTCACCAAGTTAACACATACAAAACAACAACAAAAAAAGAAAAAGGAAAAAAGGAAAATCAACCATCACAAAGAAAATCTGACACACAGCCTGAGGTCATCCAGAGGGGAGAAAACACAGCCAGATGGCTACGTCACGTGAGGAGTACTGACTGTCTTACCTACTGTGCCTTACATGCTGCGTCTCACCAAATCTAAGACACTTATGAAACTATCATATTTATTATTATGCACACTATGTGTTAAGAAAATAGACTGCCAATTAAACTGAAGTGCAGTGCATTCTTATGACATGGTTTTTATTTGATATTTATTCAATGAGGCTGTTGAGGATTATTTTTGGCAGTGCTTTTTATTATAGACTATGCTTTTACATATGTAAAAAGGAAAAAATCAGTGAAGGAAATTAAGATATTCTTAAAACCTCTTCACATTCAAATCCAACTCCTCTGTATCACTTCTTAATTCGCTGCTTGTGATGCTCAATTTTTTCCCACATAATATTGCCTCTGTATATCACAAGGGGGCTGATGCAACACTTTCATAGGGAACTATATAATATCTGAAAGCCTGTGGGAGCCCTTAAGTGAGTTTTGCAATTATGTACAGTGAGCCTACTTTTGTCTCTTGCTCCAAGAATGTTACTAAGCGTGCCCAACTCACTGATTGGGCAGTCTTATTTCTGCAGGCCTAGAAAACCCATATGTGCTATCTGTCCCTGGGTGTGTTTCTGGGCCACAAACTCCCAGTCTGCAGGTTCTGAAGCTGGAGTTTGGGATGTCTGTATATCCACTGGCCATGAGCACCATGTGGCAGTCAACACTCAAGTGAAACCCTTGCCTGAAATCTATGCGTATTCCAATTTCTGTCTCTGTTGCAAACACAGTCAGATGCAAGAGGGAAGTGTACATTTCAAGCCCACAAACTATATTGATATTAAGACATCACCAGGCCCTGGCAATGTGGTGGTGTCTAGCTTCAGAGCCCCACACACTTTGCTTCATTTAATGGGCATATCAGTTGTATCGAGGGGCACTGCCATGTTCCCTGGACTTTAACAACTGTCCCTGCTTTACAAATGAGTCCAAGAACGAAGCAGGTATGTGGAAGCCAAGTCTAACCAACTAAAAGTGTATATGCTCACTCATGACAAGTTCTGGCACTCCTCAGAGGTGGCCATGAAGACTAGCAAATTCTTCAGCGGGCCCCCCCCTCACCCCAGGTAGAGTTCTGAAAGCCCTGAAAATTTTGATGGGAAAACTGTAGGTTCTTAAGAATAAAGGGCTTTTCTGGGCAGTGGTGACACACGCCTTTAATCCCAGCACTCAGGAGGCAGAACTAGATGGATCTCTATGAGTTTGAGGACAGCCTGGTCTACAGAGCAAGATCCAGGACAGGCATTAAGAGAAACCCTATCTCGAAAACAAAAAACAAAAACAAAAACAAAAAAAAGAGTAAGGGGCTTTTTAGAAAGACCTGTCTGAGGACCGAGAGCCGCCATTCTAACACTGGCATTTCAACTCATGCCAAGATAGGGCCAGGTTTCCAAAGTTACTGCCCAGTGCCCAGTGTCAGCTGTTAGTGGGTGAATCAATGGGCACATGGGGAAGAGCATCGTTGACACAGCCCTGACACAGGCCACATTGAAGTCACAGCCAGAGAAGTCTGGAACAGCTGCTGACACTCCCCCTCTAGGCAGAGGAATCCTTTGATAAGGAAACTGGTACATGTGTGTACACACACATCTTACACCTAATAAGGCAGTGCACCATGTCAATAGTAGAAAAAGAAAGTCAAAGTCTCAACTCACAAAAAGATTATTAGCATTTTATTCCCTTGGATAAACACTATGAAACCCTTCCTGATCTCAAACACATTATTGGACAAATATTGCATCTTTCAATAGGCTTTGGGTCGCCTTTTAAAATGTTGCCAACTGCACAGAGTTTATTGCCCTGTTATCCACTGAGTAGTCATAGGCCTCCTCTCTCCAGTCTGGAGATGGCAAGGCCCTCTCTCCCCAGCTGACCACTAAGGAGTACTCCAAAGGCTCTCAGGATGGATTCTTCAGGAGCCAGAGGCCTGTGGTGTTTCCCTGTGCAGAAGCAGGATCTGGGGGTCCAGGACTCAGACTGGAAAGCATGTTCTTACCTCTTTCTTCAAGCACAGTCCTCAAACATAATCAAGGGTGGCTTTGGAATTCTGGGTATTGGGCTGAGGATGTAGCTCAGTGGTAGAATACTTGGAGACCATGTGAGAGGCCCTGGATTCAATCTCCACTATGACAACAACAAAACTGTACTTTTCCCCTTGCCTGTTGATTGATGGCTGTGGAGCATCAAGTCCAGGTATCTATCTACACAGTACAATAACTAGAGAGATCGTTTATCTTGGGGAGCCCAGGAGAGAGCCAGAGAGTCTACTGAGAATGCTCAAGCTCTTATTGAGTATGCAGTGGTTTGTTATTTGAATGCATCTTGCAGCAGTGAAGATGTGTGGTGGGCCTTAGTGCCAGCTACAGTTCTTCATCACTAAGAAGAGATGGTAGAAGGTCTAATTGAAAGCTCTCCTGAGACCCTGTGCGTATAAAGGAGAGCCTGAACCCTTCTAGAATCCCAAAGCTATCTGCACGGTGCATATGGCTTCTCCTTCCTGTCTTCTCCATGTGCAAGCTCACAGTGCAGCTGGTAGGCACCACCGCAGCCTTAGTGACCGACCCATGGCTGCCCAAGGCCAGGTTCTGCCCCCATTGTCTTCAATGCCACAGTTTTGTGCATCTGGACTAAGACACTCACTGATGGTGGACCTATGGTCTTGGGGTATATGGAGGTCTGGTGACCTTAATAAGTGCCACCCCTACTGTCACCACACCATCTACTGTACCTCGAGCTGAGCGAGGGAGTTCAAGAGTCAACGATAGCAGGCCTGCTTTGACTATTGGCAGCGGGATCTTGGACGTGTCACTTTTCATAAAGAAAAAAATCAGATTTTCTTCTCTCTGCCCTCTCACTTAGGTGACCTGGAGTGAAAAGGGTTCACACACACACACGCACACACACACACACACACACACACACATCAAGCTGTGTTGTATTTGATGCTGATATGGTGTCTAATAATTTGTTTCTGACATTGTCTTGCTGTGGGATGTTCTGTATGGCAAATGTGTTGTTCTGATTGGCCAGTGGCTAGGCAGGAAGTATAGGTGGGACTAACATAGAGGAGAAAAGAAAGAACAGGAAGGCAGAAGGAGTCTTTGCCAGCCACTGCCAGGACAAGCAGCATGTGAAGATGCCGGTAAGCCACGAGCCACGTGGCAAGGTATAGATTTATGGAAATGGATTAATTTAAGCTATAAGAACAGTTAGCAAGAAGCCTGCCATGGCCATACAGTTTGTAAGCAATATAAGTCTCTGTGTTTACTTGGTTGGGTCTGAGCAGCTGTGGGACTGGCGGGTGACAAAGATTTGTCCTGACTGTGGGCAAGGCAGGAAAACTCTAGCTACATTGTCTCCCTAGACTTGGTGTCCCATCACATACAGGAGAGTCCAGTTCCTAAGATTGCCTCCACCAGATCACGTGCCTGTGACAAACTTCACACTGCCGCTTATACTTCTGGTCACTGTGATGGAAATGTCCACACCCTTGGGGGTGCTACTTTGCTGGCTTTGTTTCTGGGACTCATAACACTTTCCTTGTGTTTACCACTTTGTTCTATAGACCACAGATGAGCAGTCAAGTGAAGGAGTACTTAGGGTCTGACATTGGGGGAAGGCAGTACCACTTCTCTGCTCCCCTTCTGCTCAACCACAGGGTGCTCTTCAAATCTTACTGTTGAAGAGGGTTTCTGGCATTAATCCTTAGACTTCTGCTCTTTCCAGAGGTCAGGGAGGGGATCACATTAATGTTCCAGGGACCGTTCTCCACTTTCTGGGCTCCTCTTTCAGGGAACTCTTGGAGACATCTACCAGAGGTTCCCAGAACCCCAGGAGCTGGCTTGGTCATGCACCTAGGAGAAGCAGCATTTTCTTACTAATACCATCTCAGTTACTCAGCATTATTGTCCACTAAACAGATGGTACCCAGGCCCTGCTCGGGGCAAGCTTGAGACAAGAACTAGTCTGATCTAACTTTTGGATTCCATGTGCTGAGTAGTAAAGACACTAACCACTGCTGAGAGAGCAGGAAGCAGAAGACAGTTTGTCACTTAGTCAGCTAGCTACAGGCTGAGAGGATGCCAGCACATACACCTTCCAGAGAGAGCATCATCGGCCTGGGTGCCAGACAGATTAGTTCAGCTTCTCTGCCTGGGAGGCTGATGGGCAGCAGGGCTGTGAGCTGTTTCTGGAGATTTGCATTTGATCTAAGTTACTGATCCAGAAAAAAACGGGCTCTGGTCACTAATCTGTTCTCTGCTGATCCTTAAACAGACACAGGGTATATATATATTTCTGCCAGCTGTGGAGGCTCACTACCCTGAAATGGCAAGGAATAAAATCCAAATGGAAACTCAAAGCAGTAAGGATAACTCCATTGATGTCCCCATGTCCAGGAGTAGGAAAGAATAGGTCCTGTGCCTCTCCTGCTGGGCCCCACCTTCTTGCCTGCTGCAAAGGTCTTTATTTTGAATGCCGATCCTCCCAGCAGAGGTAAAAGGAGCCCTTGTGACTAAGGAAGGAGCCAAGGGAAGCATGCTGCTGAGACAGGGAAGAACTAAGACATGAAAGGCAATCATCAACGTCTGATCACGCCGAGAGGCGGGAAGAGAAGACCAAGGAAATGCCATCAGGCTGGTGCTTCTGTCTCCGGTGACCTTTGAGAAAGCAGTTTCTGCTGTGTGTTGCTGCAGGATCCAGATGGCATGAAGCTGAAGGCTGAGTGAGCAGAGAGGAACAGGAGAATCCCAGCAACCCATGTTCAGATAAGCCAGACAGTGAAGAAAACACCAAGAACAGGGTAGGAAAAGAGGGTGTCAGCAGTCTCCCAGAGGAGAGAGTGTCTTGGGCACTGTTTATTGGGTAGCACTGGAGAGGAGAGAAGTGTGGGAGATGCTAGAGAGAACCTACTCATGGGGAGTCAGATGAGACATCAAGCCTCATCTTCATCCATGCCACCCACACCATGGGCAGTGTACACACTCGCAAATAAAAATATAAGAAAGAGGGTGGATGGACCAAAGGCAAGGTAGTAAAATAAGGTAAAAGGAAAGTGGAAAGGTGGACTACCAGGGCAGAAAGCTTCGAGCATGAACAGGGACTAAGAAGAAAGGGAAATAAGGAAAGAGAGACAGCATAACACAAATGAAGGGTGTGTGGAAAAGGTATGTAAAATCGTGTCATCTTGCAACCCAAGTAAGAAATATTATTATAGGGGAATAATAGAACATGTACGACATAAAAAAATAAAGGGGAAACTGGGAGTGAAAGGTTTAAATATGAATGGAGCTAGAGGATGGAAAGTGAAGGGGAGAATGGGGCTGACCCAAACTAAGGATGTGTGAAGAAGCCTTATGGAAACCCACTAATTGGAAAGCTAATTGAAAAATATAATTCTGAAAGGGAGTCTGAACTGAGGTACTTTGTGTGTGGGGGACAATGCTGCTCCCAGAAGGCGTGGGTTGTCAAATGAAAACCTTAGTGCTGGGCTTGGGATACTTCTCTATGAGTTATTGGGCAGGGGGACCTATAAGCACCAAAAGCAATACAGGCTATTGCCACGGCTCTTGGTTGGCCACCATAACTAGATGGCAAGACCTTATTGCTGAAGACATGACACATTTTTGGCAGAACACAGAGAAATTAATCTTGAACTGACCGAGAACCTCTCTACCTGATGTCTAGCTTTCATAGTATCAGATGGTGTTATACAGGCTGCTAAAGGAGGGCCAGGGAGCAGGAAGGCGACTTCAGTGGTCTCAGTGCTGGCTACTACATGCTACAATACCAATCTGCCAAGCAAGATGTGCCCACTGCTGTAGTCAGGGCACAGCAGTTATAGGGGATAACCAGCTGCATTCTGATTGGATTTGAGGCCTGTTTCACAGGAGGGACTTCATGTCTGGTACTATAAGCCTGTCCAAAAGCCCATATTTGGGGAGTTCATAGGCCCTAGGGAAGAATACTAGTGTTGCCTTGCTAAATGGTCATGTCGTCAAACTGCCTTCTAGATATTTTTTATACCCATAGATATAAACCTCAACCTCAGTCATCGAAGCTTCTTTTGGCAGCTGGTGATGGTTAATGTAGAGATCTGTAACTTTCTTTTTTTTTTTTTTTTTTTTTTTTTGGTTGTTTGAGACAGGGTTTCTTTCTGTAGCTTTGGAGCCTGTCCTGGAATTCACTCTGTAGACCAGGCTGGCCTGGAACTCACAGAGATCCTCCTGTCACTGCCTCCCAAGTGCTGGGATTAAAGGCATGCACCACCACCGCCCAGCAAGATCTGTAACTTGCAAAGTGCTGAGAAAAAGTGGCTCTGGGTGCTCAGCCATAGACAAGCCATGTCTATCAATCTCCCCACACCAAAGGCTGAAGGAACGCTGCAGAAGGGAAGGTTGAAAATGTATAGGAGCAGGACAATGGCAAAGAGATCTCTGAGAGGCTGTCTTCTAGACATGACAAGATCATCGCACACATGAACTCAGCAGCTGTGGTCACCTGCCCAAGACCTACACAAGATCAACCAGCAGGGATGGGGGGGGAGCTCCCAAGTCTCCATCCTTAGCTTAGGGGCTATTCTCAATTGATGGCTGGCTGCTGAGGGAAAGAGAATTGCTCTGAAGGCAGAGGGATGATGCAGCCACAGGTAAGCTGCCCATGCCCCAGTGGACAGTCGCACACCATGTGCCTATGAGCAGCACTAATTGAATTTGGCGGGTTATTAATTATTTAAAGAGGAAGAAAGCATAAAGTTGGGAGGGAGATGTGTTTGGGGGGTTACGGGGGAGCTGATGGGAGGTAGTAGGGATGGATATGATCTAAACACATTATATACATACATGAAAACTTCAAAAAATAAATTTTTAAATATTACTAAACATAGAAAGAAAAAAGTTATGGGACAAAGCACTGGAAATACAAAAGGAAAGGAATAGGGGCTCTGCTGAAGAATCCCTGCTTCTTCCGTCAAGGAGGAGCAAGAGTGGAGTCTGCTCAGTATGCAGCAGATGGAGGAAGAGCTGGAGGGTAAGTGGCACAGTGGGGGGCTTGAACTGTCACCACGCACAATATGCTAAACAGCTTCTCACAGGGCGGTGGAACAGGTCAGTGGGCCAGGACAGCCAGCAGTCAGTCCTGAGGACAGAACACCAGGTTAGCCCAGCAGGTCTGAGCTTCCGCCTGTGGCTTCTCAGGGTAGCTCAAACCCAGCAGGGTGGTACTGGGAGTATGGCCAAGGAGGGCCTCTACCAACTGCACTATGCTCCAGCAGCCTCTCCTCCTGGCCAGCAGTGGGGGGGTCTGTCCCCTCCCCTGAGGGAGCCCAAAGGCTTCCTTGGGGCTGGGCCAGGACTTGCTGCAGTCGCCTGTAGATTGAGAGCAGGATATCTGTATGGCGCACCTGGGACTGGCTGTCCACTTGTGCCCAGGGGTCATGTCATTTACCATCCAAGCTAGCCATTCTCTCTAGCAGTGCACACAGCCTCTGTTTTTCCAAATGCCTGCTTTGGGAAAGTATAGTAAGAACTCCGGCGGTATTATTACAAGGCATCCCCACGTTACTTTTATTGGTGAAAGAAAAGGAAGAACTATAAGAGGCTTTAAATATAATTTCAGCTGTTGTAAAATTCTGAATGGCTGTAAAAATGGTTTTAAAACTTTTAACACCTACTCGTGTGAACAAGTTACCTTGTCACGGGTATCTAGCTGGAATCTGAACAAATGATCTCAATGTCTGAGGTGTGAATTGCAGTGTAGCGAGCGCCATTGAACATGGACGCCGACATATTAAAAGGGCTGTGCTGAGGAAAGAAAGCCAGCTCAGCTTTCTCACTTAAAAGGGTTTACAGATTTCTATAAGTTTCATACAAATATATTATGTGCTATCCTTTATTATTCGTCTATATTATTTCATCTTTCTTAAAAGTGTGTATTTTGTAATTCTCATACACATTACGCGACATAAAAGAAGCCATCAACATTTTTTGCCGAGTCCCATATAAATGCCCAAGCCCACTCCTCTGAATCACTGGAACATTTTCATCATGACATGAAAAAGAAGCCCTGGGGAAAGACGTCAGGGAAGAGTGGAAGATGCTGCAGACTGCAGGTACAGTTTAGCAGTCCTCCCCACAAAACACTGTGAATGAGGAACAGTCCTGCAGCTGGAGAAAGCACCCTGTACCCCAAAGGAGGACTGCCAGGCCCAGACCCAAAGTGTAGATAACAGGCAGATGCAGCCCAGCTGGGCCAGCCTGGAGTTGGCATCCCCTGCCTGGGCCTGGTTGAAGTTCAGCTCCAATCCATTGAACATTTGTGTGGCTGAGTGCATTTACCTGTCCCTCTTGCCCTATGGATATCCCTCCCAGACTTCTTCACACACACACACACACACACACACACACACACACACACACACACAGCCATTGCTGTGCTTCACAGATGTGACAGTTTCTTGAAGAAATGTTTCCTTTCATGCCACCTGCAGTGTTTCTGGGCCTCTTTTCCAAGAATAACCGCGTACGGATCTTCTCCTCACAGACATTGAGCCTAAACCTAGGAGCTACAGGGTAGCAACCCCACAGTGGGAAGCACTCTAGAAAGAAAGCCCTTCTTGGTGGGAGAGGTCTGTGCTGATAAGGATAGGAACACCCAGAATGCCAGAGTCCCCAACTCAGCTCAGGTCAGAACTGAAATGTACTAATGCCCTGTTGGAGTTTCACCTCCTGCAGCTACCCCACTGTTAAACCATCTCTGTCCCCCCTTGCTAACTTCTCCATCGTCAGTTTCCACTCAAAACAAACTCTTATGTGTCTACCATCGAGGCTCCTCACTGCACAACTCCAGAAGGCTCCAGCTACACGGTGGCAAATGTGCCAGGCCATCTGGTGGCAGAGTCCGTGGATACTGTGTTCAGGGCAGGAAGCCTGGAGAGGAAGGACAGCCTCTATCCTTAAAGACAGGCCATGTGGTCGGGGGGGGGGGGGGGGGTGGGGGGGAGGGTGATGCAGCAAATGACAGCTGTGGATAGCTGCCCTGCGCCTCCCCTGCCCCCTCACTACCTCATGTATTTAGCAACATCCACAGGCAACTGTGAATGTCCATGGCCTGGGCATGCCCTTGCTGTAAACACCAAGCATCTTCTGCGAGGCCCAGAAAGCAGGTGTGTAGTGACTCAGAGCTTTTCCAACCACAGCATCAGAAAAAAAAAAAAAAAAAAAAAAGCAGCCCGATGGTGTCTCTTCTGTTGCAGAAGTAGGTCAGCCCATCAGAGGCAGCCAGTCACATGCCACCCATCAGCAAAAATCTGGATCGTCATGTCCCTCACCCAGGCTCATACAGAGCCTACGGATGGTGACCAGAGCCCAGGATAGGTAACCCTGCTGTCCTACTGACTTCGGTGTCTGTTTCAACAGACCCAACTCCCTGAGAAGAGGGGCATCTGTCATCTTTTGAGAAACTGCCTCTCAGCTTGCCTTCAAACCCACATTCTCTCCCTTCTTATTGCCCTCCTGGAAACACAATACACAGCTTAAGTGAAAGCAATTAATCTAGCCTTTTACCCAGACCAATGCGTGTTTTACTCTACGAAGTACCAGTTAATTATTTAATGGCATAGCAGTGCCAGCTCCCTGCACGGGCTCAGGCTAAGCTGCAGTTCATAACAGAGCTGCCCTCTCAACTACTCCTCAAAGGCAAGAAGGCTGCAGCCTGCCCTGCCCTCGCCTTGGGTGCCCCAGGACTAAGAGCACACTTGGAGAGGCCTGCACTTCCTGTAGTAGGCATCTTGTCCTGAGATGGCTGAAAAGGACTACCATCTCTGCCGAAATTAACAGCTAGACTTCCTTCTCCCTTCACATGGAGAAGGGAAGGGGCCTTCTTCCTCTGAATTCCAAAGGTGAGAGGCAGGAGACTCATTCCATTCACATGCTGGCACACATGGAATGCTTCCATCAGGGAGAGAACAAAGACAGCACACTGTCAAGTTGGTGGTCAGTGCCCCTGTGAATCAGCTTCAACTCAATCTCCACCAGGCAGCATACACAGGTCAGGGGAGCAAATTTCCACTAATTAGACAGAACTTCCCATAATCGACAATCACCATGCACACTTTAGGGGCAAGAGGGAGTTTGTGTTGAATCTGCATATTCAAAAGTTTGCAGACCAGTCAACAAAGCACATCTTCTACAGATACACATACTATGATGTGACTGCACATCAACAAGGAGTCACGTATAAAGTATTGAACATGCTAAAACAGCAAGTCCTGGAGGACCTAAGGACAATGAGGCCATGGTATGATTTGCAAGGCACATTTGTAGGTCCAAGGAGAGGCAATGCTACATAACCAGGCCAAGCATGGATGTGATATGCCAGGTGGGCAATGGCCACCACTGCCACCTCCTGCCTAGAAGTGACTTCATGGGCACCATAAATGTGGACCTTCAGGGCTAGTGACAATCTTGATGTGCTGCACTAAAAATTCTGTAAAGATGGTTAAGATTTAGCATGACTGGCTGCCTAAATGCTTCTTTTTATGTGTCTATAAAAGGGATATCATCAAAGCAGAGCCTTGGGATGATTAATCTGGCTGCAGCCTCAAGGAATCTAGGCAGGGCTTATTGCTAAGGCTGGATGGTGCAGCCAGATGCCTGGGTCACAGGCAGGGAGCCAGAAAGGAGGTGAGAATGAGGCCCCTGTCACACATAGTCACCAAAAAGACCTGGAGTAAGAGAGAGGGGCAGAGGAGCTAGAAGGAGATGACTTCCTTTGAACATTGTCACTAGAGGCAGAGGTCACACTGGTTCTCAGGACAGAAGTGGCTTTTCCAGCATCAGTCTCTCAGTTTGAAAACAAGGGTCATACTGTCCCTTAGTGTGAAACATCCTGACATTTTATGGAGGGGATGAGCTCTGTGGAGGCATGGATGAGAAGAGTGCTTTAGGGCCACTGCCTCTAAAAGCTAAGGAGGAAAAGAGGCCAAAGGGGGCCTCACCAATGTATGAACCAAACAGATAAGGGCTGCATCTGCCACAGGATGCACCTGCCTGAGTGTTCAGAGGGACAGGGCAGTCAGGTGTGTCATCTGCTTGGCAGAACGACTCTTCTCTCATCTGACAGAAGCGAATGAGTGTGGTTGTCTTCTCTGGCCTTCCATACCCTGCCCACATGGGGTAGGAGCTAGAGTCCATGTGTAGTGTGTATCCACCTTTGGACCCAGCACACAAGACATTTAAAGGATATGGTTGGCCTGTGTAGTTTATTGCATGTGTTTCTTTTTCATCCTTCCCTTATGCTCCTCTTTAGAGAACCAGAATCCAGTGCATCCCCTCCATACTTGGAGAAGAAAGCCAGCATTGGTCCAGAGAAGGAAGCCAGCCCTGATCCTGAGAGAATCTGGTGGCACAATAATGTAAAGGACACACCATCCTACCCTTCCCAAACCCAACTGGAGGAGTGGCCCATAGACAGTCACTGAAGACAGAAGGTTTCTTTACTATGTCCACCAAGTTAGTCCACAAGGTTCATCCAACTTTGGGAGAACTCAAAGGAAAGAAAGGCCATTACCGCAATGATCCATCCACAAAGCAGCAGCCCTCTGCTAGCTTCTTGGCTCTGATGCTGAGCCATATAATAGTTTGGTTGGACTTTAAGATAGAGCAGATATACAATCTCCCCTTCCCCCATTTGAGGTTTTGAGGTATCCTCTCCACTTTACGTCCCCCAATAGATGGCCCCATCAATGAGCAAGCTTCTTCTTGTTGTTTATTTTTGATATTGGAATTTAATTTCAACATTTCTCTCCCCTCCACCGCCTCACCCTCCAAACCCTCCCATATACCCCCATCTACTCTTGAGCAGACTTCTGAAGTCACAGCCCATTGGATCTCACTAATGGGGTTTTAGGACCACAGTGAAGGGCAGCAAAGCCTTGGAGAAAAGCAAAGGAGGTCACATCTAGATGAAACAGACCTTCTTATCTTGGGGTGAAGAAAGAAGATGGCTTGATCACTTATGGGTGGAACTGTAAACCAACATTAACCACACAGTCCAAGGTGTCAGAAGGAGTGTGATGCATTTGCTCATTCCAGAGCCTTAATACCCGACCATCCTCTCAACCTAGAGCCCACCCAACCACCTCAACAGGGTTTTGATTTTCCTCTCACAATCACAGGTTTACAGAAAGTGTAGGATAGAAATATCACTCGGATGTCCCTGGCTTCCCTGGAACCAGGCTTTGTCTTGCCCACTATGGAGACTGCAGTGTTCAGGGACAATCTCAGACCAAACATCATGCACTCATAAGCAGGGCAACCAATCAGAGGAAAGACACAGAAAGAGGCTGAACCCACCAACACATCTTATTTCACTGGTGAGCAAACAGACACTCTAAGAGGCTAGAAGAGCTCCCAGAATGTAAAGGACAAGCCCTGTTCTGTTGCAGGACAGTATGGTATAGAGATCTACACAGGAAGAACACAGCTCAGGCACACTGTAGAGAATGTCCCAGAGAAAGGTCTTTAAAAAATTTAGCACTGTCTCAGAGGATGATAGGGGCTGTAGAATTTTGTACACTTTCAGATGGCCCCTGGTAGGTCAAGGAAGGCAAACCTCCCTCACCATAAGCCTGCCTCCAGAATCAGCCGGGCCCATCTGAGAAGAATGAGGATCCCTTATCTATTTTTGGGAAGTCTTAGAATCTTCTCTGGCCTCAAATAGTCTTTGACATTGATTTTACTATACAGGATGTATTTTAAATTCAAGAAAGAGAGGTGTGGTCTCCTTCTCTGTCCCCTCATCCCTAGACCTTCAGCCAATCCCATTCTCTGAGTTGCCCTGGATTTATACTCAAATACTTTACCAGTAGAACTTTCTGACTCAGATCCATCATGTGATATCTGTTTCTAGAGCTGAAACAGGCAATGGACCAGCACTGCTCTGGGCAGTGACCACCTCACCTCTGTCTTGTGACCAAGCAAGGCCTTCCTCTGGAAGGCTGGAAGCAGAAGCCTCAAAGATTTGCTCTCAGCAGAAACTATTCTCCCAGAGAGGTGGGTATGCTTCATAGTCATGATGCCTCAGCAACTTCAAAAAATAATTGTTTCTGTGTCATGCTCTCCTACAGTTGTTGGGATCAAACAGCTTTACTCCGGGAGAAAAGAATAAGGGATAAAAATTGTCCAGGTAAATGCAGCCAATAGAACAATGAGGCTCCACTGAGCTGGGTTTGGCGGAGTTGTTTATTTTGTCCTTTTTATCTTTCCTAAGACACAGTGGACTTGCTATAAGGTGTGACTGTGAGACATGGGCATCTCTGCACAAAGGGAAGATGAAGCCACACAATTCTGGCTGAACTGTCTGTGTAAACTGCTGAGTGCTGGACCTGGGCCCAAGAGCTCCAAACTCTGCGTCCATAAGAAGGCAAAGACATTCACACATGGTAGTGGATCCTAGCCCCCTGAGAACTATTGGGGTACTTTGACCACTGTCCCATTCATGCACCAGATGGGAGTGACACACAGGTAGCCAGTCTTGAATAACAGAAGATATGGGCATCTGTTCTTACCGCCTGTCTTCACATGGCACAAGGGCCTACATAGGCATTTTATTCCTGTCTTAGTTAGGGTTTCTATTGCTGTGAAGATTCACGATGACCACAACAATTCTTATAAAGGAAAACATTTAGTGGGCTGACTTACAGTTTCAGAGGTTTAGAATTATCATTATGGTGGGACAGGACATCATGCAGGCAGACATGGTGCTGGAGAAGAAGCTGAGAATTCAGCAACACGAAGTGAACTGACACACTGGGCATGGCTTGAGCACATATGAGACCTCAAAGCCCACCCCCCACAGTGACACACATCCTCCAACAAGGCCACATCTACCCCAACAAAGCCGTGCCTCCTAGTACTGCCACTCCCTAATAGTTTGTGGGGGCCAATTACATTCACACTACCACAACTCCCATGTATAAAATCCAGTCCTGGGAAATAGCTAGAAATAGTCAAGGAACCCAGTCTCCAAGGTGGGAAAGGGTGGCATTTAAACCTAGTTATTACAAAAATCCTGAAGGGCTCAGAATACTCTAAAAGGAATTTTCTTACCCAAAGATGACAAGCCAACAGATCAAACACCTGTCAATGTGTGGCAGATATTTGGCTGGAGATGGCCAAGTATTGAATGATAACATTAATAATAAATCTAACAATAAGTATGCTACAATTCATATTTGTTAATAACTTGTTATGTGCATAGCGCTCTAAGCAGTATGGGGGGAAAGCATAACACTGCTAACCTATAACCCATAACACATCCAAACAGACCTCCAAAACCCTCACCCAGTCTCCTGTTTTCATTGGCTCCTCGCTGAATTACATCATCCTTCAGGCCTCCCCCACTGCACTAGACACCGCAAGAGAAGCCAAGAGAAACCAGATATAGTTGCTCTCTTTCAGAGAACATCATCTGGGTATAAAAAGAGTGAGTATCCAGAGCAGGCTCTTTGAGCTGGGTCTCCTGGAAGTGGAAAGAGAATAGAGAACTTTCTCAGTAAAGAGAACAGTGTTAAAATCACGCAACAGGAGAGTTTATAAACACCATGACAAACAGCTGGCAATAAAGGACAAAATGATAATTGCCAACTGAGCACTTCTGACAGCAAAAGGCAGACAAGTGAGAAGAGGTGCCTGTTTGAATTGGGGAGATTGGGAAAGATGCACAGAGAGAGAGAACAGTTGTTTTATCAGGCTCTCAGAAACTGGGCAGGCTTCACCTGAGCAGCAATAGAAAGAGGGCTTATCAGCAAGAGCATCCTTCATCGCTGGCAGTGGGTAGCTTTGATCTGGTTGGTCCACAGAAGAGCATGAACCAGAAGATGGAAAATTGGTTAAAGGGGGCTAGGTCGACCACACCTCAGGGAAATGTGGGCTGGGCCTCAGACTTAGAGAACACGCCCCTCACTTCAACTGCTCAGAAAGTCACCCTCACTCCATACCCTCCAACATCACACCATGTGGGGACACTTTTGATTCAGAGTGCTTTTTCTATCAAAAAACAAAACAGAAACCTCCAGGTCTACTGAAAACAGCTTATCTTAAAATTGCCATTTTCCACTTACTCTCTGTGGGTGGCAAGGGCTCCCTTTCTATCCCTCATTGCGCTGGGCAATTTGCTAACACAGGACGTGGAACCAAGATGAGCGGGCTGCGTGCGTTCTCTGAGTTTCCACACACCGCTGGCAGACTCAGAGACAGAACTAGGTAGGGACTCATCCTCCGTAATGTACAAGAAGAAGGCAGCCCACCAAGGCCCAGTCCTGACCTCACAGGATCGGGTAAAGTAGGAAGTGAACCCTACCAACTCCTCCTAATGCCATCATGTGTTCCTGTATGCACTGTCTTTGCTTTTACAGTTTCTGTGCCATTGATACTCCAACAGGGTGAGGGTGTGAGCAGGGTGCTTCCTGCCCTTTGTGCACACTGCCCAGTATCTATCTGATCTGAACAGCACTGTTCTCTCTCTCTCTCTCTCTCTCTCTCTCTCTCTCTCTCTCTCTCTCTCTCTCTCTCTCCCTCTCTCTCCCTCTTCCTCTCTCTCTCCACTCCTTTCTCCTCTTCCTCCTTCTTTCTTTTTTTTTTTTTTTTGGTTTTTCAAGACAGAATGTATCTGTGTAGCTTTGCTCCTTTCCTGGAACTCGCTTTGTAGACCAGGCTGGCCTCGAACTCACAGAGATCAGTCTGCCTCTGCCTCCCAAGTGCTGGGACTAAAGGCATGCGCCACCACCACCCCTCTTCCTCCTTCTTTTCTTCCCTTTCTTCTTCATTTATTTTTTTTCCTATTGCTACTGGCTCTACCTCTGAACGACACATCATCTCTCCTCCTTTCTCTTTTTACCTAGCTCATTCCTACTTGTTCTTGGGTACCAGCTTGGATAGTGCTAGAGTTGGCTGTGTAAGTTTTTCCCTCCAAAATTTCACCTGTTAGAAGTGTGATCTAGAATAGCTATGTTGGGAGGTGGTAGAGAAATTTGAAGAGTTCAACCTAGTGGAAAGTTGTGGTGGTATTGTGTTCCACAAAATATTGTTCATGCTAATAAACTTATCTGGGGTCAGAGACAGAATAGCCACAATATTAAACATAGAAGATAGGCAGTGGTAGCACACGCCTTTAATCCTAGCATTCCAGAGGCAGAAATCCATATGTTCAAGGATACAGCCAAGCATGGTGACTCACACCTTTAATCCCAAAAAGCAAGCCTTTAATCCCAGGGAGAGGTGGTAGAAAGCAGAAAGGTATATAAGACGTGAGGACTAGAAACTAGAAGCATTTGGCTGGTTAAGCTTTTAGCCTTTGAGCACCACAGTTCAGCTGAGATTCATTCTGGATGAGGACTCAGAAGCTTCCAGTCTGAGGAAACAGGATCAACTGAGGAATTGGTGAGGTGAGATAGCTGTGGCTTGTTCTGCTTCTCTGATCTTCCAGCACTCACCCCAATAATTGGCCTCAGGTTTGTTTTTATTAATAAGAACTTTTAAGATTCATGCTATAGAAAGTGATTAGATTATTGAGGACACCTTCTCTTCCACTTCCTCTCCCTCCTCCTCTCCCTTCTTCTGTTCACTTTTTTATTTTGTTGTTGTTGTTGTTGACTTGGGGCTTTTTTTTTCTGCTGCTAAGAATCTAGCCCTGGGCCCTGTGGGCATCAGCCACTGAGGTCCATTACATGCCGCACTAAAGGAATGAATACTGATCTCCTAGAGGAAGTTCTTGTTAGAGTGTTGTTATGAAAGCACGACCCCCCCCTCCCTTTTCCCCCTCTGGCTTCCTGGCTCTATAAGATCTCTCCTTTTCACACATGCTTTCACCATGATGTCACACAGAGACAGCCCCTCACTAGAGGCTAAACCAAATTGTTTGCTCTCTCTTGGATGTCCTGTCTCCATAAGTGTGAAACAATAAACTCAGATTCAGTTGGGTTGCAGTGGTAACAGGAAACAGCCTCACAGGTAAGACTCCTTCCAGGAAGTCAACACTGCCCACTCACCATCCATGCCTTTCCTATAGACTGCCTTGGTCTTGTATTTATTTCTCTTACAGTCTCAATCAACAGTATCATGGTTTCTAGTTATGGGAGTTATAGCCTGTGAGTGTAAGACTACACCTGGCTTGATGGCTGTATTCCCTATGCTGGCCATTGCTCCTTGTGCCCACTAAACATTCAGTAGAAATTTGTTAGAAGTGTAGATATCACTATTATTTCTTAAACATTACTTTTCATGGTCATACAATACCTTATTTTAAGACTATATCATAATTTAGTATGTTCAAAAATTCCAGTGTCCAACAATAACTTTTGAACAATCATTTATTGTCTAATTCATTTATTGTTTGTCTTTTCCCACTAAACTGGGGAATGTAAACTGGTTTCTTACAATACATGAAGAACAAAGACCATTGTGATTTCCACACACAAATATGTCCTCAACAATTAGTACAGTATTTATAATGAACAACTTTAACAGACCTTAATAGCTATTAAATTTGAAAAATAAAAGAATTAATGACCTTGGGAATTATTTCTAATGTATTGTCATTATCAATAAACCATAACGAGCTGGAGAAATAGCTCAGTTATTGAGTATTTATCAATACAAGTCCAGTTCTCAGCACCCACATCAGGTAGCTCACAACCACCTTTAACTCCAGTTCTAAAAAATCTTATGCTCTCTGGCCTCTATAGACATCTGAACATATGAGCACAAAATAACACAGGCACACAGACATGCACATAAGTAGAAAATAAGTCTTTCAAGTTTTTCAAGTCACACAAGAAGTAATCTCAAATCCAGATTACTTACCTTGAACATATAGAGTGGTTTCTGTTGCACATGTATACAGTAACAATTTATTCTCTGACCATCCCTCATCATCTAAGAAGGCTATTTCTCATGTCCTCTACACACTGAAGCACATTTAAAATGTACCTTCTAAGTATTTGTCAACCAGGCAGATGCAAATGGAATTTTCGATTTTGGCTACTTTGCATATATTTTATATCATGGAAGGATTAACAATTTTAATTAATTTGTCAATGATCCAGTTGTCTATTTGTAGTCTTTGTCCATTTTCCTAGTAGAGTCTTCATGGTTTTTGTTTCAATACAGGTGAGTTATCCAAAACATTCATGCTTTGTCTTTGACACTCTAACATTTGTCTTTTCATTACAGACTCCTTTTGATACATGAAGATTTTTTAAAATAGTGAAATCTGTTGTTGTTCATTCCAGTATTTTTCTGCCTGGAATTTTCTTTTCATTTAGAGGTAAGCACAAGCTTAAATTTGCTTCTAGTCTTAAAATGGCTTTATTTTCTTTCATGGACAGATATCCCTCTTGTTATATAGCAAAAAGTGAGGTTTGAAACATTACATTTTCCCATCCTGATGATATCTGCATAGTAGCCATAAGAGTGTCTTTCTCAGGGCTACTCATACAACAGGTTCCTCTGTTCTCCCATCTTGCACAGCATTGACTTGTGATGCATTCTGAAGCATAAGCCTTCCTGTATTCAAAGTCTTTGTCATAACTCTAGGCTATTTTCAACTATTTGATTTTTAGATAAACTTTGAAATTATTTCCAAGTCTTCCCCTCATCCTGAAAGAAGTCAGACTTTGAGAAAAACAAACGTATCCGTGAATATAAGGAGAATCAATTTAAATGTATATGTTAATATAAGGAGAATCAATTTCTTCACCAACTCAGTTTTCCTACTGGCCTTTCCTTCATCTCTTCCTGAGGCTCCTGGGTGTCACTGGGCAGACACGGTGGAAACCAGAAGTACTCTGCCCCCACGCAGACATCTTCCACTACAGGCTGAGTAATGTCCAGGCTGGCTCAGGCTCACTAGCTGTGGCATCTCTGAAGGAGGTGCTCCTGTGAGATTCATACAGCAATTATTCAGCTAATTTGCAGCCCAAATGAACATTTTGATCTGAAATCATTTAGTAAATTGAGCCAAAATTAAGATGAGATATAGGATTTAGGAAATAGCAGGACACCGTTACAGATGAAGGGAGGGAGGGAGAGAGGGAAGGAGGGGAAGAAGAGGGGAGAAATGGAGAAAGATGAGAAAGGGGAGAAGGAGGAAGAGAAAAGGGGAAGGATGAGGAAGAAGAAAAAGGGGAGGAGAAGGTGGAAGCAGAGAAAGGGGAGGAGGGGGAAGAGAAAAGGGAGGAGGAAGAATTATGAAACAGTCTTCTCAGCTGCCTGCCAGGCAGAGCTGTCTCTCCCCGTCACAGTTTCTGCATCTGAGGGTTAAGTAGGGTGGACCAGACCATTCTCATAGTCCTTTCCTCACTGAGGTCTACCAGCCACTCACACATTGCCCATGCCAGTCTTCGCACTGAGTAGCAAATTTGGGGAGCTCTCCTTTACTGGCCCTGCTCCAATTATGCAAAATGCAATTCTACTTTACACATCACAACTGTGACTTCAAGGACAAATCAGTGTCCCAGACGACTAAAGCAGGACATAGGTACAGGGGACACTGAGGACCCTCCCACTAGCTACTGGACTTTGAAATTAAGGTGAGGTATTAGTGGCCCTGGCCTAGACTCTGTAGAGAGTGTTGCTGTCTCTGAGGACATTCCTCTTACTCTGTGAAGTATGCAATCATATCCGCAGTAATTGCAGGGCAAACCGTTCCCCAATGCCTCACCACCAGAGAGATGAGTTCTGATTCAGAGACAGCCTCCAACCCCAGAGGACAAGGCTTTGCAGAGGACCCACCACATGTAATGCTGGCTAGATGAAGGCACGGACTCCCTCCGCAAGGCTCAACTGTGCAAATCCAGATCCATCCTTACAGACTGTATCAACCCCACTAGGAATGGCAGAGAAGAAAAGCTCAAGTGCCTGGGGAGATCCTGGAAAAGGAAAGACATTGTGAGACAGCTCTGGGACCAATTCTCAGCACTCCGCTAGGAACGGCAACACTGAACTAAGTATTTAGCATCTCTAAGCTGCAGTTGCTACACCTATAAGCGAGCATTGCTAGCTTGATGGGTTAATACATGGAATGTTGTCACCACATGGAAGTGACGATGTGCCTTTCTTTTCTTTTTCCCACCCCAGAAGGAGAGATGACCCAGAAAGAAATATAATTCAAAAACAAGAAATCTCTGATCTCCACCTGAGGCAAATTAGACCCTCTCGACCCTTTCTCTTCATACCAGTCAAACAACAATGAAAACATGAACAACAAATAAGCCAATGGGTACGAGTCTTCTTCATCAGGCAAAACACATCCTAAGGTAAGATGTCAAATTTTACCGACTAGAGGAGCGCGAGCCTGCCTGGCATGCCCACAGAGCCTGCTGTTGCTGGGTGGTGGTGCTGAGGGCAGGTCGGAGGTAATTAGCCTCTGATTCCCATCATTACAGCAGCTCCTGGAGGCTGCCTGGGCCCTGGAAAGGGCCTTCTGTCGGCTGATGCTAATGATGATGTTCCTGTGTTAACCTTCCCCCGGGGTGTTCTCCATCACTGGGCAGCCAGAAGATGAGTGATTTCCTGACTTGGCTTTGCCTCGCACAGCTGGGCAGCTGCCTGTGGGCTGGAACCAGGGGACTCTTCCTGGGTGATTTTCTTTCACTGTAATGGTATTTTCGGGGAAAATAGGATCACAGCCTTCGGATACACTTCCTGACTCTCTAGAAAAGATCCAGTGTGGGCAGCATGCCGTGGGGGCTGTCAGTCAGTCCAGCATCTGCCATTCCCTGCATGCAGGATGTTTTCCCAGGGTCTGTCACGTGGCTCCTTATCCCCCCTGTCACCCCAGCACCAGGTCATATGGATTCTGATTACTTTTGCCCCCTCAACCCCCTGTTTCCTGCAAGCTCCGAGGAGGGCCCATATCCTGCTTATGCCCCAGCATGGCCCCCGGATCCAAACAGACTTACTGAGAGCCAGACTGCAGCGTGAGGAAGGCACTGGAAGACAAGGGAGGTTGGGGGCTCTTTAGATCACTCTGTCATATGGGACCAGCAGCCTCACCAGAGTCAAGGTGGTCACAGTTTTGATTTCTTCTACCTGAAGTGACTTTTTTGTTGTTGTAAATCCCAAATTAGAAAATGGTATTCCACTAAAAGAATCCATTCTGTCAGAATAAACACAAATGTGAGAACTCAACAGTATGTATTAAAGTCCAGGAGTTCCTAGGACTACACCACTTGGAAAAGGCTTCTAGAGAGTTGTGGGAACAGTCACTTAACTCTAGGAAGCTTCAGAGGACTAAGATGTACAGTGCTGATCTTACACAAAGCTGGTAAATAATTTGCAAATTAATGTAATGAATGGTGAGCCAACACAGTTGGGTGGGTCCCTGAGCAGCCCCACAACCTCACACCCAACAGTGAGGGCCACAGAGTGCCACAGAGATGTGCCAAGGGGACAATGCCCTTGCTGTCCCTCAAGTTCCACTTTGATTGTTAGACCTAGTGTGACCAACTGAAGGACCTCCTTCAGTGACGTCATAGAGCATGTGAGCTCTACACAGATCAGAGGCACATAGGCAGGTGCACTCAAGACTTCCTTCCCTCCCTGCAGAAGGAGGAAACACAGACTTACTGCCTTACGAGATAGAGGTCTTCATTGAGGTTTATTCCTTTGTAGGGGATTGATTGGAAAGGAAAAGTATATAATCTGCTAGCATTGTTATTAAAAGCACCAGTTAATCCCACTGTATAGAGCTGTGATTTACTTAGTAAGGGGTTCGGAAGGCAGGAACTGAGGCTCCTGGCCACTAACAGGATGCATCACTGCCCTGCTGATATACTGAGTATCAGGAGGCAGGGGAGAAAATAAGCACTGCCCTGCAGAGTCTCCCTTCACCATCTCTTGTGAGCATTGCCCCACCCAGTTGCCCAGTGAAGAGGAGGAATCCAGTCCTTCCTTCAGAAAGTCTGCTCTGCAGTGTACATGGAGGTCCCCTTAGGCAATGTGCGGCTTAGAGAGAGAACCCCCTGCAGACCCCACACACTCCATCCCTGACGCTCATACTTACCTCACTCTGCAGGAGCCCATGCCTCTATTGTAGCTCAGCACTTGCTCTCCTCTACCTCTTGTACTCCCATATGCTGGCACTCCTGTACTGACTTGGAAACCCCAGGGCACACTGTGAGTCCTTTTTCACAGTTCTACACCCCCGTGAGAGACGGCACCAAGTGTGTGAGTACTCATCTGCCAACCAGGTGGGCTACCCTTCAGTTCTGGCCTTTGTTCCTGGCCCTACCTTCTTGTCTTCCAATAGGATAGGACCAAGGCTACCTCCACCATGAGCTGCGGGTGCAGAGGGATATGCACTGCTTCCTTATGAGATTGTTTGCTGTGTGACCACCAGCAACTGCTCCCACCTGCCCTATTTTGGGCTGTGCCCCAGCTATCTGTGAAAGCTGAAAATAAAGCTCTTCCTCATGGTCATACAAAATTGACACTTCAGGATTACTAAGAAGTGTTGAAGCTGAGAGATCGACATGAATGCAAATTACATACATTTGGAGTTAGAGATTTACATCTAGCAAGTTTCCCCAGTTCATTTCAGTGTTAAGACTCTCAGTCTCAGCAAAGGGAAGCAGTTGCTGGTAGCCACACAGCAAGCACTCTCCTAGGCAACAAGTATATATCCCTCTGCACCTGCAGCACACTGTGGAGGTAGCCTTTGTCCTATCCTATTGGGAGATAGGAACGGGACCAAAGGCCAGAGCTCAGCAACAAGAAGATGAAAAGAATTCTTGAGTGGCACAGCTTCTCTTGCCCATTTGAGGTCTATGTCTGAACTTGAGGCCCATGAGAGCAAAGGAAGATTCTGAGCTTTTGGTCTATGCTTCCAGAATTTCAACACCCTATATTTTCTGTTTATGAGATAGTTCCTACAAATTCCATTCAGCTGCCATAAGTCAGCTCAGTGTCATCAGCCAAACATAAATTTAGACTAACCAGACAGATCTGGCTGTTTGAGTTCCCAGCTACTCTCATGGGCCTGGGTTCACATTAGGGGGGAAAGAAGGAGCTCCTGTAGGCCCCCCAACCCTAACTGCCTGCCTGGCCCACTCAGAGCTGTGTTCCCACCAATAGATGAAGGGAAGAAGCCGCGGCAGCTGAAGGATCACCCTGCATTTCTGTCCTTTTTCCTTGTGGGGGCCTCTGGACCTAGGTACCTGATGTCAGTGTTGCTCTAATTGGACTATGGAATGAGGGGGAATCTGGAGCTCACACGATAGAAGGATTCAGCTCAATCTGCAGCTTGTACTGAAGAGCTAAACTGCACGTAATTCAGTTAAAGAAGAAGGAAGCAAACCTCATCACAACAGTTGAAAACACGAGAACAACAAATAAACAGCTGCTTTGAGTCAGAACAAGGAGGCCAATTTGATCCTTACAGAAAGAAAAGTGCCGCCGCCTTGCATGTGCTCTGTGTGTGTGTGTGTGTGTGTGTGTGTGTGTGTGTGTGTGTGTGTGTCGCATGTGCAGGAGAAACAGCTCCCTTCAAGATGCTGCAGCTGTGAGTACAGCATTAACCATGTTCCTCGAACAATTTGCTAGATTAAAACTACGCCATTCATAGCACGCAGGCTTAGCCAAGTCTCGATACTAATGGGCTGCCCTTACAGCACTTGCGTTCCACGAGCTGTCACTGGGCTATATAGGGGGAAATATTTATACTCTGGGAGCCAAATAACCCTGGATTTGTAAATGTACTCCATGCCTACCAGCCACAGGTGAAAGTGTGGCAAATTACAGAGTTTTGTCCATTCCCTGTGCAGTAAACAAACAGGCTGTCCCAGAACTGTAAAACGCTAAATTCCTCTAAACTTGAGTGGACCAGAATCTCCCAGGGTTCTATGAATTAGTATTTTAATGGGAGCCCAGGGTGATTCTCTTGCACATGAAAACTGAAGTGTTGGTAACATAAACTATCTAAAAGCATCAGTTCATATTGCTGTAATAATTCCACATAACAAGAATAACCCACATAATCTCAATGGTATGCAATAATGGGCACTTCCTCCCAGAAATCAGTGGTCAATAGAGGCAGCTCAGCTTCCTCTATTGTAGACCTATAACTGTAGACCTATAAGTGTTTGGGAGGGTGGGAGTGGGAGTCTGTTCTTCATATTTATCCAGGGTCCAGACTAAGAGTGCACTAAGTCCTCTCCTAGCCACAGCAACAGTGGAAGAGGGCGATGTGGAAATCCATACAGTCCCTTTGGGCCCAGGATCAGATTCAGTTCCCTGACACTTCTACCCCACAGTAAAAGAATGAGAAACACACTGCCTACAAGAAAACCACAGCAAGGATTCAGATTCATAGAGGGGTAAAGAATTGTACCCACCTGGGCCTTACAGCTGTTTCCTTTAACAAGAGCCTCAATTCTCCTGCCTATAAAATGGGCAGAGTAAGTCATACCTTGATCTATCCCCTGAAAGTATTGCTAGCATGTAGTGAGTGCTTGCATTTGACAGTAATTTCTAAAAAGTGTAGGTGATGTGTCCATTTATTGACTATCATTCCTGTCACAAGAGCCTTGAAGGTTGGAAGACTGTGGTAAACCAGATGACCTTATGGTCTGCCAAGATCTCCTAATTCAAATTGCCAGGCTAAGCTATATATTGCTACACATTATTACCCATCCATGCACCCTCCCTGCTCACATGCCCTCAGCACAGCACAGAGGTAAAAATAAGACATCTTAAGGCAAGCACAAGGACTCTAGGGGAGATGCCATGATGAGATTTCTTGGTGCCCATCCCAGTCCAAAAAGCTGCTGACAAAGGCTTGTTGTATTCGATGAATTGTTGTGATTACCATGTATTTTGCTTGGAAGTATTCTGCCTGGTACCTTAAAATTAATATCAGGGGCATTATAAATTGATGCTGTTGTGTCTCCACACAAGTACCTTAATCATGACAACCCAATGATGTAGAATCATTGCCCAGTTTTTAACCATTACTTTCTTAGAGGTCTGTTATATCCTGGAACCATTCGGACAAACTGGCATACACACACAAGAAAGGGAGTGGGCAAAGATAACCTCAGGTGTCAATCCAGCTGGCTTAGGCTTGTAGACAGGCCCTACCCCTGAGCCTTCCCTTTTCATTAGTATGCACACGAGACACAGCTCATGTGTTCATGTGGATGCCCCAGCATCCCTGCACTCCAAGGATAAGCCTTCCCACAAAGCCCCATTTGGGCCAGCTACCAAGAGAAATGGCATGCTCAGGTAAAGGAACCTGTCTCTTCGGGATCAGTAGGGGTTGTGACGAAGATGACACACCCCTGAGCTTCTCCAAAGGCATGCCTGGGTAGGACATTTTCATCAGTCTTACCTGTAACTTCAGACTTTCAATCTCTCAAGCTAAGTATTTGGCAAACCAAAAACAAAATCTTGCATTTGTTCTTTTAGTGATATTTCTTTATACTTTTTCCAAATTTTACAAGCAGTCTTCAGAATCTGTCTTCCAAATATCCTATTTCTCCTCTGTATTTTCAACTAATTTGTATTCTGTGACTGAGCTTCTTTCTCCCTCAGATCTTAGAAGCCACTAATTTACTTCTCAATCATTGCCATCTCCTTTAACTTAGCTACCAAATTTTCCAATTGGAGAACAGGATTTTTAGTGCCAGAAATTATTCATTGTACTGTGGCTGCCTCTTCCCCCAGTCTTTAGTTTTATAATTCCCGTAGCTCTGAGGTTTGCCCTACTGCATGAAGCAGCCTGGCTGGGTGCTCTGGCTACGCCTCCCTCTTGATAGTTGCCATATTGTGTTTTCATTCTCCACAGTGTACCTGTGAGCCTTCAAAGCTGCTGAGTTTCCAAGAGCATGGTAAGCTGTCTTTCCTCTATAGATGCTCGAGAGGAAATCACCCTGCTTCTACCCCTCCCAGTATAAGAGTGAGAGAGAGACTGACCTCTGCAGCCTTCTAAAGCTTCTCTGGACCCAAGAAGACCAGTCACATCCAACTGTTAGCATCTCTCTTGAAATGTCTAATATCTATGTCAAACCTAATGCCCAAGACAAAACTCTTAGTTTTTCCTAAGAACGTATCACCCTGACATCTACCTCCTTCCTTAATCCACAAACTAGGAGTTACCTTCATTATATAACTTCCTTCACTGTGTGCAGCCAAAGCCATCGAGCTCAATTACCAGACAGCAAAATCTGTACTTCTGTCTATAGTAATCAGGTTTTCTTTATTAGGATATACAGTTCTGCATTTTGACATCCTGCTTCTAAATATTTATTCAGTATTTAAGCATGCAACAAATATGCATTAAGTATCTATTATATGCAAGGCCTTGGGATAGGTGCTTGGACATAACCGTGCAGATCTTGTTCCTGGCCCTGAGATGCTTATTGCATGGAAATGAGAAAGCATATATGCAAAGAGCAGATGCTGTGCAGAGGCCTAAATATCCTATGAGGATGAGGGATAAGGACTGTAGAAATGGGACTACAGATGCCTGTTTTCTTTGAAATGTCTGAAGGGATCCAATTCCTTCCTCCCTCCACCTTTATTATCTCTTTCTCTTCCACAGAAGGTTCTAGTGGCCTGTTTCCATATGTCTCCACTGTGTATTTTCCCTGACAGTTGCCTCCTTCACACACATCTGTCCAGCTCCAACCCCTATGCCCTGGCAGGAGCTACAAACCTCAGCCATTCTTAACCTTCAGGAACAAGGCTAGGAATGTCACATCTCTGTGTTATTATCTCCTACAGCAGCTGTACACCACATTTTATCATCATTCTATATCCTCCTCCTCCCCTTCCTCCTCCTTCTCTTCCTCCTCACAGTATGCAAACAGTAAAGTTTCAGAGAAGAGAAACTTAGCTGCCCACATCTAGTTCTAGGTTCTGCTTGCTTTGTCTCTGTAAGTGGTTCTTCTGACCTTTGTGGACATCGGTTGCCTCTTTTATAAAATGAATAAAATTAGACAAGACTCCTTTGGAGGAAAAGATTCCATATAGACTTGACTTTCCGTGAACTTCTAAAACCTGTCTTCTCTGCACTTAACAGAATGCATACCTTTGATCCTGGTGAAGAAAAGTCTAATGGTGAGCACCACCCCATCTAAAGGTGAGCACCATTCCATCTAAAAGTGAGCACCATCCTATCTAAAGGTGAGCACTATACCTTCACACACAGCTGGCCTGTGTTTGAGAGGTCTTGCTATTACTCCGAGGGACATTTGTGGGCCAGAAACATCCTCATCACTTTGAAAGGCAGTACCTTGGGACTCCTGAATAAGAATCTACACTTTTATCATATACTAGTCAGAAGATTCCTGGGTATTTTAAATCTGAGGGGCACTGTTCAAGATGACAAATCCCCAAGCCCCTAAGGGAGGCAGGTTTCAGTTTGACCAAGAAAGGCTTTCTTCTGTAGGGAGCAGACTGGAGATGAAATGGGAAGGTGGAAGGCCATGGGGCCTCTGCCATTGGGTTAAAACAGAAGTAGGACCAGCTTGTCTCTGAGATGGATGGAGAATCCATAGGATTTTAGAAACAAGTGGCTGCCTCTGAGGCAGGAGGCTTCTTTTACCCTACTGCTATCCATTGCTGTGGTTGCATGTGAGGTGAAAATGGACCCAGAATCCATGCCACTGCTGATCTGAGCTGGTTCTGAGATGGCTCTACTAAGTGTGGAGGAGATGGAAGATGGAGGAAGAACAAACAGACAGTGAGACCAGGTCTATCCTGAATGTGTAATTCTGGGAAGTCTGTAGACTTATTCCTTGCTGGATGACACAAGGACCCTTTCTCCCCTCCTGGTCAAGGGCCTGGATTCTCAATTTAGAAGCTAATTCTAGTTCAAATTAGTCCATCTCACAGATAGAATTAGAAGCTGGGTGATGATTTGGAAAATACAATCAATTTAGTCCAATTGTTCTTGCATGTCAGCTTTGTCCAATAATGAAAAATTTGTTCCCCGGGCTCTAGTGCTGACAAGGAGCCATTATCCATGGGAATGAGCTCATCTGTCAAGGCACAGGAGCTAAATGGGTGTGGAAATGGATGCAAGCCAGAGCCAGGAGGGAAACTGAGGCAGAGAGCCTGGTGATCAGATGCTCATGGGGAAGCATAATATATCTCCCATGAGGTCAGGCCACAACACAAGGTCAATTTCAAGACAATGTCCTTTGCATCTGGTGCCTTAGATTCGATGAGGATGTGGTAACACACAGAAGCTCATTTCATGGGGTCACACTTAAGAGCAAACAACATGATTTATGTTAAACCTCATTCATTTGTCCATTTAAAAATATTCACAACATCAGACATTCACTGGGCATGTGCCAAACATTTTACTGGGTGAAAGAGCAAGACATAGTCTGCACTTCTGTGAACTTATACACCGACTGTAAAAAGAAATGATGGGGATGATAATAGTGGAGTGGTGGTGATGGTGACGGTAACCATGATCGGCATTCACCCCAGAAGACAGCGCTGGCTGACAACCAATTTTAGTGTGCAGTGAAAGATCGTTCCTCCCACTGCTCATTTGGGCTATGAGCTAAGAGAGATTAAAATGCTGTTGTTGGAAGGAAACAATATGCATATTTTATGAAATACATTTCTCTGCCTGTTTAATTGTGGGATCTTCAAACAAGGCTGGGAGATTTGCTGCTTACCACTATGACAAATGGTAGGGTTTCAGCTCAGCCACTAAAGGCTGCTGACCCTGGCCGTGCCCCAGCTTTCCAAGCCTGCTGGGGTCAGTGCCTACTGAAGGTCATGATGTGGCATATGGCTTGGTAGCTTCCTTTCCTCCCTGGGCCTTAGTGTACCCAGTTACAAATTATCTACTTTGCCTTATTGTTCACAAATAAATAACATGAAGATCTACAAAGATATGAGCAGTGTACCAGAGAATAAGAAGAAAGGGAATTAGAAAGATTTGTTGTAGCTGTTGCAGCCACAACCTCATAGGAAAGAATTGTTTAGAAATGTCTGGAGTTAACTCATGATGAGTTTCTTGAACTTTGGTCTTCATGCATGCTCACGTGTAAGGGTACCCCCATTCTTGTACCTCAAGCCTCAGTCCAGAATGCAGATATCCCAGTCCCCCTTACCACCCCTAGAACAGCATTTGAAGATCAAATGGTGATTTCCAACTTAGGACTTGCTGGGCCTTCCTCTATGGCATCCATGGAGCTCTGTTGTTCAAAACCAAGGTAGACATAGATGTGGACTTTGTAATCACATATGCTGAAATAATAGGTAAAAGCCATGCACTGTTTTATCAGAATGCTTGTGCCCCACAGTGGAGGCCTTGCTATAGATATCAGCACTTCGCTCTGAGAAATCCTTGTTCAGGATTTCCACAGGCTGACCATTTGCAGAAATGACCATAACTTGATCTGAGTAACCCACTGGCCCAGAACTCATCATGACTTCTATGCCCTGAGAACATGTCACCAAGCCTTCTAAGCAGTCTTGATTCTATAGTTGTATCCGTTTGTATCCCTTTAGTTGTAGACTATAAGCTAGGGCTGGGGTAAAAGAATGTAATGCCTGGTAGCAAGAGCCTAAAAAGCACTCAGCAAATGTTGATTAAATGAGAGGACAAAAAAATGAAACATTGCTGAATGAGAAGGACATGCAATCCTCAAAACCAAATGGATCTGAGACATTTAGATAACATCACCTAGTTACTAGAAATGGCTACACACCATTCTCTCCCTCTCTCTCTCTCTCTCTCTCTCTCTCTCTCTCTCTCTCACACACACACACACACACACACACACACACACACACACACACACTTACCCTAACATCCTACTACCCATTCAAAGCCAACATCACTAAGTAGTCATGCTGTTCCGTCCTGTTTAGCCCATGTGTGACTTCAGAACATTTCACAGCATTTCATACATTCACAACAAATTTACAGAATTGGCATGCACAGTAAAATTGATTTGTTATCCTTGATAGGTTGCTTAGCTTTATCCTGACATTCCCTGAATACCCTGTTTCTACTTACAAAAAGAGACTATCGTTTTTCAAAGATGGACAACTACCATGTCCAGAAAAGACTTCATGTAATGTCAGCCTGGCTTCCACAATGTGATGTCCTCCTGCCAAGCACAAGTTGGGTCCCCAGAGCTTAGACTCTGCTTGAGTCATGATGTGAGGAACATATGCTGCCTGTGAGTGGTGCTGGCCTTGGTGCTGAAACACAGATATGTGTGTAAGACTGTAAAACCTACATTATTGGGGATTTAGGGTGTTTGCTTTTCTGAATGGGGGATTAGAGACCAGAAAGCTCAAAATGACCATCCATTTTCAGGAAACAGAGCTGGAGAATTAAAACTGTCAGATGTGTGCTCAAACCCAAGAGTCCTGATTAAAGCTCTCCCTAACTCTGAGAACCCTTTATCCCTCACTGGGCTGTGTGAGGACAGATCACCAGCTCCCCACAGAGATTTCAGTGTGCTTTCAGGCAGGAAGAAACTGGAGGATAAAATACAGTTTTTCCAGTGCTCAGCATGGATGCAGACCAGAAGCTTACAGGTAAATTGTCCGGACAGCCCACCAAGGACTGTAAGCTTTGGGATCTCAGTGAAGGCCTGCCTGCTACATGATTTGTTGAGAATAGGTTCCAGAGATTTCCTGTGGCCTTGCCCCATCATGTCTCTCCAATGTCCACAGAAGAACAAACTCTGTCTCAACATGCAATGCCCTTCCCATGAGTGTGTAAGTCCCTACTTCCTCTTCTTATTCCCTGAAAATCCTGACAGGCTTGGGCTCATCTCACAAAGCCAATGAGGGAATGCTCTTCAGTGCTTTTGAGTTCCTACCACTGGTGGCTGTTGGGAAGCAGAAGGGACAAGTCCCCCACCCCTATGTGGCACAGCCTATAGCACACATACTTCAGGGCATAGGCAGGCTGTCCAAGAGGCATCTTGGTACTAATTCTTGATCACCCTCTCCCCAGTTTCTGTACCTCTTGGTTCCAGTAAAAGCCATAAGGAGAAATCACAGGCCCAAAGTAGCTTGAGATGGAGAGAGGAGACCTGCCTTTCAAGGCATTGAGTTGTTTCTAAAGCCTTTCAGAACAATGATTCCTTTAAAAACTACACCTAATCACCATTAATTCCTGGACATCTGAAATTGACTTGCATCTGTTATAAGGCATCTCTTTCTCCTTCTCCAAATCTCCAAAGCTCACTATATACCAAACCTCTATGTGATAGCATTAAGAATTCATACAGCTTCCCACTGTTTGCCTCTGTTCCTCTCCCATTTCTGCCTCCTGAAGCAGCCCCTTCCTGGATCTCCATCTGCCCCCAAACCTGCCCTCTGCCTGCCTCCTCCTTTGTGCAGAGGAATTCAATGGCAGAGCACAAGAGGAAAGGCAGATGGGAAAACTGAGATGTGGAAACTTGGTTCTTGAAAGAACAATTGCCCTGGAAGTAGAAGCCAGGCTTTCATTCCTGTGATTCAAGCACCTAGAAAATTTCATAGCTAAAGAAGTCCTTGAAGTCGGGAAAGAAAGATAGATGATGGATGGATGGGTTGATGCTGGAGTTAGAGAATCCATGAGAGATGTCTTCTTACTCCTTTCCTGCATTTTCCAAGTCCCAAAACGAAGTTGTGCAGAGTCGTTTCTGCAGAAGCTCTTCCAATACCCAGATGTCTAAAATGTTTGCTCATCACCCAGCTATGGAGGAGCATTTAGGTAGGAAATTAAACAACTACATCCATCATATTTATTGAACAGCTTTTCTCTGGAAGACACCAGTGCAGGATATCAGTCATGGTCAAAGTCCAAAGAGAGACGGTCTTTCTCACTTCTTGGTGCTTTCTCTCTCTCTCTCTCTCTCTCTCTCTCTCTCTCTCTCTCTCTCTCTCTCTCTCTCTCTCTCTGTCTCTCTGTGTGTGTCTGTCTGTGTGTGTGTGTCTCTCTTTTTCTGACTCCTTACCCACTGCTTTACAGCTTTACTCATCTTGATTGGTTCCTTTTTCCAACAGTGGTCTTGCCTTACTAGTCGCTTGGCCAGCACCAACTACCATTCCCAGTGCTACACTCTGCAGGTCTCAGCTCAAACGTGACTTCCTTAAAAAGTCCTTCCTTGTCTCAACATCTTCTCTGAACTTCAGCCCTGTTAGTTCCCTCCTACAGCTCATTCTCCATCCATATGTGCTCTGACTCTTTGGCACCCAACCGCTCCCAAACTCCCGAGGTGCTCTGATGATGAAGAGCTGAGTGCTGGAGCTCAACCACCTGATTCAAAGCCAACTTTGTCACTGCTGAGCTGGTGACCTTGATTAAATTACCTAAACACTATGCTCTAGATTGCTGACCTCTACAGTGGAAATCATAACAGAGCCTTGTCATAAATGGTTCCTCATAAATAAAACCTTATGTCATGAAATCAGTTAATGCACAGGAAGACTTAGACTCTCGCCCGGTCTATGAAAAGGCCCTATCAATGTTAGCTGTTTGGTGGCTGTCAATCTTTGTTCTAACTCTGTGGACTGAGATATGACAGAAGCTCAGTAGAAATTAGGGGAACAAATGAAAGCATGTACATCTAAATAAAAACAAAACAAAACAAAACAAAACACAAAAAAAAACACTTCCAAGCCTGGGCTGTGGTGGTGCACACCTTTAAATCCCAGAACCCAGGAGACAGAGCCAGGCATATCTCTGTGAGTTCAAGGTCAGCCTGGTCTACAGAGAGAGATCCAGTACAGACACCAAAACTACACAGAGAAACCCTGTATCAAAAAAACCCTCCAGAACCCAGGTACATGCAGCTGGGATCAGGGGAGGGGTA
The DNA here is from genome assembly GCF_004664715.2 of Peromyscus leucopus. NCBI lineage: Eukaryota > Metazoa > Chordata > Mammalia > Rodentia > Cricetidae > Peromyscus > Peromyscus leucopus. Next base: position 45,331,221 of record NC_051069.1, on the reverse strand, counting down.
GCTCATATTTGAGACTCATCAGAGGCTGTGGGAGAGCAGTAGCTCTGTCTATGTTAGAAAGAGTTCCAGAAAGACTCTGGAAGAGCAGGTAGGAAGGTTATAGGTAACCTGGATTATTCTCACTTCCCCCCAGAGCACACAGCTGAGTCCTAGACTTGCCTCTGAGAGAGTCTCTCCCAAGGCACAGGGCTCTGCTCCCATCTCCCTCAGCTCCCAAATGCAAAGGGCAGCCAGTAAATTACAGAAGTATTCTAAAGCTGTGCAGCTGCACCATGGCAATGAATGGAGCTCAGAGGAGGCAGGAATGGAGCATAAGAAGGGAGCTTGAGAGTCTTTGTGATCAAATGACCATTTCCAATTTGCCTTGGAGAAATAAGGGTATCTGAGTTCCCAAATCAAGACCAACAGCCTCTCAATAAAAGGGAAGAGTGGAAAGGTGTGCTCACCTTTCTCAGAGCCACGAACTCAACCACCTCAAATAGCACATCCACACAACCAGTAAAGAGCCTCTGAGGACATATATACTATGAAATTTTCTGCCAAATTTTGCAAGTCATAACCCATCCCCAGGGACCCTAAGCAACTATCCAGAGAAAGGACAGCTTTCCTCTCTCCACTGTACTTCTGGGTGAGAGTGCACCTGGTGGGCATGCACACATTGATTCGTCCCTGCCTGGGCCATGACAGGTGAGCTCATGCACTAGAGAATGAGGGACACCTCACTGGGTCTGTCCATTCTCGGCACTGAAATTACTACTGAAGAGCCCCAATGCAAGAGAAGGGATAGCAGGAGACTCCCCAAAAACAGAGCCTCAGCCATCAGACAGCTAAGGGGACTAAAAAGGCAGGCAGAGCAAGGGCCTTGTGTTGGGCAATGTGTTACTTTGACTAGGCAAAGATGTGCTACATTTGTTTATGCTGCATTTGTTTAATTACATAGAGATGTGTTACTGTTTCACCTTGCCTGCCGAAGACACCTGATTGGTCTAATAATTAAAAGCTGAATGGCCAATACCTATGCAGAAGAGGGATAGCCCAGGCTTGAGGCCAGAGAGGATAAGTAAGAGAAGGAATCTAGGCTCAAGATAGAAGAGAACAAGTGAGAAAGAGAGGGAGATGTCCAGGGCCAGCCAGAGTGAGACATACAAAATGAAAGGAAGGGGAAAAGCCCCAAGGCAAAATATAGATAAGAGAAACATCAATTTCAGTTATAAGAGCTAGTGGGACAAGCATAAGATAAGGCTGAGCATTCATAAGTAATGAGAGATCCAAGTGTCTTTATTTGGGAGCTGGTTGGTGACCCAAAAGAAAGCCTGCTACAGCCTGGGGCCAGGGCATGGCTCAGTTGTCTTCGTCCCTTGCATGGTTAGCTGAGAAGGAAAGAATGGCCTGCAAAGACATCACCAATGACAGGCATGGAGCAGAGCAAAGGTCCCTATGAAAGAGAGCCAAGCAGAGAAACCACTAAGGGAACAATGACCCAGCAAGACTAAACTCTTTACTATTCATATGAAATTTGGTCACAGGTGATCTGGTCCCAGATTTTGGGGGGTTTTGCATTGCAGATTGATGCTTTTATGGGACCCTTCGGGGATTCAGATTATGGGAACTAGGCCAGAATCAGAAGATGGAGCAGGGCTGCTGTCCTGCTTAACTACACAATAAACAGAAGGCAAAGAGGGCCTGAGCTTTGCATACTAAACATTCTGGTGATGAGCTTTGGGGACCTCTGAGAAGAGGGGCTCTTTCCTGCAGAAGAGGAGGGAGTAAGGAAAGATGAGGCATTCAGGGAGATCTAGGAGACGCTCCAGATGTTTGGAGCAAGGACCAAGTTGTAGGGATGAAGAAAATCCAGATGTAGAATGGAAACACTGATGCCTTTCCACAAAGAGCATAGGAAAGTGGCAACTCTAGCTGAGACCCCTGGTGAAGGCCTGGTGGGGGTAGCAGGAGGGCGCAGGCAGGTGTGTACACACATCCACACATGCACACGAGGTAGATGAGAGACTACATATTTGCACTCATTTTTCTGTGCTTGTCTATCTGTGTGCACCACTGTGTGTGCACACACACAGACACATGTATCTGTGGGTCCACACCAGTTGAATACTGCCAAAATGAAGGCAAGCTGTTGTCTTTTCGCTGGGCCTTCTCATGCTAACTTTAATATCACATTATTGTTTCAAGTTGACTTTATAAATTAATATTTAAAAAAAAACACCATAAACAGAGCCTGAGGCTAACTTGCAAGACAGGGCTCCAGAATGGGGTTTATTATCACTGTTATTCTCACAAGAATGTGAGAGAAAACTTACATCCATTCATGTTTCATCTGGTTGAACTCCAAGCTAGAGGAGGAACCACCCCACAGAACAACCAGAGGACATTTGTGGGTCACAGCCTTGCGGGACCAGACAAGAGCTTGACAGCTTACCAAAAGGCTGTCTTATTACCAAGGAGATGGGCTCAGAGGTGATCTTTGGCCAGGGCACTTGGCTAGTACCTTCAACCTGTTCATTACTCCACCATTGTCTGGAACTCCTCACCTGGGGATTGGGCGCAGTCGTGGGAGAGAGGTGAGGAGTGGGTATGACCCCACACATGGATGGTCCTGTCTGGGGCATGAGTTTCCCTGTTGGTAAGAACCAGTCTTCCAGGCCTTATCTGCCCTGCCACTGGGTCATTGTGAGTGGTAAACTCAGGGAGATGCAGAGGAGCATCTCTGCCATGGAGTAAGGGGAGAAGAGTCTGGAGGAAGTCTCTCTCTAGAGACAATAATTATGTTTTTCTATCATCTATGGGATGACATGGACCTACGAATCTTGAACAACCAAAGTGGTTCTGGAGTCCCTACACCCAAGAGGAGCACCAGGCTGAGGGGATGGTGAAGACCTGTGGGCTCAGCGTCAGCCCACAGTGTAAAGAACACTTTGATGCAGCAATGCCTAGCTGTGGACCTTTGGTGTAAGGAAGGAGGAGACAGAGCCTGGAGAAAGCACCGACGTTGACAGGAACTGGCCTTTTGGAGTTCTCAAGAGGACAGAGCTGCAGGCCCTGCCCACAGGTGTCAGAGAGGACTATCAGGAATGTACATGGATGGTGTCTTAGGCTCTGGCAAGTGGACAAAAGCTTTAGAAACCTCCCGCTGGATGGCTGCATGGCCCCTGTGCGAACACACCACACACACACACACACACACACACACACACACACACACACACACACACACCACTACCTGCCTCCCATCCCCACCCCCACCCCCCAGTGCTGAGAAATTCCTGGATGGCCTGCCCACCCACCTTGGCCATGGCTTGACTCCTCTGCACTAGGCAGGCAATCCCTCCTGCCTCCTCCTTGTTAGAATGTCCAGTGCATTACGTTGGGGCGGGAGAGGAGAGAGTGACACTGGACAGCTTGACATGTCCTTAAAGAAAGAAACAGTGCCCACAGGTGGGGTCGCCCCACAGCAGGCTCCCGGGGACTCTCATCTCCAACCCACACAAATCAGCCTTGTATCCACTTGGGATTGTCCGAAGCCAAGCTGGGGGCCGCACCCTCCTCCGTCTCCAGCTCAGAGCCTTAGTCCCGCAGACCGGTCCCCGCGCCACCACCCCCCACCCACAGCATCCCAGCCTTGAAACAATCGCCCTTTGAGAGAGTCTGCCAAGCCAGGGGCCTGAGCAGCCAGGATGGAGGGATGGGGGCGGATGGGCTGGGGGGGCGGGGGGCGCGCTCTCATCCTTCGAGCCAAAGCTGGGGAGCCCTGGGCCCCACCCGCAGCCGCTCCAGCACCCGAAGCCCAAGCCGCCCCATCGGGAGGGCCACTGCGGGGAGCGCGGGGAGGTGATACCAAGCTCGGGGAGGGGTCCAGCGTCGGCCCCCGCCTCAGCCCGCGAGGTTGGTACGGACCGCTCGTGGCTCTGGTCCCGCCGGCAGCTCGCGCTCGCGGGGGCGGGGCGCGTGGGGCGGGGCGGGAGGCGCTGTCACAGCCGCGGCCGCACCGCGCATCCGCCGCCGCCAGCGCCGAGGGCACCACGCGCTGGCCCGCTCTGCTGGGCTCCGGCCGCGCGCCCCGCCACCCCGGCCCGGCCGGCCCGCGCGTCGCCTCTTGGGGCTCCTGTCGCCGCCCCGGCGCCTCGCCGCCCGCGCCCTCCCGAGCGCTCCGGGGCTCCGGCCGCCGCTTGGCTGAGCCCAGAAGCAGCCGGGCGGTGGCAGCGGGCCGGCCGGGGCTGTGGACGAGCGGGCCCGCGGCTATGAAGTGGCCCCCGAGGGCACGGAGCCGGAGAACGCCCCGAGAGAGAAGCGCGCGCATCGCACGGCAGCAGCCTTGGGGCGCTGGGGCCAGAGCCTAGGACTGCCACCCGCGATGGACCGCGCCGGGGACGATACGGACTCGCCGCCGCAGGTCAGTGTCCCGCGCCCCGCGCCCCTACCGCCGCGGTGCACAGAGCCCCTTTATGCGTCCCCATCAGTACCCACGCCATGTCCGCCCTCGTGCACGCGCCGGGTGTGTGTGTGTGTGTGTGTGTGTGTGTGTGTGTGTGTGTGTGTTGCACAAAATGGGGACAACGGGAAAGAGGGCCGGCTGCCAGGCCCTGCACCTGAGGGGCTTAAAAAATAAAGCTAGGAATCTGCCTGCCCCGTTCCATCAGGATGAAGGCAGGAACTGGTTCTGAGAGTCTTCTAACAACTGGTCTGTCTCTTAGCTATTTTGTCCCTTGCCACCTCAGCAGGTGGTTCCTGGTGGCCCACAGGACTACAGGAGGATTGGGGACCAGCTCTAGCCTCACCCCTGCTCACCAGCAGGCACCCCAACTGCTCTCCTCTCCTGGGCATTTACAATTTAATCCTTTTGAGGGGAGTCAAGCGCCGCCGCATCTTTTCTGTGGGTGCTGAGGCTGAGGCGCTGAGAGATGTCAAAAGTGACAGCAAATCCCTGAGTCCTTCAGTGCAGCAAAGAGGAAGGAAACGGGACCAGGTCATCGCCTTCCTCTGTGCACTGGATCAGACAAGTTCAGAAAAGGAAACTGAGATGTGAGACAAGAGAGAAAGTGTTCGATCCAGCACCTCAGGAAACAGGGGTGCCAGCCTCCTACTGAGCAGCTCAGTTCAAGACCCCACCCCACCCCAACACACACACACACACACACACACACACACACACACACACACACACACAAACTTGGTCTTGACCAGCTACCGCTTTCTCACCCAGCCAGATCTTGTCCTAGTTATGCACTCACTGGATAGCTTATAGAAGCTGACGTGACCCCCGGGATTTCTACTGCACAGGACCCTCAGAAGGGCCTTTTGTTGACAGTGGCTTCTCCCATGCTTATGGAGTACTTCTCTATGGAGACCAGTTTATCTGGAGTGCCCAGTAGTTTGCTGATCTTGGGCTATCTGGCACACAGTTTCAAGCGAAAGAAGTGGATATCCATGTGCCTAGCACAGAAACGGTGGTGGGGGTGTACGTGAAAATGGCAGGCACACGGCTTCCTAAGTGACTGGTAGTGTGCTGGGTATTTAGCTGTGTAGGGCTGTTGCTCTAGGTCGTCTGTCCTTACATCTCCCTTCTTCTGTCAAGAATCACTACAGAGCCAAGGCATTTCCTTGTAGAACCTGCTCAGTTGGTGCCCACTCTTGGCCTTCCTGAACCAAACATCGAGTCCTCTCTGTGTTCTTCCTTCCCCATGAAACCCTCCCAAATCCTCCCACTCTACTCAGTTCACTTCCAGGATCCCCCAAAAGTCCTGGAGTTGCATGCCATCTCCTCCTTGCCCCTTTCAACAAGAGGAAAATGCTTCCTGGGGGATGAGACCAGAAAAAAGAAATGCATGTGTGCCCCACTTGGCACTGAGGCCATTGTCTTGCTGCTATTTGTATATCTGCTCCCCAATTGCTCAGGGATCATCCTGTGCCTGTGGGTGTGATTGGATATGTGCATGTGTTTCTGCATGATGTGCACTGAATGCTCTACCTGAAGCCTGGGGCAGGTAAATCACTGGGGACTCAACTACAGAATGGGAGTCTGTAGCAGAGAACAGCTGCCCAAAGAAAGAAGCCCATTTCTTCTGCTCAGGCTTTTCAATACACTTGGATTTTTTTCCCATAGTTTTTAGGGGAGGGGACCAAGTCTATCGTGCCTTCATGATATGGAGCCCGGAGTGATAAATAAGATCTTTGCAAGGATAAGATATGGAAAAGGGAGAGCTAACCAAGAAGCCAGGCTCTGAGCCAGGGATTCTGGTGGTCCCGTGTGGCTAGAAGAGAAGAATGAGGATTTCTGGGTGCTCCTCTGCCTGACAACTGTAGGAGAGGCGAGGCCTTGGCCAAAGGAGAAATCAGAGCATGAGACAGGCAATGAGGAAGCAGAGTAAAACCTTAGTCAGGTGCAGCAGAAGTCGGAATATACGAAGCCTTCCTCTGCACATCTGCAGCATCGCAACATTGTGGGTCATCCTCTCCTGGGGAGGCCCCTCACTGGAGCCGGTGGGGTGTCCACTGAGAAAGACTCTGATGGAGTCAGGCAGGCTCACAGCAGGGATAGGTCATGAACTCAAAAGCAAAGTGTTCCAGGAGCATGAAAGAGACCCTCCTGCTGTGCCACTGTCCAGTGTTCAGGAATGATCACCTTCTGGCTTCCGCCCATCTTACCTGGTCCTGGAATGTAGTGTGATGGGGCAGGAGGCAGAACATGGGTAAGTCTGACACCTAGGGAAGAGGGAGAGAACCCTTCCCGGTGTAGCATCCTTCTTGCTAGGGCTCCAGACAAGATCTTTGGGAATGCCCCCAAAGACCAGCAAGGAGACATGGTCATGGTCCAGAGGAGACAGGCTGCTGGATGGGCTCACCAAGGTCCTACATGTCAGTACCTCCATCCCCAGCTAAGTGGACTTTGAGGGAAAAAGGAATCCTCTGAGGCATGTTTTCCTGACAGTCTGTAAATTGGGGAATCATCATCCTTTTAGACTGTTAAGTCCAAGGGCTATGAATGTTAATTTCATTTATACATTTTATGCAATCTTCTTCCCTGCCCTACTCTCCCGGTATCTGGACAGCTCTAGAATTGGAAGGCCAGTGGTCAGGCCTGGCTAATCCAGGCTGGCCCTATTCAAACAGTCTATGGAGACCCCTCTCCCTATTCAGACCTTCTACAGTCAGTCTGTCCCCACCTTTAACCCATGTAGCTATCTAAGCTCCGACTTTGAACTAGACCCAACTCTTCCTGGTCCAGAACCAAATTACCCAGAGCGTCTCTCCACTAAAAAGCAGCAAGACTGACATTTTCATATCTAGTGATTTTTTCACTGTAAGCATTACATATTACCAGCAAATGGTTATCGAAATTTTTTTGAGATTTACAAACACTCTAAATCTATGACTATTTACCCTCCATGCTCAAAGTGACTATGGCGAGAAGTCACCCAGAATTCAGTCCACTGGCCTTGACTCCTAAGCACCTACTGTGTCCCAGGCTCTGCACCTGGTGACGAGGACATATTGCATCCAACGGACTAAACCCTGTGTTTTCTGTTTAGCTTTGGGAAGGTTGTGTGGATTGCTTGCGTTTTTCCCCTGCAGCTACAGCAAATTTACTTTTCTAATGAGGTTTAGCTCCGGCCAATATTAAAATGGGCCTGCGCTCCCTGCACACACACCAGCTGACAGCAGCACGGGAGGCAGGTTCTGCGCCAAGTTCCTGGCGTGGATTAAGGCTTTGCCATCACCAATAAGCCCCAAGGTGGAGAGCCTGAGTCTGGATCAAGAGCTGCATGGTTGGAGAACTTACCAAGCCCAAGGGGTTGGAGGTCTTCTGCTCAATGTGCAGAGCCATGGGCAAGATTTTCCTCCCTGTATGTATAAACTGTGCAGTCCAGTCGTGTGCTTATGTAAAGGAAAGTGGACAGTGATGGAGAGCAGAAAGAGCAGAGACAAAGGTCTTGGTGGTCAGAAGTGTCTCAGTACCAGAGAGCAGCTCCCCATTCTCATGGGGTGGCCTGGATCTAAGGGTGAGGCTCTGTCATCTCTATCCTGCTTGGCTTCTTTGTTTCTAGGGCAGGTGAAGAAGGGTCTGAGCACTAGGACCAGGTCTAACTCTCTAAGCTCAGGGTTGCTGCTAATTATCTGGCTGTGGTTCAGAGCTGGTGACAACCAGGGCTGAGTGTGGGGTGGACCGCTTCCCTTTGCTCACCAAGCAGTCCATCAGCACTGCGGCCACAGTTCGAGGGCCCCAGAGCCACCTGTGGCCAGTGGCTGCCATCTCCAACAATACATTCAGAATGCTGCCTGCAGCCCAGAAAGCTCTAAAACAGCTACGGTGGCCGTGCCTTTGCACAGAGGGGTTGGTACAGTGTGCTCGCAGGAGCCACAGTGCCTGGTCTCAGATCCCGCCTCTGCCTCATCTCAGTTGGATGGCCTTGGGGTGCTGCTTACCTCTAATTCCTCATCTCTAAGACGGGAGTAATATTAAGATGTTGAAGAGGGGGGTGAGTCCTTGTAGTCCATCATGCTAATCACTCAGAATGCACAATAGCGGGTGCTTTTTTGTTTTTTTATTTGAAAATGGAACACAATTTGTATTCTTCATTTATTTAGCAATTCACAGAAGCACTTGCTGAGCAGCCCACTCTGTGCCAGGCTGTCTGCCATCAGCACATGGCCTTGCATGCAACACCAACCCCTCCAGAGCCTCTGTTTTCTGACCTGAGATAGAATATGGCCCTAGAGATAAAATATGACTGGGACTATGTTCTTACTTTAAATGACTGCTGTTTTCTATGTCTGAAGGTAGGGAAAAATGGAAATTCTGGCTCATTAGAGTAACACACCACACGCACGCACGCACGCACGCACACAAAGCAGCAGCTAGGTTCAGCCACAAGGTCAGCCACTGTGGCATCTTGCTGAGTGAGATAAAGGGATTTAAGGGGGCTCTTCCTGAGCCTACCCCCATGCCTGCTCTTGAGAATAGCAAAGCCAAGAGGCTATGGCCCTGAACTCAATGGTGGGCAGAAGGCAGAGAAGCCCTGCCAAACAGGAATCAACTGTCACCTACCCAGCAGCAGAGTGAGTGAGAGAGGCAGCAGAGTCCTGAGTTGTTGCCCCAGCTGGGCCCGTAGCTCACTTGTGTGACAGAACTTGTGAGGTCCTTGTTTCCTCAATTAAAGTCTGAAGGGCGTGCACCAAATAGCGCGTGCCCAGTCAGCAGAAAGTCACACCACATAGGTCCTCTGCAGTCAGCACACTCTGGGAACTGGTGTCCCGGAGGTGGGAAGTGGAAGGTGGGGACAGCAAGCAGGGAGCATGTGAGGAGCTGGTGTATGGATGCCCAGGCTGCCTGGGCCACCAGGCTTCCCCAACACTGGGCTCTGTGGCCCAGGCTGCTTCCTACACTTTCAGATGACGAGACAGATGCCACAGTGGCTCCACCCGTGTCTAAGGCCACTCAAACCCGAGGGTCTCCTTCCACACTGTGCTCTGACTTTCCTGACACCCTGGTGCCTGGCTTTGGTGAAACAGAGGTAGGTGAGGAGCAGGGATCCTCACTGGCTTAAGACCTGGCTTCTAACTTCTCACAGACCAGGTCTGCAGCCTTCTGGTTCTCAAGCCTCAGAGATTGGCGATCATCCTCACCTGCCCTCCCCCCCCCCATCATTGCCCCAGCACCCTGTCAGAGCAAAGCTGCTTCCAGGAGGTGTTGGTGCCTGGTCCCCTGGGAACACGGTGAATGTCCTCATTCATATAACATCAAGGAAGATGCTGTTTCAGAGAATCTCCATGGCCATCCTAGTAGATAGTTGTTCTTCCCTAAGCATCCTTCACATCCTTCCTATCGGCCCCATCAGTTCTCTCTCTCTCCCTCCCCTCCTTTGCCTACAGACCTCACAGTAGACGTGACACTGTTTTCAGAGGCTGAAGGACTGACCAGCTGGCACCCACACTGCTCAGCCACAGGCCAGGGACCCTGGTTCTGCAGCCTGCTTAGGATGATGAACAGCCTCTAGGCATGTGATTTTCTTTCTCCGTCAGAGCTTCTGAACTTAAGCTGACGTATTACTCTCCTAACTCATCACTTGTCGATATTAACTTCTTCTCCCCCTCATAAATCTCTCTCTGTGTCTCAGAGCAAGCGGCCGCTGCTCTAGCCTCCTCCCCTGCCAGGCAGCCGGCTGCCAGTACGAATACCCGTTATTCTAAGAGGTGCACCCATAGGTGTGCCCTGAACTGATTTCTTCAAGGTGACACTCCCAAGAGACAACCAGAAAGGTACTGAGAAGCTCACTTGGGACCACATAGGACACCACACCTAACCCAGCTTCAGGGGAAGCTTGCTGGGCCTGTGGGGATGTCCTTGTTGGCCAGATTAAAATGGACCATGTGTACAACAAGCTCTCTTTAATATTTTGTGCTAAGAAAAAATATGTAACATAAAACTTACCATCTTAGTTATTTTAAATTTACAGTTCAGAAGTCAAATATAGTCACTGTGTTATAGAACCGATCTCCATCTTATCTCCATCTTGAAAATCAGAACCTCCACATCTGTTGAGTACCACCACCCTAGCCCTGGGCTTCCACCTTGCTCTCGGTACATCATGTGGGTAGAACTTACACTCTCTGTCCTTTTGTGACTCATTTGTTTCTCTTATAATGTCTTATAATGTTATAAGGTTCATCTATATGGTAGCATGGGTCAGAATCTACCCCCGTTTGTAAGGCTGAGTGATGTTCCACTGTGTGCACATGCAACATTTTATTTAAACATTCATTCAGTGGACTGGTTCTTTGCTGCCAAGCATGGAGTACAAAGTGCTGGATCAATAGCAGTTGGCCCCAACCTGCCCTTCCTGATGCAGGAAGGACCCAGCAGATATATTGGTACTCAGAGTGAAGTTATGTGCTGGGTGTCATAGGATTCCAAAGCAGGCAGGAGAGCCCCATTTTATCTGGTGTCTGTTTGGACCTCTGTTTGCTCCCTCCAGCCATCCTGTGTTTCCTAAGCATCCTCGGGTATTCAGTCCCCAAGATGAGTGTGACCTTCCTAGTTCTGGGAGCTGAACAGCTTAGCAAGTATTGGGACAAAGGGAAGAGTCTTCCACACAGACATCCTGGCCCCAGAGAGATGCCTATGTCCTGGACCAACATCACACCTACTGTCTTCCTGGAACCCTGAAGGTGAAATCTATCTGCCTTTTTAGGATCTGTGTCTGGACCCAGAGCCCATGAGGCCCTGGCGAGCCCTTGGGGGTGTAGCAAGCAAATCTGCTTTAAGCATGTGCCTTTGCAGTGTTCAGCCTCCTTCCCAGAGAGGTGATCAGTGATGCATAGCCACCCTGCAGCTTGCCATGTAATATACAGCCCATGACACACATAGATAGTGTCAGCATAATCTCCACATGTGGGAATGAGATTTAAGGGACCCTCCATTCATCACACCCACACCTGCTGTGTTTGCAAGGAGTGGCACACACAAGCTGGCCACCCCGGCTAATACACAGTTATTAGCATGCTCACCCAACCACCTTCAGCACATCACATTAACCGTTTCTTACCCAGTCAGTAGGGATAGCTGATGCCACACAGCATGAACCTTAGGGACAGAGCAGGCATTCTGAAGAGAGAGAGAGAGAGAGAGAGAGAGAGAGAGAGAGAGAGAGAGAGCTTAGAGTTGGGAGGTAACAAGAATGAGGTTCCCAGGAACCTACAACCTGGGTTAAAAGGACAGGAAAATTATTGTGTGCAGGAGTCCCTAGCCCTAGATCCCCATTGATGTATCTTAGCATCTTAACAGCTTTGGCCATAGGACTTGCAGAACTCCATAGTCCTTCATAGTGGGCATCTTGGAAGCTAAATGGGGATGCAGGACTACACTGTGCAGGAAGAGAGCAAGGAAGAAATAGTCTTCAGCAGAGGATGGAACACAGAGCAGCCACAGTGTCTGACTCTCATCTCCTCTGGCCTTTAGTCCCAAGCCTTTGCTACTCAGACTAAGAAAACAGCGCCCCCTAAGGCTGTAAGGGAGAATGCATGGAACAGGGCTTTGGCGAGTTGTTAAGGGAGCCTGCTGTGAACAGAAGCAGAGTGAAGCAGGGCCACAGTGCCAGGTCCCAGGCAACACAATCTTCCTACACGTGGGAAGCCTGCCTGCCTCCGGCCACCCCGATGTATCATGCTACTGCATGCCAGCCACCTACAGTCACAAGAACTGAAGTCCCTGTGCTACCCAGCTCTATGGAAGGAGGAATGTGCTAGAAAAACGGCCCTGCAACCAGTTAGTGCTGACCCCTGGAAACAACTGGAGTATCCCCCTTCTCTGCATCTTTTCCAGGTGGTGGGTTCCAACTGAACTTTTAAAGTTTTTATTGGCATATATTAATTTTATATAAAAATGTGTTTCATTATGATATTTTCATGCATGTGTAGAATGTTCTTTGATAATGCTGTTACCCTCTCATGCCCCCACCCACCCACTCACACACTCCTGGAGTTCTGTTTTTAAAACAAGGTGATAGTGCTGGCTGCCACTGCTCTTCTGTTTTTCATGATCTAAGAAATGGTTGTGCTAATCGTGAACCAGATGCTCCCCGTGGATTCCCTCCAGTGACCACAAATAGCCCTGTGAGGGTTACAGTTAAGGAATCTGAGCTTCAGAGATATTGGTGACGTCTCTGCATTGTGTTGGGCCCTGGGTCCCAGGTGGGCATGCACACATTTGACTTAGAGGACGAATATCAATCCAGCAAGTGCATGGCAGCTTACAAAGCTCACCGTCTGATGACTCTACACGGAATGTGTGAGCTTGCAGGGCAGGGGAGGCAGTGGGTAAGGCTAGGAAGGTCCCAGGGCCTTGCCAGCACCCTTCTTTAGACACAGCACAGACATCAGTACCAAGGGAATGTGAGGCAGAGAGTGGCCTGGAACCACATCAAGAGTGAGAAGGGCAGTCCTAGGAGAGCGAACTGGTGCCAACTGACCCACCCTCCCTCTAGGACACAAAGCCCTGACATAGCCTGAAAGGCTCTGCATGCTCTTTCAACATACTCAAGGTTCAGATACATGGTTCCGGGGCGAGACCCACCCTGTGTTCCTTGGCCTGCCTGGTCCCAGTACCCAGGTCTAGTAAGGATCCAATAGGTGTCTGTGCCAGGCTCCATCGTATATATGGACACCCTCACCCCTACTCCATTCAGACAGCATAGCCATGGGCTGTCCTCTGTCCTTGGGGTCTCAGAGGGCAAAGGCAGTATCTCTCCCTGCCTCAGAGCCAGTGATTCTGGGGGCAATGCAGTGCTTCTCAGTTTAGGACCATCTTCTGCCAACTGTTGGTGCGTGGCAGCCTGGCAGAGGGAGAGATGAGGCCTCCTGGCCAGCTGCCCACGTGGCTTCTGCTGCTTCTGTTTTTGAGCAGCTGTAGCTCTACTAGTCCCTGCTGCCTGCCTGGTAGCAAAATAGGCTGAGTCCCTCCTCTGCTAAGCAGGCATCCATTGGAAGTGCTAGCCCAGTGGATATTCACTAACTGGAGACAGAGCCATCCCACAGATGTCCTGAGCAGTCCACAGGCCTCTCACGGGGCACTAAGATTGCAGTAGGTTGGGCGGAGAGATTCTCCAAAACCAGAATGGGTAGGCACTTAAAGAGAATTTCGCTGTACTGCGGAGAATCTATAGGCAAGGCAAACCCCTCTTGTGGTCTCTTTGTGGTATTGAATGAAGTACACTGCCAGTCCTGTGCCTTTCTCCAGGGAGTAAGGTGAGGTGGGTCGGGGGAGGATATGAGAACACTTCTGTTTGGAGGAGGTCAGACTCACTAGCTCGCAGAGAGCTCATAATGCAGGAGCAAAAGCGAGCATTTGGATGTGCTAGCTCCTGAAGATTGATGATGATGCCTGGGAGAAGGCTGGTGACCCACCAGGAAAGGAGAAAAAAGAAAAGCACCTGTCTGTGCTCAACACTCCCACACCCAGCACCTGCACAGGGATTAAGCAGTGGGTCCTGGATCATTGGTGATACCCCGTTGCCCCACAGTCTACCTGTGACTGAGGTCTGTTGGCTCCTGTGAGTTTTATCACCTCATCACACCTTCAAACCTGTCCTATCTGGGATTTTTTTTAAGTGTAAAGTCACACCAGCCCTGGTGGCCAGGGACAAGGGCATCTCAGTTTCTCAGCTGCCATTTGAGCATGCAGGGAAGAGCCCTTTGCCACAGGGCTGAGAAGGAGGAATTGCCACTCTCAGGAAGAAGACTATCCCAACAGGAAGCCAGCAACAGACTTTAGCCAAGAGATGTGCTAGAGCCACACTACCTGAGATGTGCTAGAGCCACACTACCTGAGATGTGCTAGAGCCACACTACCTGAGATGTGCTAGAGCCACACTACCTGAGATGTGCTAGAGTCACGATACCTCAGATGTGCCAGAGCCACACTACCAGAGATGTGCTAGAGCCACACTACCTGAGATATGCCAAAGTCACACTACCAGAGATGTGCTGGAGTCACACTACCTCAGATGTACTAGAGCCACACTACCTCAGATGTGGTAGAGACACACTACCTGAGATGTGCCAGAGTCACACTACCTCAGATGTGCTAGAGCCACACTACCTGAGATGTGCTAGAGCCACACTACCTGAGATGTGCTAGAGCCACACTACCTGAGATGTGCTAGAGCCACACTACCTGAGATGTGGTAGAGTCACACTACCTGAGATGTGGTAGAGCCACACTACCTGTTACCTGGAATAGTCGAGGAAATATAATCCCTACCCCTGTGCCTCAGCTTCTTCATCTATTAAAAAAAAAAAAAAAAGGAGGAAAGAGAAGCTTTGGAATCCTAAGGGTTTAATGATTAAATTAGATAAACAGCACAGGATAACTTGGAACCTGGAACCACCCTCATGAAATTTTTAGAGGGCTGCCTCTACTCCAGCACTGCAGAGAGAGCAAACTGGCATGCTGGCGTCATCCCTTTTATAATAATCTCAGGCCCAAGCCTTGGGAGCCAAGGGAACATGAGATAGCCTTTCATTCCCACAGGGACCCGACCACAAGGTTCTCCAAGAGGCCTTAGGAGCCAGAACCAACACTGAGCTGAACTTGTGCTCTGTCACTCGGGTGGCATGCTAGACCTCTGCACACATGTGCAAGTACATATGTATGTCATGAAGAGAATGCATGCCCTCTGAAATCACTCCGTAGGTGCTCTGTGGCTTGCCATCAGCCTTGATCTGCTGTCAGGATGAAAAATTCAGTCCCAGACCCTTTCCAGATTGAACTTATAAATATCACACCTAGGAAGAGGAAGGGCAGGGATCTGAGACACCTTTACCAGATGACCTCTTTCTACACCATCAGCTCCAGGAGGGCAGTGGGTAGAAGTACAGAGGCTCATCTGATACCAGACTTCCACGTCCCAGGGTCTGTAACAGCCACTGGACACAGGTGCTCACCCCCAGGCACACCAAACAATGGCAGAAGCCTGGCGAAGAAAAGTGAGGGGGAGTGTGGAGGCCACAGCAGGGAGGCAGATTTCCAGCTGAGGTGTCATGGGGTGGAAGGGCCCTGCTGGGCTCACTCCCAGAGCCTCTGTAAGCCCCTTAACCCTGGGGCTGCCCTTGATCTTGACTCTGGTTCATGGCTTCATATCATGTGGTAAAGCCAAGGTTAGCCCTTGAGAAGGAACTGTCTCTGACTAGCCCAGCCCATCTCTTCCTCCACTTGTTCTTTTAAGGGAGCTCTAGTGGACCACCTGAGGTTCACTGGAAGTAATCAAAAAGAAACAAGCTAGGAATCCCATGCCAGACCCCTCCCAGGCTGAGGGGATCACAGTTACAGGAGTGTATGTTTATTGGGATCAACTACATGCCAGATTGTTTATGCTAATTTTTTTCCTAACAACCTAATAACCTACCTGGGGAAACGCCATTTTAGTCCCATGAGAAAATGAAGGCTCAACGAAGTTCCCTTGCCACAGTGTAGGAAGAATGAGGTCACAAGATGCCCAGGACCCAAGCTCTTGCACTATTGCGCCATTCCTTCATGGATCATTCTTTCTGGGCAGAGGAAAGAGAAAAGAGCTGGCAGAGAGGTCAGAGATGATGGGAGAACATCTGGCTTGGCTGGTCCTTGATGTTACTGCCGAGATCTATGATGGTTAGGCAAGAGCTAAGGAGCTCAAAAAAGGAGAGGACCACCTGGCTGCTTGTGACAGGCAGGCAGCCTCTAAGGCGGGCCCCACAGTCTATAATTCCAAGTGTTCATGTATCAATACCCTCCCATTCCTGTCACTAGCTTCTAACCCATAGAATGTGGTTATCACCACCACAGTTACACTCCACCGTGTAGGACCTCAATGAACTCTGGATTCTCTCCTTGCTGACATCATACAACAAGAGGCCACACAGAGGAGAGCCGCACATGACAAGGTGCTCTGACGCAGACAGGCTACAGGAGGTAAGCACCTGTGGCCCCAGTGAGTAACCATGGACGCAGATTCTTCTCCAGTCAATCCTACAGATAAAAAGGCAGCCCAGCCAATCCTTCGGTGAGACTCCAACAACCCAGGCCTGGAGTCCTGATCTCAGACACTGAAGACAGCAAATATGTGAGATTTTAAGTTCCTTTGCATACAGTAACTTGTTAGACCCCAAGAGCTAATGAATTTGATTCCCTGGGGAATGGACAGTGACATTCCCACCCTAAAGTTGGCATGGCTTTTGGAAGAAGCCCATGGCGAGGAAGGGGAGAAAACAAGGTAGAAGAACTAAGGAGGTGAGGGAAACTGACCCTCTCTCTGGCCTCGGATTAGAATGTAGCATTCTTTGCAAACAGGGACTTCCTCCCACATCATGGAGGCAAGCACTGGATGACCCTATGCTGTCTAACCACTGTCCTGTCATTGGTCATGACACACCTTCCCTGACCCAACCACCAAGTACTGTCCCTCAGCTTAAACAGTCATCCATCATATCTCTGCTGCACGGTGGCTCATAACCGAGGCTCCTCCATGGACTGGCTGGCATTTCCAGCTGTCCCCACCTCTCCAACAGCTCTCCAAGTGCTGTGACCTCTTTGGCTCTGCCCATTCCCAAGAGCCAAACAGTGAGGTATCTAGTGCTAATGCCCTGACTATTACACCCAACAATAGGCATGGACATGGGATGGCTCCACAGGACAAAATATGGGCGTTTGATCCAGCTCCTCCTGCACAGAAGTTCCGTGGAAAGTGAATGTTTCATGTAGTTTGGTCTACAGACCACTAGCATAACCCAGGTAGCCTCAGGAAACCCAGCCAGGACCATTATTTATTCTGTTTAAATTTCTGCCATGGACTAGAGAGGACTTGGGCTTGCAGAGAATCATGCTAGGCTAAAACCCAATTTTCATTTTTCACATACTCATAACCTAAATCTAATTCAAGGCTATTTCTGGGAAAGAAAAATATAGGAATTACCTTTTAAAAGAAAATTCAACAAACCCCATGGTTTTTGACACGGTTGGACTGCAAGACAAGACCATTGCTCACACCAAATCTGGGGTAACATAATTCCCTCTTCTCCTTGAGTCCTCGGCTTGGTGTCCCAGCTGAAAGGAGGCAAGATGGCAGGAGATCAGAGCCTCATGTTGCCCTTCCTACCAAAGCATCACAAGTGCCAGGCAGCGGGGGCCAGGCCACAAAGCAGGAGGACATTGCCCTTTCCTGGTCTAGTCCTTCCTCTCCTCAAGCAACATGGGAGTAGGATGAAAAGAAGCCCTTTAGCCTTGGAAGCCTTATAGTTCCTTCCTGAGACAGAAGTCTCCAGTGAGTGGAGTCTCCAGGGTGAACCAGGAGAGCCCGAAAGCAAGTCCCAGAAGAATCCATACACAGGAGGAGGAGTGGATATTGAAGGGATCAGGATTCAAGGTCCACAGCCTCACCTACATGTCACCCTGAGATAGGAACCTATAATGTCGCTTCTCTAAGATCCTGTGTCCTCCTATGCAAGGTGAGGACAAGGTCTCTGCCTACCAGAGCTGTTGGGACTGTCAAAGAGCTGAGCTTTACAAAAAAAACCGCACACCCCATGCGTCAAGGTAGGATTAGGAGTGGAGCTTTTAGAAGACCCCTTCCCTTCCCATTCTCTCCCTCTTCTCCCCTGTGAGTGAAGAGCAGGAGGCTCTACAGGCCCCCTGTGTGTTCTAGGGGCTGTCACTCTGTGAGCAGTCAATGCCTGTGTCCTGCACCCTGGGAGACACTGTAGGCCCAAGGCAGTAGTGCCGTGGCTGAAGGGCTGGGGCTGGGTTAATGAAGTATGGATTGACTGGGCTGCAAGCTGATTAGCTCTGGCATTGGGCTTTTCCTGAGCAGTGCCTGCAGAATCAATACTAATCCCTTGATCCCATTAGGGGCTCCTGGAGATCTCTGGGACAAAGTCTGTGCCTCCGTTTCTGCAGAGAGGCCCTGTGTAGGGAAGAGAGATGCTGGGATTGGGGCCGACACCTCACCATCTTTATCCTCTTTCCAGTCCGCCCTCATCCTTCTGTTCCTAACCCCACTCCCAAGAAGAGCCAAGAATTTCCCCAGTCACCAGGGTCCCTAGCCCCAACCCCTCCTGAGAGGCTGACTGTGATCCCATAGAAAGAGATGTTGTCACTGGTGTTGGCTCCCAGGCTCCCCAGTAATGTTCCACATGCTTCTGCATAAGGATGGAAAGTGTTTCATTGGAGTTTGTTTGTTTGTTCTTTTGTTTGTCTGTTTTATGACACTGGGGATTAAGCCTAGGAACACACACACACACACACACACACACACACACACACACACACACACACACACAGAGCAAGAATTATCTCACTGAAAATAACACTGCAACCCACAGTCTGGAAGACACATCTTCATGGGTTTTCTAATTAAGAAGCTAACTATGTTACAGAATTACTAGGCATAAAGGCTCGATGCACAATTAATACTTTTCAAGTGGAGATCAATAAGCCCATCTTCAGATACCAGGGCCATTGTTTAAATGCCTGTGGGCTCAGAAGAAAGCCATTCTGTCTCTGTAGAATTGGTCAGCCTTGAGTCCAACTTACACATCACCCTGGCCCTCTTGGGCCAGCTGTTACTATTCCTCCAGCCTTGGATGATAAGAGCTCTTCATTTTGATCCCCCAATACCCCTGGTTTTTATCTGTAGCCCACAGCACTTTGA
Source organism: Peromyscus leucopus (assembly GCF_004664715.2). NCBI lineage: Eukaryota > Metazoa > Chordata > Mammalia > Rodentia > Cricetidae > Peromyscus > Peromyscus leucopus. The sequence continues at coordinate 45,312,034 of NC_051069.1, read as the reverse complement.
AGCCTGCAGAAACAAATCCTGTGACTAGCTCTCCCCAACTATCTCCAAGGTCGTGTGGGCTTTCAGCATGACCCAGTTCCATAGGGAGCTGTAATGGCAGCCCTCTGAAACTGACTCTGGACTGGATGCACACCTGATGCATGCCTCGTGTAGGACATGTCTTCATCCTCATGGAGCCTAATCAGCATAGCTTCAGGTTGTTAAAATAGCAGAGCTGAAAACTCATTAGAGTTATTCCAGTCAACTCCCATGCTTTAAAGCTAAGAGTAGAGGTCAGGGGGGTAAGCAGTGTGAACGGTCACCCCTGGTGCCCAGGACATGGGCTGCCACTCTCCCAGCTCTTGCTCCTCATCCCATGGCCATTCCTCAATGAGCCTTACCCATTGCACACACAATATAACCTTTGTCCCTGTGCATGGGATGCTTAGAGGACACTAGGGGAATGGAGGCTGCTCATGTCTGCACTTGCTGGACAGAGGGGCCAGCAGTCACTGGGGTCAGTCAGGAGGATGTGTGTGAGCAATGGCATGGGAAAACATGAATGCAGCAGACCCTCAGCTCCCACACCTCTCCACACAGACATGTCCTATCTCACTGTAAAGCCCCATTCAGCCACCTGTTTCTCAAACACCATTCTTTTCCACCTTACCTCCTGCCTTCTCCCAGCTTTCTGTTGATTCTTCTGCCTGACCCAGTCAAGATTCTAGAAACCATTCTGAGGTCTGTGCTGACGACACTGACAATCACCACATTCCTCCTGTCCTAGGCTGAAACTATAGTCTTCGTGTGACAAGCCACCTTGGTCTCAGAGTCCAATGTAGGGACAGTCCCAACCCCTGGCTTCCTGCCTATACCCAGGCACCATTGCCAGTAGACCCATCCCCTGCTGGCCAGATGGTGTTCTCCAAGTCTGGGGGCATTCTCTGCTCTACTTAATAACCGCCTGGTAATTAGCTCCACGATTTTGCCACTATGCTTATAATAGCCTCCATTAAAGTTATGGGGTTTTCAAGCTGTAATGGCTTCCAAAGTAATTAATGCACAACTGGGTTTATTGCTAAGTTTATTTTTAGAGCTTGTCTCTCTGTCTACCCTCCCTTTTCTTTCATAGATTTTTTTTGACCAAAGGGAAAAAAATGTGATGGAATCAGACACTCCTAATGCCCCCCCTACATCATGCTCATATCCTTCTCATTGTCTCTTCCTGTTTCTTCCTCCTGTTACAGCATCCGGCAGATATTGGAACTCACAGTTCAGGGAGCTATGGTAGAGGAAGGTGGCTCTTAAGCCAGTGTTTATCCAGGCAACAGCTTCCAGCCACATGGCCTCGATGTAATTCCAGTTCCATCATTTCGTCTCTGACCAGGGGCAAATTGCTTACCCATCTTGCTTCAGTGAATCCAACTGCAAATAGAGACACACCAGTACCTGCCTCTCGGGGTAGCCATGAGTACAGAGCAGAGTAGAGGAGTAAACACTGTCGGCTGTCTTTGTCACTGGACACCATGAATGCTATAGGAAAGCTGGTTATTGAGAGCAGTGGCCCAGACAGACACAAGTGGGAGCTGAGTGAGCCACAGGTCCAAGCACCTGCCCAGAAGAAGAGGCATGAATGCAGGAAAGCCCTCACGGGCTGAGGTCAGGTAGTGATCATCTTCTTTCTTCTGTTTTTCCCAACCTGGACTCAGAAACTTCACCCACAGCAGAGACCTTTGAAAACCAGACATTTCTGCAGCCCTGGCCACATCTGGCCTCCCTGTGCGGTCTGTTGTCTGTTCCTGCAAGAGAATAGCTAGGGCCAAGTTGCTTACAGAGGACGGGAGGGATTTGCTCCGTAGTTCTGGAGGGCGAAGTGTCAGAGCATGGTCTTGTGAGGACCGAGTGCTGCTTCTGCTCACAGAGGAAAGCAGAAGGGTGAGTGGCAGCCATGGGAGAGAGGGGCCTGAGGGGTGCCCCTGCTTTAGAATAACGTCCTCTCGAAGGAGTAAGAAAGACATTAGCCCCTCTTAATTACATCATCAGCTCTTAGAGACCTCACCTCCCAACAATGCCACAAGACAGATCTCGACCTGTATTTCCAAGGGGAGACAGGACGTCCACAGGGAGCTGCAAGGGCTGCTGCACATGGCTCAGCATCTGCTCCTTCCTGGGTGCCCCCCTCGGCTTATAATGTGGCATTCAACCCTCTGGTTTCATTCCCTACGGAATGGGGTGGTAGACAGCTAACACCAATTCTGGAAGCTGTGAGCCTTTCGTGAGAAGGACCGGGCGTGGGGTGCTGGCTCCCCCAGGGTGGTGCCCTTGAACAGAAAGCAAACCTTGGTCTCCCAGAAGACACTAGGACTAGCAGAGAGAAGTTGTGAGAAGCAGGGGGAAAAAAATGCACACTGTTTCCAAAACTGGGTCACAAAATGTTCTGGTTGGCCCTAACTCTCAACCTTGGCAAGAGCCCAGGAGCACATGTGGGCTGGGTGGGGCAGACAATATGGCCTCTGGGGTGACTGTCAGGGTGACTGTCTATCATATAGTGACAGACTTTGGCATGATGAGCATGGTGAGGGGCCAGCTTTGGGCACAGCAGCATCTGCCCAGGAGGGAAGGGAGGAAGAGAGGGAAAGGCTGTGATCATTCCCAAGGGAGCTAAGAGCTGGCCACACTTACTCTTCTGTCACAGGAGAGCACGAGTTTCCAAAGAAGTGTCTACCAGCATCTCCTCTGCAGAACCTGGAGTGAATTCCATCAGGTTGTTCTACAGCAAGGGTCTTTCTTGGGGCTCCCACTGCTACCATCTTTGAGAAGTGTCTCCCTGCTACCCAGCAGCTCCTCGGAGAGCAGCCCTCTCTCCCGCTCATCCTGTGAGGAGAAGGGGCCCAACAAGAATTCCCTACAGCCATAAACAGAGGAGGGCCCTGTGGTGTCTGAGGGAGTTAAAGATTAGATAGTTATAGTTATAGTTAGTTAAAGATTGGATAGTTATAGTTAGTTAAAAATTAGATAGTTATAGTTAGTTAAAAAGAGTTTTCCCTGTTAAGAATTTCAAAAAAGAAACTCATTAAAGAGATGTAAAGTACATAAATTTGACAAACATTATAAGATAGTTCTCAGTTAATAATATAAGTTAGGATAGAAAGTGATTACTTACCAAAATAGGATAAATAATGAAATATTTTCTCTGAGTTTATCAAATGCAAATGGACTAGACATTGTTGAGGTATTTATTGCTTATATATATTGTATATAGTTATTGTACTTATTGTATATAGTTTTTCTTATATTAATTATAACTTTTTTCTTTTTATTAGAATAAAAGGGGGAAATGTGATATTTTATTTGTGCTAAAATGTGATTTTATTTGTATGTTAATAAATAAAGTTTACCTGGAGATCAGATGTCCACACCCTCTACATCAGTCATAGCACACACCCTTAATCTGATCACATGGCAGGCAGAGTCTCTGTTTGGTCAAGGACACATCCAATCATGGTGATACACACTTTTAACCCCAGGACCAACCATAGAGACCTAGAGGTCTGTATAGACAGACAGTGATGAGGAAGTGATGTGGCTGGGCTTAGAGCCAATGAGAAGGCAGAACAGGAAGGCAATAGAAGCACAGGTTAGACAGGACAAAGCTCTCTCTGTGGAAGCTACTGCATGGTGGTAAGCTAAGGCTAGTCATGGCTATTTGCTCTGATCTCTTTGGCTATTACCTCTGCATTTGGCTCTATGTTTCTTACTTAATAAAACTGTTTAGAAATTCGTCTACAGGGCCCTTAGGTCACTTCCTCACGGTGTCCAATCTTAACCACTTCTGCTTACCTACCCTTGAAGGAGGCCTCACTCTGACACTGGGCCAGAGCTGTGAAGAAACCATCTATGCTAATACAATTACAGCAGCCAACGTTGCTGGTACATTTCTATCGGGGACCAAACCCTGAGTGCTTTCTGAGACTTGATTCATTTAATTCTGAGAGCGGCTTTGGAAAGCAGATGACTGATCAATCGTTGATAGACTCGTGCAAACTTGATAGAACTGTCCCAAGGCCACAGCTCCTGCGTGGGCCAGTTAGGATTAAACCAAGGCGTATGTTTCTCAAGTCTGTGTCTTTAGGCAACCTATCCTACTGTTCTTATACATGCCTGCATGTGAAGGGAAGGGCACAGGCTCATCCAACCTTGCAGCTATACAGGAAGGCTCTGGGGAGAGGGATGCTCTGTTGAGAAACTCTGGATGCTGTGGGTCTGGAGTAGGCCAGCTTCTGTGATCCGTGTCCACATTCTGGCCATCCGCCACTGCTCTCTCTTACAGGTATCAACCTCGGAAGGTTCCTGACCCTGCCCTGGACTACTTACTGCCCCTTCGCAGACTCCCGTCACGCTGGACTCTGCAAACTTGCTTCCACAATGGGTGGGTGTGAGCGCTGGTGAGAGTTACTGGCCAGTGTTCGGCTTCTGCCTCCCTGTGCCTGGCCGGCCGGCCCATGCCTGTTCTTTTCTCCTTTGTGCTGCCGGCGCTCCGTGGCCACTCTCCCCTGACCTTACCATCGCTCAGGTAATGAGGAGCTGTGGGTGCAGCCAGCCTTGGAGATGCCGAAGAGACGGGACATCCTTGCGATTGTCCTCATCGTGCTTCCCTGGACTCTGCTCATCACCGTCTGGCACCAGAGCAGCCTCGCGCCTCTGCTTGCTGTGCACAAGGGTGAGCCCAACCCCACTCCCACCCTGGCCTGGCTCGGGTCCTAAAAGCTATCCTGCTATCATTCTTTTCACACCTGGGCCCTGATCTTACCTTGGGGGAATTTGGGCCCTCTAAGACTCCACTGAAAGCCTCCTCCTCCCCCTCCTCCTCCTCTGCTCCCCATCTCCCCACACACATTGTTTTAAGTACCTGGGATTTGTTACAATCAAGTATGACACAATCCAGACAGACAGCAAGTCAACTGGCTTGAAAAAGTAATCTGTTACTCAATGGTTCTCAAGAGGAGTGGGTAGACCATGATACGCAAGGCAACATGGAGGAGCACTGGGGCCCTGGGTCGGTAAGCAGAGAGTGAAGCAAGCTGGGACAGAACCTATAATGTGGTCATTTCAGATAAGAAGGAAAAAAGGCCATATGAGCAGCTAAGCAGGCTGAGAAGTGGACGGTATAGTCAGAGTGTCCTTTTTCAAGACGGGGTATTACTATATAGCTCTGATTGGCCTCCTACTCACTGTGTAGCACAGACTGGCTTCAAACTCCTGGCAATCCTTCTGCTCCAGCCTCTCAAGTGTTGAGACTACTGGTACACATCATCATGCCAGGCTCAAAAGTGGATAGATTGGATGATTTCTGTGGACTTTTGGACATTAGGGTGGGCTCACTTGCCCTGTATTTGGGTCTTGGGTGATTTAGGCCAGAGGAAGATTGGCTTGTAGGATGTCTGATGAAGATGCAGGAATGCGGTCAGTTGTTTACTATTTCTTAGGAAGGGCAGACCCTTCTAAAGTCCACAAAGCTCTGAACTGTCAAAGGAGTGTCAAATTTTAAATGATTAAAACAGGATTGATGTAGATACAAACACGTGTACCCAGTTCCATAGTACTTAAGGATAGGTCACTCAACAGGGGTGCTGCGGAAGGAGCAGAGTCTTGGCCTCTATTGTGGAGTGTGAGGGGATTTTTTTTTTTTTTGCTTTAATTTTGAATTGTTGAGGGGCAACCCCAGGCTTGCAGCATGGTAGACAAGTGCTGTACCTATAGGGCTATATCCCAGTTGTATTTGTGCTACAGAACCTTTCAAGGACAGCAAATCATTTGCCCCCTTTTGTCTGCTTAAGAGACTCTCTGGGCAAAGGCCTGAAGAGACAAAGAGTCTCCTGAGAGCAAGGGGAAGAGCTGGGGTTAGAACAATGCCCCTTGGGCTCTGAGCCCTGAGTCCTCTTTTTTACTCACACCCGAACCTCCACCCTCAGACCTTCCTTGCCTCCATCTGGCTACCTCTCATTCCGTCTTACTAAAGCCACCTTCTGCCCCACCTCGCTGTGACAATCCCAGGGAGCAGCTAGAGTCAGAGACCTCAACTGCTGTGGCTACAACAGCATGCAGATCACAGCCCATGCTGTGCTCTCCACCAGGGAATCCACTCAGTCCTTAACCTCCCTGCAGTTCCTCAGTCATCCTGTGGTCCCACCACCCTTGCTGGGGCACTCTGGTTCTCTACATGATGTCATCCCCTGCTCATGACCCCAGCGCCTCCCTTTGGGGCTTGTCAGTTTTGAATCACTGTTATCCTGTGAATACCTCATTCCAGAGGGGTTAAAACTACCATATATAAAATGACATAATGTCTGTCGTCCTCTTGGCAGAGGGAGGGAGGGTCAGAGACATCTCACCAAGAGCCTTTTAGGATTCAGGGTTGGCAAAAAGCCCTGGAGCCAGGGGGAAGGACAGAGTACAGGGTGGAGCCACACCCTAACGTGTGGAGAACTTCCCCAGGACCCGGTCTTCTACCTGTTTAGGATGATCTGGAGAACAGAGGGCTATACAAAAATGGCTCCAAATCTTCACCCTCAACCCCAGTTTCCAAAATATTATTGGCTACCAGATAAATGAATTCTTGCATCCTGCTCAGAATATCCCGGACATTATCCCCTTTTCCTTAATGTTTCTTTTCAATTAAACTCCAAAGTCCCCTTTGATGAACTACATCTGTCAGTCCTCCTGTTCCCCACTCACTCAGCATTTGATCTATGGCCTGGGTAACAGACTCTATGTCCCTGGCAACGTTAGCTTGTAAGCAGTCCCTGGGAGACAAACGTGGATCACTTGGGTTCATCTGCACTGGATTCCACATTCTGCAAGCCTTGTTGTTAATGGAGATGGCAGGACACTAGGCCAGAACAGGGGAGCCATGGCCCAGGATCCCCTATGTCCACATGCCAGCCCTTCCATGTGGCTTGCTTATGTCATCCTCACATAAATACGCGGAGCTACAAGGAAGCAGGCTGGCTAGTGTCCTACACAGGAGCTGACAGGAGCTGTGCCTAGTAGTGGTCCAAGCCCTTGATGTGTGCAGTTATCTATACAATAACTCCATCAAACAGATGCTGTTAGCATTAGCTAGTACTATTAGCTCCATTTTATGCCCACTGAAATCAAGGCACCAGAAACTAATAAACTTGTTCTAGACCATGCAGTTAGTCACAGCAAACAGCAGCGTCTGAGCCTGGGTTTCCAAGTCTGCCCTCTGGCCATTTCCATTCCTACTAAGATACGTATGAGCATTGAGCACTACACTGTGTCTGACTCATGAATCCTTCAAGCCCAAAAAGCATAACTTGGAGATCGGGGAGTTGATGCAAACGAGAATGCCAACAGCCCTGATTGCTCCTCCTGCCAGGTTCCCCAACCAGGAAAATGTTCCAGATGTGAGAAAACCTTGGTCCTCAGGGCTGCCCCAACTTGAAACAGGTTACTTTCAAAACATTAAGGAAGTAATGGCTCCCCCTTCAGGCTGTGAGCATGTGGCCAAAGAATAGGCTTTTGCAGGTGTGGCATCCTTGGGGTGCAGATTCAGAACTACTGGATGCTAGGACAAGAGAACTGTTCATAGGTACAGAGAGCCAAATGAATGTGTCTAGAAAGTACTAATTAGGCTGGATGTGGTGGTGGACTTTAAATCTAGCCCTCAGGAGACAGAGGATCTCTGAGTTCAAGACCAGCCTAGTGTACAAAGTGAGTTTCAGGACAGCCAGAGCTACACAGAGAAACCCTATCTCGAAAAACCAAAACAACAACATCAATAATGATAATAATGTAGTAATTAGGAGATTGACATCAGACTAATTAGGAAACCTAAACAAGTCTCTAACGAAAATGGAAGAATGTCTAAACTCAAATGATATTCAGGATTCAAACCCTTACTGGTAACTATGAGTAAAACCCACCGGAACCAAATGCAGTAGCTAAATGCTATGTTGTGTACCAAAGTCCAAAGAACAGCTTGCACAGGACAAGAGAGAAAGGTCTCACCTGACTAGACGGTTTGTGGGAAACCTGAAGTTCCTTTTGAGATTCAAATTGTGTTGTAGCCACCCACTCCCACCATTTCCTGGCTCTGTGGAATCCACACCACAGAACATATTAGGCAGAGGCTTTGGAGGTGACAGTCAGGACATTGTCATTTAAAACCTTGAGGAACTGGAGATAGATGACTGGAAGGTGGCCAGCTGCATCCAAATAGCTACAGGCATGTTAAATATGATTGGGGGGGGGGTCACTTGTATGTCATCCCAGGAATCCAAACTAGGAAAATTTTCATGCGAGTGCCAGGACCACGGGTTAGAACCTCAGGTCTAAAGATGGAAGCAGTTCTTCAGAGGGGCAGAGGACAGGACTGTCTTGGAAGGGTGGGTGACTTTGAAAGCCCTGTATCAGAGCCAGGCCAGCGCCCTCGTCCCCCACCCCCTCCCCGCACCGCCTTCTCCCACCTCTGCAGATGAGGGCAGTGACCCCCGGCGTGAGGCACCACCCGGTGCAGACCCTAGGGAGTATTGCATGTCCGACCGAGACATCGTGGAGGTGGTGCGCACAGAGTACGTGTACACGAGGCCGCCACCGTGGTCCGACACGCTGCCCACCATCCACGTGGTGACGCCCACCTACAGTAGACCGGTGCAGAAGGCAGAGCTGACGCGAATGGCCAACACACTGCTGCACGTGCCCAACCTGCACTGGCTGGTGGTGGAGGACGCTCCACGCAGGACACCCCTGACAGCGCGGCTGCTGCGCGACACTGGCCTCAACTACACACACCTGCACGTGGAGACACCCCGCAACTACAAGCTGCGAGGTGATGCCCGAGACCCTCGCATCCCACGGGGCACCATGCAGCGCAACCTGGCCCTGCGCTGGCTGCGGGAGACCTTCCCACGGAACTCCACTCAGCCAGGCGTAGTGTACTTCGCCGATGATGATAACACCTACAGCCTGGAGCTCTTTGAAGAGGTGCACTAGGGACCAGAGGAGAGAGCGTGGTGGGTGGGGTTCAAGGAGACTGGAGGATGTGGGGCCCAGACCAAGAGAGGAGCAGAGGGTAGTCCCCATGAGGGGACGCTATGGCATGCATAGACACATACAGGAAACCTCAGGCTGGGCTCACTCACACTGCAGAGAACCAGGGAAAGAAATGGGGTAAACCTCAGAATAGGTTAAAGGAACCCAGCCCATTAAAAGGAAGTCTGTTGAGGCTTGTGGCTCCCAAACCCTAGTCCTGGCCTTGGAGGTTTGTTCTCTGAAAGAGACCTTTTTATGGGATCACTTAACATGGCCACCAGAAACCTCTTGGGTGGACAGTTTGAGCGTGCCTGTTAACTTTTGAGAAGAGAGGCTCAATTCAGATTTTAAAGTGACAAGATCGAAATATTTTGTCACCAGGCCATATGGAGAAGGTGACCAACATCTTGGCTGAAAGATGTCTTGAATGCCTAGGTAAGATTCATCTAGGGATTCCTCTAGAGATCAGTGGCAGGAGGTCTGGAGATCTGACTAGGAGGGACCCACACACATCATACACTCATTAAGCGAAGTGATCTACCTCCTGTGGGGATGGGTAGCATTTTCATCCTAGACCCATATCCTGACTCAGGTTCTCAACTTCTAGATGCGCAGCACAAGGAGGGTGTCCGTGTGGCCTGTGGCCTTCGTTGGTGGCCTTCGGTATGAGGCCCCAAGGGTGAACGGGGCAGGGAAGGTGGTTGGCTGGAAGACAGTGTTCGACCCCCACCGGCCATTTGCAATAGACATGGCTGGATTTGCCGTCAACCTGCGGCTCATCTTACAGCGAAGCCAGGCCTACTTCAAGCTCCGTGGTGTGAAGGGAGGCTACCAGGAAAGCAGCCTCCTTCGAGAACTTGTCACCCTCAATGACCTGGAGCCCAAGGCAGCAAACTGCACCAAGGTCAGACCCTCTTTAGAACTGATGGCTAGTAAGGCAAGCACTCCCAGGTACCTCTAGACCTTCTGTGGATCCAGGGGGAAGAAGAGGCCTCAATAAAGCTTTGTCAACCATCCCCACCCAGGATGGTAGCTTATTGTAAGGTGGCCACAGTGCTAACAGGGAGATGGGGAGGGGTTTCTATTGAGGAATCCCAAGGATCACTGGCTCTCCATAGAGACATCTGTGTTCCATGACCCCTGCTGAGTATACACACATACACACTAAGGCAAGTGCACACATGCATATATGCACATATGCACAGCATGTGCACAAATGTACATAGGCATGCATACAGATGTACATAGATAGAAATAAAGAACAGTTACAAAAAACTTGATGGGGCAATGGTAGAAAGGGAAAAGACAGAAGAAATACTTGCAGGGTGTGGCAGGGAGCCAGGAGGTGGCAGAATAAGCTGGGCACATGCACCACTCATTTTGTGTCTCTGGCCACGCAGATCCTGGTCTGGCATACACGGACTGAGAAGCCAGTGCTGGTGAATGAGGGGAAGAAGGGCTTCACTGACCCCTCGGTGGAGATCTGAGACTGAGCATGCAGGTAGGAGAGAAGGCCAGAGTGTTCAGGGCACTGGACAAGCAGCACCAGTCTGGGAACCAGCCTCCATCTCTGAGGGCTTTTCCATTTGCTCCTTAATTGTGGGAGGACAAGACCACTGTGGGCAGAAGCGTGGCCCAAGTCCCCTTCCCACTGAGCCCCCAACAACTAACCAGCAGCTTCCGTGCACACAGCTGGGTCCTCCTGCATCGCCTTCTCTCACTGTGATGGTCGTGCTGGCTGTGATGTGTGACCCACAGTGAGGGAAGTTCTCACCTGGTTCTGTGGGTTACTTCAGACACAGGGCTGTGATGAGGACACACTACACCAGATCAGTGGCCCCGTGGCTTTTAGTAACAGATGAAGGAGCGCACTGAGCCGGGACCCTGGAGCCCACACCACTGCCAGGCTACCGTTTCCTGTCTCAACCTGGTGTCACTTCTCTGTTCCTGATTGTTTTATATGTGGAATGGGCTGCCAGGGCACTGAAATCAACCTGTGGCACATACAAACCCTATGTAATAGTTCTTCATTTTGAGTGTTTAAATCCCATGGGGGTAGGCCACCATATTTACCTACACTTTAGGGGTGACAGTGATGTTCAGAAAAGAAGCTCAATGAGGTGCCTAAAGTGACACATTAGCCCACTTGTGCTAAGTGTTTTTGAGGGGCTTTTTGTGATCTTGCCTTTTGGGAGCACCACTTTCCGGGTTCACTACTCCAGACCCAGCCACAGATCCAGGGGCTCATACCAGACAAATACTTTGATTTTTGTCGCAGGACACCAGCAGCCACCACGTCCTTGGGACTACAGGGAGGGAGTCATCCCTGAACTTAAAGTCCTTGGCCAGTGCCTCTTAGAATGTGTCAGGACAGAGATTCATCCCACCTCCTGCCCTCACTGGGTCACTGGAATATTCTCCACCACTTGCTTTTCAAAAGCATCTCCGAGGGGAACCCAGAGAAGCTCTGTGGAGTCCCCTAGGGGCTCCGGGTTGAGCAGTCTGTCCTGCTTGCCCCAGCTCCACCTTGCCCCAGGCTGATACCTGCCTTGTTCCTACTCTCCCCACACAGGAATCTCCTTCTCAGACCCTGATCTTGGCCTTCCATCCTCTCCCATGGCTGATAGTCACACTGGGGCAGACTCCTGAGGAGCAGCATCACCTCCTGTCTATTCTGAGGGCTTCCAAGAAAGCTCAGCTAGATGCCAGGATTAAAAAAACAAACAAAACAAAACAGAGAATTTAAGCACAGAATTCCAGACCTGTTCTCTCCATCAACATGGCCAAAGGCTTAAGAGACCCGAGGGCCGTGGGTTCCAGCGGCCAGCAAAGCCTGTGCTCAGCACACCTCCTTGGAAGCTCCCTGCATTGATGGGGCTGTGTAAGCAGGTGACCCTGCCTTGGAGTGATGCTGGAGCTGAGGGAGGTCAGAAAACCCCACTGTCGAGTGCAGCATGGCTCTCCATGGCACCCTGCTCTTGGGTCCGGCATGACTACACAGCATGTGCCCAGCCAGGACATTGTGAAGACCAGAGAGCAGACCGGGGCATGAAGGTGCCCCAGCACTCCTCATTCACACCTGCTCTTCCTCAGAGCTGCTCCCAAATCAGAAATACCTCTGGCTGTCCTCTGGTTCATGTTTACAGGGCATAAGGCTGTCTTGGATCCCACCTGACACCCAGCCCTGCATCGGGGGAGCCTGGGCCTACCTACAGCTCCCCCTGTACCTCAGGCTGTGGGAGAGCGAAGGCCCTTCCCATGTCCCTCAAGCCTCCTGTGCCAGAATTGGCAAGGTGGTGGGCCTAGAGCCAGCACAGGTCACCGACTGACCTGGATAAGAACCACATCACCCCAATGTCCACACTGCCTCTCCAATACCCCTGGGCTGCAATGCCCCTTGCCTGGCTTGGACTAGGGAGGCCAAATGCCCTCTTCCCAGAACCTGAGAATCACAGACCTCAGGACTGGAGCTAACAGTAATAGATAAGCAGAGCTCTTCCTGAGAAAGTGAGGCCCAGCAACCACAGCCCTTCCCTGCACTGATTCCTGTGAGGGGTGCAGGAGCGAGCAGGGGACTCGAGACAAGAGTGGGAAATGTTTGAACACTGGAAGGAAAGGAGATGAGCACACACTCACTGCTTTGGAAATTACTCTATCGTACACAAAGTGGGAAAGCTTGCCAAGCCAGCCTGCCTCGTGCCCACTGCCCCTTCTCCACCCCAGAGAAAACAGTATGCCCAGGCTGTTGCCCCCACCCATCCAAGAGACACAGCTGCCTGGGTGCCCAGCATCTGAGAGGCCCCTGGCTCTGGCTGGATGGCACCCTCTGGTGGTCATCTCACTCCAGCTCCTACAAGTTGGAAGCACAATGTTCCTCCCAAGTGGGGAAAAGGAAAGGGCACAAGCCCACTGAAGAGGTGTTTATTTTTTAACCGCTAACAGCTCTCCCCCTCCATTAAAACTTATAGGACAAGCCCGAGAGTCATTCAGAACCCACTCTTGGGTGGGTAGGACTCAGTCCACACATCTAACATTCAGAGAATAGCATCGGCTGCCTATTTTGAAATGGATTTTACTTCCCACAGCCTTCAGGAAACCATCTGATGGGATTAGATCCCACAGCCACCTTGCAGGATATTCCCCCCCCCCAACCATTGACACTTTGGATGTTGCTTTGGAAACTGACCCCTTGGCATCAAATGGGTGGCATGGGAGAGGGAGGAAATGGGCACAGGACATCTATCCGATGAGTGGATTTATGTCTGGGCACTCTACTGCTCATTCATAGAAACGGACAGTGAATGCCAAGGTCAAACCAGCTGCTGAGGCTGCCTTCTTAGCCAAAACCCAGCGCTCCTTTTTAGGAAACTGAAAAGGAAAAACAAAATGGGGATCTTATTATTATTTTTTTTTTGGGCAGATGCTAGCTCAGTTGTTTTCATCTAATATCCTCTCTTAGCTGCATGTGTATTTATTTATAATTACGACCCTGGTGGACTGCAGCCTCCACCTTTGTTGAGAATGAATGTGTGACGGATCAGAACTGGGTCCATGTTGACAACTTGTTCTCCAAACCCAGGCTGTTCCCTGCTCCCTCGCTGGAAAGCCCCACCACAGAGGAGTCAAGCCAGGGGTTTAGGAGCTCCACGGGCAGAGGCTGGTGTGAGGGTGGAGCCCAAGCTGCTGCACCATCTGGGCTGTCTTAATTTAACTATTTAATTTGTTTTCAAAATTAAAAGTCAAATATGGTTTTTAACAGTTGTAATCCTCTTCAGCCTTGCCTTATTTTAGTCTCGTTTATTAATTTAACCATCCAACAAATATTTGCCAGATGCCTGCTATGCATAGACATTCTTCTAGAAGCCAGCACACAGCAGTCTTCATGGGGCTCACCCACAAAACCCAGGAGACAGACAATGGCACTGCTGTAGCATTTCAGGTGTGAGGTGCTGTAAGAAGAGCAGAGTTTCTGGGGAAGATGGGGGGTAGCAGTGGGATGGGCTGAAGTTCCATAAAGCATGGAAAGAAAGGTCTCCCTCATGCGGGGACCTTGCGCAGAACAGCAGCATGCCAGCATGCAGCTGACGCAGACAATCCTGATAAGAGAGAAATGTCCCCAACTGCATGCAGAGTGCTTCTCATGCCGATAGCTCGTGGCTGGGGGGAGAGTAATGTGACTGCAACTGACTGGGCCAGGGAGGGGTGGGGGGTGGCCTGGGAGATGTGGTTGGCAAGTCAGAAGGAAAGCCGAGAATCAGCTGGCCTCTGAAACCAGGCTAAAGCTTCTGGTTTCTACTCCAAGTGAAAATAGGAGCCACTGAGGGAACTGACTCTGCTTCCTGTGCTGAGGACAATGGGCCAAGGCAGGGGACTGGGGAGGCAGCCCCTGCAATAAACCAGGTACAGGATGATGGTGGATGGGATGAGGGCGCAAGCTCTGGAGCATAGACGTGGCTGCACTCCAAGCCTGCTCATGAAGGGTCGGGTGTGCAGTGAAGAGACAGGAGCCCAAACTGTTGATGCAGGACAAAGTGCAGGAGAGGTCACATGAGGGAAAGTGGAGTTCTGCTTCTGACCTCGTCGTGCACATGCAACAGCTAGTGAGGGTCATCTATCTGTCTGTGTACCTGAGTGAGGATGGGAACAGACACCGGACACTGGAGAGTGTTGGTGTCAAGATCCCACAGCTGTGCCCCCACACAGTGAGTAGACACAAAGAATGAGTGAGCACAGTCTCAGGGCATTTGGATGCTGGTAAAGGAGAGGTACTCTGGAGGGACAGAGATGGGGGTACATGGTACACAGGATCTGGATAAACTAGTCAACTCTGGAGAGCTAAGGTCAGCCGACACATGCTGGGGAAGTAGAGAAGAGGATTGCTACAGAAAGACCTTATCTTGACAAGCCCAATACATACCTGATCGTGTATGCATAAAACTGTAACGCAGAATTCTTCACTCCCTTACAGAAGGATGCTACGTAAGATTCCTTTCTATTCGGATTGCCTGTCACACAGCCCTGCTTAATACAGCTTTGTAGAAACCCGCTCTTATGTAATGCAAGACACAGTGACACTGTGACACGGCTCTCTGGCACTGGCTCTCCTCAAGCAGCCCTGGACTCATCTGCATCTTAGCTGGATGCGTGATGTCCCCAGACATCGCAGAAAGAACTGGCGAGGGTGGGTCAAATTGGGGCTTGGTCTGTCTTGCTCTTCAGGCACCGTCCGCAACCTGCACTTTAAAAAGCCTCCTTTGACAGGCCAGCAAGATGGGTCAGTGGGTAAAGATATTGTTCCCCAGGACCCACAAGGAGGTTGCCCTCCGACCATTCGTACTGCGTGGCATGCGTGCGCGCGCGCGCGCACACACACACACACACACACACACGCACACACACACACACACCAAATAATTGCCATGTGATTTTATTTTAAAACTTTAAAACAAATAAAGGCTCTTTAAAAAAAAAAAAAAAAAAAAAAAAAGCTTCCTGTGAGTTGGGCACAGGAAGCAACTCTATAATCTCAGAGTTCTTAGGAAGATAAAGCAGGAGAACTGAAAGTTCAAGGCCAGCCTGGGCTACATAACATGACCCCTAAAAAAGAGAGTGAGAAAGAGAAAAAAGACTCAGTTTCTCAGACCCAGTGGGACATGGGCTGTGCCCCCACGACCACCCACCAATAAGTCAGCTGAGCTCTTAGCTCACTGGCTGCACACCAGATCTCACATCTTGACTTCAGCACAAACCCTGTGCCCAGCCACACCCAGGGAGCCAGCCTCCTGATCTGTGAACCTCCCATTCACCCTACTCTTGCCCAGCCCATCTTCACTGGGCTTCTCTATGGACACTGTGCTCATAGATGTGTGTGACTGAATTTATTGGATTTTCACTATTATTGAAGGTAACCAGCTTGGAGAAGTACATATCAGATATAATTTATGAAGAAAGACTATCTCCTATAGCTAACTTATATAGTGTGTTTTTGGCTTTCTAGAATGTTCTTAGGCCACCAAGCATGAGACTGGACTGCTCTTAATGCAATGACATTTCAAGGAAAATTGGAATCAGGAAAGGTGATAAGAAGTCAGGGACATGTGCCATCTACCAGCTGGGTACCATCAGTGTCTGGATCCTTATGGGTCACCTTCTCCTATGGCTTAGACTGGCACAGACAAGCTAGAGACATCCACAAAGAAGATTTGCTTCAAATCTCTTGATTTATTGCAGTTTAGGGTGGCAAGCCCAAACCAAGCCATTGCACTTGATCCCTAGAACAAGAGCCTTCAATCTGGGCTGAGCCGACAGGACAGAGGGCGGGCTGCCCTCCCCCCTCCCTGCTGCTTTGTCAGGAGGGGGAAGGAGAGTGCTCAAAAAAAATCAGCTGAGCTGGGGACGAGGCCTGTGCTAGACCTGTGGCCTTGTAGCTAACCCCAAATTCTTCTGTGGGGCCGGGGTTAGCTGCCCAGTGCCACTCAGCTGAGCCTTCTGCCACTCCCTTCCAGAGAACATGGATATGAGGCGGCTTCTGCTAAAATCCCCAGCTCCTCACCTGGTGAGGCTCTTCCTCCCTGGGGACACTCCTCCTCACTCAGGACAAGAGCAAATGCTCTCTTAGGAAGATCAGTACTGAGCATATCTATTTCTCCTAAGCTCAGCTTATCCACTGATTAAATGTCATGGGACAGAATGAAAAGGAAAAGATGTATGTTTCTTCCAGAACCCCAGAAATAGCTGGAGGAAAGTCAAAAAATAAAATCAAGTTGACTCAAGTAAGACAGGCTTCCTCTTTGCTCTACAAACAATGGCAACCCCACAAAGTCAGGAGCACAAAGCAGCTCTATCGGATGTGGCCATGCCCTGCCAGGAATGTCCAAAAAGCCTACCCGTATCCAGCAGGTTGGCCTGGTGAGGCTTTCACTTCCAGAAGAGGGCAGCACGCACCCTGCTTCAGCACCTTCTTTGAAAGTGCTACAACTACGTACTATCCTCGGAGACAGCTCATGGCCTCCCCTGAAAGATCAGGGGAGCAGAAAGGGACCCAACCACAAAACCAGGAGAGAAGCCATCTCATTTTGAGGGTATCCCAGACAACACTACCCCATCTTCTCTTCAGTCCCCTCAGGTTTAGGATTTTGGACTGAGTTGACGATAGTCCTTCACTCCCGGAGGTTGCTAGTTATGAAGGCTCTCCTGTAGGAGAGGAGGCAAGGAAGCTGCCCGCCACAGCAGGAAGGCTGGGACCGCTGCTCAGTTAACATACTGGTTCCTGCCCAGGTAGGGGGTATCGGTAGACTGTACCACGGAACCTGCCATTGTCTCCTCGAAAATGATGACCTGTGGGAAACAAGGGCTGGGCTGTGAGGTCTAGCCTGTAGACAGATGAGAGCACTATGAGACAGCAGGACTGGAAGGAAGGAAGGACAGGAGGAGGAAGGAAGGAGGAGGGAGGGAGGGAGGAGGGAGGGAGGGAGGAGAGGAAGGAAGGGGGAATGAGGGTGGAAGGAGACAGTGAGGGGTGAGTGCATTCTCCATCACCAAGGAAAGGGGAAGAAGAGGCTGGCTGCAACACCCACCCTCTCCTACTCCCTGGCCAAGCATTTCAGGGGTAGAGAAGCAGTTTGCTAGTAGGGAGAACGGGGATGGGAAGAGGAGGAAAAGGGACAGAGCCTCGAACGACTCCCACCTTGTTGAGTCCTTTGTCCAGCCAGACACCTGGGAGGTAGAGAGTCTCTTGAGGTCCTATGTTCCAGTAGCGGCCAAGGTTTTTATCATTGACGAATACAACTCCCTTCACCCAGCCCTTGAAATAAAACAGGGAAGGTCTTGCTTTACTACAAGAGCCCCAAAGGTGAAGCCACACCAGAAACAGACACAGTGAGATACAGGCCATGTTCCTGAGAGACCACACTGAACCAACATTTGACATCCATGTAGGTCAACCCAACATACTGCGGTGAGCCTCCCAGTCAGGGTGGTCAGCCCCAGACTGTCCATAGGAACCCACACACTGACAAGTACCACAGGTGGCTCTGCTCTGAGCCCACTCCTGCCACAGAGAAGTGGCAGGGTTCCTATCATATGGGGCAACATAGAAAGACAAGGAGGCCTCTGGGCCCAGGTGTTACAGAGAACTCCATTCAAGCCAACTGGGCTCAGAGCCCCAAGAAAATGGGAGAGCAGGGAAGGAAAGGGGTCCTACGAACCTCTAGCTTCAGAAATGTGTCAGAGGGGTAAATGCCAACTGACAAGGCACCCAGGAAGAAAGCAGGAAAGGTGGGTTCTTTGGGAATCATACTCCACTTGTCCGCGATGAACCTAAGGACAGATGTAAGCAGGAGAAGGACAAAAGGACCATCTCACATCTGCTCCCAGACCTGCATCTAATTCCTAAGGCACATCCCTTCCCCCAGCAAGGCTGGAAGCCATCACACACACCCCACCAGGTCACAGAATGGCAGCAAGATAGAAAGATGGGCATTTCCCAGTCTGGAAACAAGGTCCAGTGCTGTCTCTATCCGTCACCTTAGGTAGGTTGCTTTGGCCTCTGGGTCTGATTATAACTCTGCAGGATCCTGGCAGGGAGGTCAGGGTACCCCTGGCTCTTGCTACCTATTAGCTATGACCTCATATACCAGACTCACAGGGACCCACCTCTGAAAGAACTTCTTTGTCATATCCAGGCTGTAGATTTTGAAGTTTTTCAGAGGATTATTATTCAGATAGAGATTTCCAATTAAACCTGGAGGAAAGGGGCAAAGAAAGATGAACAAGGCCCAAATCAGGAGACAGGTGGCAGGGCTGCAGCCAAGGCTGTGGAGACCTCCAGGAAAAATGAAGCACGGATTTTTCCCAAAGCATATGCTGCCTAAGGAATTTTCCTCTTGGACTAAAGCCTCCCTGGAGATGTCAAAAAAGTGGCAATAAACAAGAGCACCGCTTGTCAAGCCCTAGGATTTGTCACAAAGCGCAGTGCATCCGAGGACAGTGACAAAGCTGAGGTGTCCGTGTGTAACATCTGGCTTCTGGCCTCTTTCAGCAGGGCAGTGTGGCTCAGTGGTGACAGAGAGCCTAAACTTTGTGGTCTCCTGAGGGTCACCGACTAAGAGACCTGGTCACTCGGCCAGAAACTCTCCACACAACCTAAGGTTAGACAGATGATAACATCACGAAGGTGTCCAGCAGTAAGCAGCTGCATACCTGAACAGTGGCTGCCCAGCACCTTAAGGGTGAAGACAGCTGTTCCTGGAGCAGCCTCCATGGCAGGGACAAGCGTGAGAGCGCATGTATTTCTGGAGGGAAGGCCTGCGGACTGCAAACACTGAACTGGCCAAGAGGGCAGAGTCTACAGATGGTCAGAGCACACTCAATCAAGATTCTGGGAAATAAAGACTGGGACAGTCTGACAGGTCTTTCTAACTCCACAACAAAGAGGTAAGATAGGTCCAGAGAAGGAAGACTAAGGAAGACGCTAAGGCCTGTGGAGAAATCCTGGAGAACTGCTGAGGGTCTGGGATGGCAGCCTAGATGGTGCTACTTTGTTATGTGGCACTACAAGGATGCTGCTAGATGGTGCATAGTAACTAACTTGAGGTTCTTCTGCAGAGGAAACCCCAAGGGCTGAGGCCACATCACTTTCTGGGCACGTGCAAGAGGCTTTCAGCTGACATCCTGACCAGGAAAGAGAGGTGATAGCTCCCTCCACCACAAATGCAGAGGAAGGAAAGAGAAAGGAGATGTCACCAACCTCCTCAGCATAGGAAGATCTTATTTTAACTTAGTTCCCTTCTTAGACTGCATTACAAACTACCCACATATAAACAGACAGGGAAAAGAAAGGGACTACAGTCTAACGATTCAGAAAGCCAGGGGCATGGGCAAGTGTCCTGGAGGGTACTCCTGGAGGGTCATGACAACAAACTGCAGTCTGCTCATTGCATGCCTGGCTTCCTCCTGAGCCCAGAGCACTGCCTATGAGTTTTCCTGAGAGAGATGAAGAACGGAATTTCAGTGTTAAGGCCCAAGAAGGCATGCATTCTGTTCTTTCAAGGACTCCAGGAGACTTCCTTTCCTTGCTCCTTACCCACAGCCCTGCAAGCAGAGAGGCCCACCCCCACCAAAGTAGAGTCCGGTATAAAGCTTGAGAGGCCAGCTCGGGGCACACACGAGAACTATACAGTTATGAAGCACTAAAGGGTAAGTGTCCAAACCCTCCTGACCCACTCACCAGGACTTATATGCAGGTAAACCAGGCACCATGCCCCTTCAATAAACCTCCATGAACCATTGTCTTGCAGTGGGGTCCACAGTCCACCTCCCTGCAACAGGCCTCCATCAACCACCTCCCTGAAAGGGTCCCCAGGGGCCTCTCGATGTAACTGATGGCAAACAGATAAACAAGCCTGAAGAGTGAAGACAGCTCTTCTCCTGGTCTATCCGAGGACCCACCTTTGCGCTGAGTGTCAATATTATTCCCGTAGTTGACTCGCCCACGATTTTCCACCAAGATCCTCAGTATGGTGTAACCCTGTCAGGAACACAGTGGCCAGTTATCATTGCCTGACAATCCAGCTACACCTGGGGACCTCTGTGTTCCCCAGTGCTTCTCTGCGCTCTGAGAATGGGACCCAACAGGTCAGAAAGGTAGGCGTGCCCTTCTCTTTCCAGCTTTTAATTAAGGAGCCTCCTGGCTTCCTGATCTCCCCCTTTGACTCCAGTCCAGTTTCCTAGCCATCACCCAGCTCCCTAGGGTAACAAACCTGGGTCAAGGGGATAGTAATCTTCGTTGTTTTATAGTCCAAGAATCCTATGGATACTTTGTTCAAAAAGACCTGCCAAAGTGAGCAGATGAAAATCATGGTCAATGGGAGGAAGATAAGAGGGGCCTCTGCTAAACAAACAAACAAAAAAAAAAAAACAAAACCAAGGACCACTGAGGGGCCTTATGAAGGTGCTGGGCAGGTGTGGAGGAAAGAGAGCATCACAGCTAGGAGGGAAAGACTATGTACAATCTCCAGCGAATGCAGACAGCCAATTTTACACACTGGCAGCCGCTGGCTGTGAGGCGGAGAATAAGGTATGTACTGCCATGCCTTGTCACTACAAAGTCCTGGGAGTTCAGAGGAAATGCTCCTACCTGTCCCCTGTCACGCACAAGGCCACTGAGGACTCCAGATGAAAAGATGGTGGTCTCATACAGAACATACCCAAAGGCCTGCCCATTTCCGTTGTTGACTGGCAGGTTCTCCATGTTGACGGGAATCTCAGACGTGAATGGCTACATAAGAAGACACAAGCAAGCACAGGAGCCAGGCTGTTCCTAACTCTAAGACTTCACATGAGCAGCGAGTGACAGGATGCAAGGTTTCTCCAGCCTTTTTCCTATTCCACCTTCTTACTAGCTTAAACTTAAAATGGCTCATTAGAGTCACAGAAATAAGGTCAACAGGAAAAGGGAGATTTCACTAGAGTCCTACAATCTACTGGAATCTTTAAACCACTATCATGTCGGCATCACAAAAGAATGAATGATAGCAGGTACCCTCTCTCCTCTCCACAGGGGAAGGATCATCCCTTCCTCCTCTCCTCACTCATGGCCCAGCCCTGCCCCTGAGGCTAAAGGAGGGGGCACCAAGTTCAAGCTCTTCTATTCCTTCCCAATTCCCACTCCAGCACCACTGTATTCTCTTCACTCAGTTCTCTGGGTGGGAAGAGATCTCAAGGCCACTGAGTGGCTTTGCTCATCCCAGAACCCCATTTGGAAAGTCCCTGGGTCATGTCTGCTTGGCAACTATCCCTGACGCCCAGCCTGCAGCACTTACGTCATCCATGAACAGGATAGCATCCCACAGTGAGAGGTAGAAAGATGGCCTCATTGGCTCATAGATCATCTTAAGAATGAGCTCAGGTGGAGGAGGTGGAGGGATACCTGCAACAGGAACCATGGCCCTCCCTTAAAGACTCAATCGTCACTGCATCCTGCAGCCTCACACCCACAGTCCAATGTACACCTTCCATCTGGACACCAATATCAACCACAGGCCCCATTCAGTGCTGGGGCTACTCTAGAACATGAGGCGTGGACCAGGACAGGGAGTTCTCGTGTCTTCTATATGTCATAAAGAGGCTTCATCTGAGTCAAATACAAGAAGCACAGCATGATGAAAATAGTCTCTCAAACTTTCTGTGTCTAGAATGTTTGTTTGTTTTTGGCAGTGCTCAGGGTGGAACACAGGGCCTTCTGCATGCTAGGCAAGAGTTCTACCACTGAGCCACATTCCTAGTAGTCTAGAACATTCTTGAATATGGATCAGCTAGAGTTGAGGCAGGAGAGCAAGACAGCAGAAACTCTAAGGCCTCATGGCAAAAGCATTCACCCAAGTGGATATTTGAATCTGCTGCCTGTTTGTACCTGAGATGGTTCCGAAGAGTTGCCGAAGCTTGGTGTATTTGGCAGTATAATCTCCAGCCTCTGTCAGTATGGCATCATAGTCTGCAAGACACCCAGTGACCTTTCACAGTCTCTCCTGTCCCCAAAACAGCGCAAAGGGATGAAAAAGAAAAAAGAAGAAAGGAGGGGAACAGAGTCCTCAAACCAGCAATTTTGGAGAAAAATACCTTTATTGTGAATCATTCAGTCAAAATATGGTAGGTACTAAATACTACAAAAGTACCCAGGAGCACAGCATGATCCTCAATTTTTACTGTAAGTGGATACAACAGAGCATCTCCTCTGCTCCTGGTGAACTCAGTCAGAAGGAGGCAGGCCAAGATCACACCTTCTCAAGGGTCTGAGAAGGAGGAAGGCTATCTCCATCCCTGTCTCTCTAGGTTTGCCTCCCTCCCCAGGTCCTCGAAAGAGATCCCTCAACAGAGCAAGCCATTCACAGGCACCTACTGCCCTATACGTTTCGAGGTGATAGTCAGACAAAGCCTATAACACTCCCTGGACATTATATAGCCAAAGACGCGAAAGGAGCTGGAAACTGTCTCTAAAGGACTCTCCATCAAAAGCACCAGCCCTACACTGGGAAGGAACAGGGAGAACCAGTGGGGATACTTGCCATAGCTGGTGACATCGGCCTTGTAGTCATTAAAATGCATAGCTCCGTTTATGAAGCCAAAATTTGTGCCTCCGTGGAACATGTACAAGTTGATGGAGGAGCCGGCTTTGGTGATAGCAGACACTGTCTGCAAGACCTCTTCAAGGAAAGCAAGGAGGAGCAATGTTTAAAATGAATCAGAGCATAAGGGAAGCCCCAGTGAGGCCTCTTGGTTCCCTCACATCCCAATCCCTACCATTTCATCACTGGGTCATTCAGTTTTCCCTGGACAATCTGTAGCCATTAGGCTGTTTCTACACTACCAGCTGGCATCTTACCCAGTGGCTGCTCTCTGAAATGCAAAATAGGTGGGACCCCATTACACAATAGTCCTGCCTATATCCCAAAGTCCTCCCTTAACTAGGAAATGAGTCAATGATATGCAAAGAGAGTACCAGACAACAAAATATAAGGCCAATTAATATATATTTGTATGACATATCCAGTAAATGCAAACTCAATACTGACCTAGTGAACTGGCAAATTTTTAAAAAATCATTTTAATACTCAGTACTGATGAATCTGTAGGAAATGGGCACTTTCATTTAATAATAGCCAGTAGGCTGCTTTGTGAAGGGCAGTGATAAATACATATATTAAAACTACACCGATGTAGCAATCTATTCTTTATTATATGGATTTATGTGCCAAGTATACAAAACTAGATGTTCAGGGATGCTCACTTAAGTAGTGTTCAATTAACCAAACCCAAAACTAAGCAACCATCAGTAAGGAACTGGGTCACTGAATGGCGGTTTAGTCATCAATACAATGGGGCTCTTCAAATCCTTTAAGACAGTGATGCCCAGTTACTCCAAGCATTCCTATGTTCAGCAGTAGAGGATGTTGTGTGTGTGTGTGTGTGTGTGTGTGTGTGTGTGTGTGTGTGTGAAGACGTGATGAATCTATCTCTAGCTCTATCTGTCTGTTCATAGATGCAGCTACACTATGAGCTGCCTACACTGTTAAATACATCAAAATGCTTGATCTAGACTCCAGGACTTTATTTCTTCTTTAAACTTCCCTACATTTCTTAGATATTTGCAAACAAGCATGTTACTTTTCTAATTACAAAAACACAGAAAAGCAATGATGAAACTTGAAAGTGGTTATTTCAAGTCAAGACTCTGAAATACCAAGAGTTGAGTATGAACACAAATTATCTCAGGAACCTAGCATCCTACAACTCCATACACAAGGTCTGAGAACGTAAAACATTCTTACTCAGGGTAAACATACACATTAGATGTTGGCAAAACAAAATACTCACCAGAGGAATCCAAGATATTGTGGGGGCCACCCCATGAGTCAAACCACCCTGTCCAGTACTCCATCACCATCTTCGGTTGAATCCCCTGGGTACCACAAAATGAGAATTAGGCAGACTGTCTAATCAAAAGGGAAAGAGGGGCACCCATCTTGGAAGGAACCAGAGTACCTTTGTCCTCCCTGGACATCTACCCTTTGCCTGAGAGACTTGTAGGTGCACAGCATAGATGAAGATCATTCATCTCATCACCTGCTGGTATGTGGAAGAGGCTACCAGAGTTGATGTTTAATGTACTTTTTGAGGATGCATATGATGGGTGCTAGCAAGAAGACACAAGTATATGCTCAAACTAAGACTTCATCAGAATTTGCCAACTGCCTTGGGTGCCCTTTCCAACACTGGTTGTATTTCATTCTGGCTCAAGACAACATTCACCTATCCTCTACCAGGGAAGAAGAATGTCCTATTCTGAATGAGTACATCCGAGAGTCATACCACGGATGCAGACACACCAAAATGACTGCTTCCCCCAATCTGGAAGTCAGAGGCTTCAGAATGGGTCTTCTTTAAGTTCTGACTTAAACAACAGTTTATAAAACTAAACCAGAGGACCAGGTCCTGACAGAGCAGCTACTCACAGTGCAAGCTGTACGGCCGCACTCTGAATTCAGACCTTCCCAAAGATACTGAACAGGTCTTAACGGTCACTTCAGAACACTGGAGTGACATCGGCTTCCTCTGTGCACACAGAAGTCATTTGGGGACTATGCTCAGCCACACCATGTCTGCCAAAGCTGAGGGCACTTGGGTGGGTGTGAAAGACTCATTGGCTAAGATTTTATGCTCTGGGCCAGGAAGCATTCCTCCTTTATTCAGTGACAGCTGATTAAGTATCCTCTCTCAGGACTGGCCTGATATTTGAAACTGCATAAAGCAACAGAACATGTTTCAGAGAGATGGGGGTATACTTAATAGCCCATGGCATAGAAGGTACCAATTGTCTCTGGGTAAAAGCCAACATAGCCACAATAATTTTTTAGCAAGGTGGTAGCTTTGTTTTTCTTTACAAACTATCTACATCCCAAGATAGGCCATACTATGCACACATTTAAGTCACCCAAAAGGAGAGCCAGAGTGGAAGTCCTAAATCCCAACAACCTCCAGTGCCAATGGTGGGTTTGTTTGCTTAAGTTCTTCTGTGGTGTAGGGAGGGGAGTGAGTGTCTAGCATGGACCAAGCTATCTCACTCCAGAATGTGGTGCAACCAACCCCAAACTGACCATCTTCTGGGTGCTTTATCCATGTTCTGTCTGTTCGCTTGACCATGGATAGCTGTAACAGTAGCTAGCACTCATGCTCACTAGGAGAATTAGGTGAAATGATGCAAAGAAACAGGAAGTACTCAAAAATCTCTAGCATGAGTTATCTCCTCACTGGGCATACACATGAGGACTAATGAACACCCCAAAGTTAACCAGTGCTGGGGTCCAGAGTGTCCGTCCAATGAAGCCCATTAGACAGAACCACTCATTTAAGTAAGGGCAGATGTCAGGGACTATAACGGAGAGTCCTTCAGCGGTGCCATTCTGCTGATGGGACAGCCACAGCACTGACATGGCCAGTTTTCCAGGGACCAGCGCAGACACCTCCTTCCATCACAGTACCATGAGGTACTTTTCAAATAGTCCCTTAGTCAAGTCATTCTCATTAAACCTACTCAACTAAAAGAAGCAGAGAAACACAGAGAAGCCAAACAATGTGTCCGGAGTCCCACCACACAGTGACCAAGTGGATCCTAAGCAGCGCCCGGCATCTGCACTTCCCTTGGCAGCCCTCAACTGCAGCTCTGCCTAGCCCCTTTGAGACACTAGCTCACGAGTCTCTCTCCCCAGGTAGATTACAGACCCCACAAGGACAGAGGCCCTACAATCAGTCATGAAGTAAGACCGACCCGGCACCTCTACAGACAGAGAAAAGACCCGGGACATACTGGGGGAAAGAAAACAGGAAGAAAGGGTTCCACTTGAACCCAAACATGTACATGCATTATCCCTGCCCTCTGGGAAGTCTACCAGTGATCAGGCCTGCCCTCCTCCTAAGAGCCTTCCCACCCCTTTTGGGCACCATCGACACCAGGAAGAGTCACACCATACATATAATCTCACCTTACAAGGTACTTACTACCTGTCATTATGACTTCATGTGAGTGTACCTGAGGATACTGTCCCTACTCTGAAAGGTCACAGCTGGAACAAACAGTCTACTCCGTGGACCACAAGTCTGCCCACACCATTGGCCCACTATCCCCACAGGCATCTATCCACTGTCCATACATCAGTTTCACACTAGGACCATGGTGGAGATGCAACTGGTGGGGGCAAGTTGGGGCATTCACCCCCTTTGATAACCAGGCTGACATGTGCTTTCTGTTCTTCACATGGGATAGAGCGTGGCCCCACTCACATCTGTCTGTTTAGGAGAGACACACAAACTAGAGACATCAACTAGAATGGGGCTGTGTGTGACCATCAATGGGAAGAACCTGAAACACACCCAGAAACTCTCTCTGTCCAACTTGGAATCAACCAGGCCTCCTGCCCTATGAATAACAGAAACATTCTCCGTGCCAACGAGGCCCTAAAAGTTAAAGGAGGGTACCTTCTATGGTATGGGACAAAGAGGTGTCTTTTCTCTCTCGATCTCCCAAAGCAAAGCTGGGTCTTGCAGAGTCCATGAAAAACCAAAAGTTTCCAAAGGTGCCTTTCTCAACAGGACACAGCACACTTGGATGGCATCAGTCTACACAGCAAAACTTCAGAGCGGGGCTTCTACGCTGCTTCCCTCCCAGCCATGAAGCAATGTGGCATGAGCCAAGAGGCTGGGAGAGCTGAGAGTCCTCCCCCATCCCAGAACTCCGGGCACAGTGCAGGCATGTGGAATCCCCGCACTCAAACTAGAAGATCCATAGCACCCCTTGGGCCAGACCTACCTGGATAGATATGAGAACACTGTTTAGTTCCTTCAGCTCCTGTTGTGACTGTAAGTTGATGGTGGCCAGCACTAGGAAGGCAGTAGAGAAAGAAAAACAAAGCATAGTCTTGAAGCCACAAAGACTTTCTGAATTATCCAAATCTTCAATCCACCGGCATAAAAAAAAAAAATAGCTAGTATAGACGTTGTTTCCCACCTCCCATTAGAAGTTAGCTCCTGCAGGGCGGTGGTGGCGCATGCCTTTAATCCCAGCACTCGGGAGGCAGAGCAGGCGGATCACTGTGAGTTCGAGGCCAGCCTGGGCTACCAAGTGAGTTCCAGGAAAGGCACAAAGCTACACAGAGAAACCCTGTCTCGAAAAACCAAAAAAAAAAAAAAAAAAAGAAGTTAGCTCCTGTGATGTCAAAAGACTTGCCTATATTGTTATTTCTGGAAATTCCACTGCTCGATACAGAGTGGAGCCACACACTCTGCATCTGATTTTGACTGACTGTAATGTCTGCAAGCAGAGGAAAGGCTTCTCTGAACTACTGACACAGGAACCAGAGCCTGAGCTCTACGCTGTACTCCGAGTGCAACGGTAAAGCCTTTGTATACCGAGGGTAATGATCTCAATGAAGATTCATGTCTCATTTCTTGATAAGACTTCAGTCTACTCTATTCCACAATGTGCTTATTTTAAAATTTTAACCAGAATTTTATACAGCTTTCCATAAGCAAAATGCATGCTCAAGAAAAATGCTATGGCTGGCTGGTGGCTATGACCTTGCCACAGTCACAGCCAGCTGTAGAACTTGACTCCAAGGACCCTTACCTGACTGTCCACCTGAATGGCCAGTTGCAGATAAACGGGCTTAGGAGTGACTAAGACAGGCCGGCCCCAGCTACCATCTAGGATATCAGGCCACTGTGACCAGTGAAGGAGATAAAGCTAAGACTCTGAAGATACAGAAACTTCCCTCACGGTCCACAATCTGTGAGCAGCAGAGCAGGGCTGCAGACTCAGGACCCTTCACACCAGGACATTGTGCTGCAATGTCACTGCCTTCTAGTAACCCACAGGGGAAGATCCTCCAACTAGAACCCTCCCTGCCTAAAGTTAGCCACGCCTTTCGGGAAGCCTGTTTAACTGGGAAATCCCAAAGGCAGCCCAATGCACAGGGCTAGCTGAACACACACAGCCAGGTCGTGTCATCCTGACGCTTTATCAAATTCAAGAAAGGGGAGAGACAATGGCTGCAAGGAGTGAGAGTGCAGAAGGGGTGTGAGCGCGGGAGGGGCGTGAACACAGAAGAGGTGTGAGCCCAGGAGTGGAAGGAAGGCAGACCGGAGGGGATTTCTGGGCAAGGGCCTCCTAACATTCCTTGCATTTGTTCCTCAAATAGCTGTGCAAGAAGCCAGAGGTGGCTTCCATGGTGGCTTAAAAATGGTATCTCTAGACACTGACATTTGAGTTTCCTAATATTCACAGTCCTCACGGCACCATTTACCCCCACAGGGAAAGGCTCCTGCTCACTTCTTTTACCCGTCTTAAGAGCTTCATCCCCCCTCAAAAACTGGGCATAGTAGTAACAGAAAGTCAGGGCACGCAGAACTAAGAAGAGGAACATTTAAGATGTTTACAAACAAGGGAGGCATAGGATGGGAGCTAAGGAGGTCTCTGTTAAGACATTTGCTAGGAGAGCTGGGGAGTGATAAGGATGGGCCCCATGTGCACGACGAGCTTGTAATCCCATTATCTCATCACTCAGGAGGCCAAGGCAGAAGGATCAGGAGTTTGAGGACAGCCTGAACTACAAAGTAAAAAAAGAGAAGGCAGGGGGGTGGAGAGAGAGGGAGATCTGAGATGAAAAGCAAAGCAAATGGGATCGTGACTCCACTGGAGGTGAGAACTTCGCACTGACTAGTCACCTGATTCACATGCTGCAGAGCAGCACACCCCACCCAGCAGACCTGAAAGCCGCACCCGCAAGAAACGGAAGGTGTGTGAGACCAAGGTAACCCCAGCCGTCCACAGAAACAGGAGGACAGCTCCAGAACCCTAAGTCAGTAGACATAGAGTCGCATCACGTGTGCAGGCTGTATAGACACAGGAAGGCGAGAGTTGAAAGAAAAGATAGGGTTCGAGATGGCTGTTTCTGGGGAATGAGCTGAGGAGGAAAGTGTATTTCTTGATAAGTATCCTTTTTATTATTTTACTTGTAGGCCATATGAATGAATGCTTTAACTTTTTAAATTAAAAACCATCATTCCAGACAGCAGTAATCTGTGCCCAAGGGTTGGAGCCTGCAGGAGAGGATGGGTGGGAATGGAGAGAGCATCTTCCAAAGCCTTTATAGACTGTCTCATACCCCATGACCCCATCACATGGGCCTTGGTAGCAAACATGAGTAGACAGTGCCACCTTGTGGAACTAACAGGAATCACTACTGATCTTTGTCACAACCAAAGAGAATGTCTTTTCATTCCCGTGCTTGCTGTAGATAAGAGCCTTTCCCTCTCCATCTACTCAGCGGTCATTCCCAGAGGCAACCGTGCCAGGTACTGTGGAAGGGATATCACATTAAAAGTCACTATCTACAAACAGGTCAGTCTACAGAAGGAAATATAAAAGGGACAGAATAGACGTGAGGAGGTGCTAAGGCAGAGAAGCACAGCACGGAGGCCCACAAGAGGAATCACCGTAATGGACAAGAGGGTTCTTCAACCTCTTTGAGCATGAACCATGGATGAGCGCATGTTCAAGCACAGGCCATACAAGACAGCCCCAGGCCCATAGAGCTCACTACGGCTGTGAGACAGAGGAGTAAGTTAAGCTGTCTACTCCAAAGGTTATAAGGCAAAATGACAGTGGGCTGAGTCTTGTGAAGGGGTGCATGGTCTAACAGGATGCTCAGGGAAAAAAAACTCGCTGCAAAGACCACCTGGGAGGCAAGCCATGCAGATTCCCAAAAGGTCTGCAGAGCCTCCGAATCTGGGGGTGTTCTGTGCACTTGAGAAACACAGCGGGAGCCAGGAGGGTAGAACAGAGTGGGAAGGGGTACACACCTAGAGAGCAGCTCAGTCACGTGTGTGGCAACTGTGAGGCATGCTGCCAGGGTGCATTCAGGGTCATGTGCGGGGCTATGGAAGCAGGCGGTGGAGAAGGGCTGTGGGAGGGACGCGTGGGGAGGGGCATTCGGGGGTTGCTGGGTGGGGAGCCCATGCAGCTATTCTCAGAGATGTGCTTCTCCCTCTTTCCATGGAGTACTTGGAGCTCAAGCAGTATGACAAGATGATCTGGGCTGCATGCTTGTCTGTTAGAGAATAGGTAGTCTCCGAGATACGTGCAGTCTTGGCTGGCCTGGAACTAACTCTGTGGCCTGGACTGGCTTCAAACTCATGACCCTCCTGCCTTCACTTCCCCAGTGCTGGGATTGCAGGTGCGTGCCCCAGGCCTGACTCCTGGGCTGCATTCTCAAAGGTGGGCACAAATTGCTGTATTAAGAAGGGCTGGCTGGAGGGACCAGGGAAATACCGCGGCATTGCAGGTTCGTAGGGAGGCGACCGCTGAGGTGCCGAAACACATCTGAGTTCCGGATATATTTTGAAGAGAAGAGTAAAGATAAAAGGATGCACCAGTGGCTGCTATGTCGGGCAGGAGAGGGCTGAGAATAACTGCAAAGTCTGATGCAACTGAGGGGAAATGGAGCTGCAATTTCCCCATAAAAGGAAACCTGCCAATGGGGGCAGCCACCTGTAGCACTGTGAGTGCCCTATGTGCTCGGCAGGAACAGTGGCCAGATACAGCTGCTCAGGTACTTGGGTGTTTGGAAGATCTGTGGTAGGGCGTTTGTTAAAAAGAAGAGAAAGGGGCCACGGGAGGTGCTGTGGACCCTAGTACCCCTGCGGCCCAGCCTGCCCAGCCCTGCGCTGTGCGCCCCAGGCACCGGGGAAACTCCTGCTTTTATCTCGGACCATGGCCAGGGGACTGTGCAGAAGAGCCAAGCAGGCAGCCTCCTTCAGGTACCTCCATCCACCACTCCCTTTTGCAGGCCATCTTTGTTGTCTGAGGTCAGGAGCATCTCTATAATGCCACGGTCTTCCAAGGCCTGTTTGGGGAATGAAAGGCGAGTTAAACTCTGTCCTCGTCGCTCAGAGCTCCTCGGGGTCACTGCTGAAGCTGAGGTAGGCCCACAGAGCAAGAGAGAGAAACCTAGCCAACGTGCTTCTCTGCATGTTGTCTATGCCCACAATATTCAGCAAAGTTCCAGTCAGTGTTTGGTTTCCAAGTGTGTCCTTGCAGGGCATCAACGAAGCCACTGCTTGGGGAACAGAAGGATTCCTGCCACTCAGAATAACTGCTACCGCCAGACATTAGCCCGATGCTAAGCGCTTTCACTGTCTCCTTCGCTCTCCACAGCCAACAACTGAACAGCACAAAGTGTCAGAGAGGCTGAATGAAGCGAGGTCAGTTGCACAGGTCATGCGAGAGGTGGGGCTGAACTCTATTCACACGGGCTCCACTCTGGAACTTTGGACTCTAACGGTCCTACAAAGATGATTTAAAAAGACAAAAGTACATTGCAACTGAATTCCTCTGGAAACAGAGGGATAACATCTAACCCTAATGTGAGATCCCCAGTTCTGTAAAGACAGAATGGGCTCCAGGTCTCAGGGATGACAGGAGCTGGAGTATTTAACCCAGGAGGAATATCGGTGAGATGTCTATTAAAGGCCCTGGACCAACCTCCTTCAACTACCCAGCTAGCTCTCACTGACACAGAATTCAGTACCCTTAAATTTTACATGTATTAATTCTTTGATCTTGCCCTTTAAAGGCCAATTATTATTTCCTAAGTTCGGCCACTTGCCAAGCACAGAGCTCACACCCTCTCACAGAAGCCTTAGGAAATGGCATTCTGGCGTCCATTTTGCACATGATGAGAGTAGGACTCAGAAAGCTGAGGGGAGTCATGGCCAAGGTCATTCAATGCCAGTGGGATGCACATCTTGCCAACACCCCCAGGGGAAGTTGCATACAGTACAGGGGAGAATCCTCCCAAGAGCTTCAAGCAGGCAGAGCTCTGGGCACCGGGGAAGCATGGCTGTACAGACAAGGTTCCCTAAGGAGCTATTCTCTATTCCTGATGCTCCTCAGAGCTCTCCTCTTCAGCTGCTGGTAAACAACTGCTGGCGATGTCCCAGTGCTCCAGGGAGTCTGACCGAGGACTACAGCAAAAGAAACTCTCGAGTCTCTGCCCAGGACAGGCTTTTTTCTAGGCAACCCAAGACGAGGAAGATAGATGTGTGCTCTGTCCAGGATGTGGACAAGCACTTACCTTGCCCCTTTCCAACTTGAGGAATACCACCCTTCCAGGACAGCCTATATCCTACTAAGAGCTCTCCTCGTGTAAGAAGGAAGGGGCAAGAAGTCAGACTAGAAATTGGAATACTTAAGCTTCAGTCTCCAGTCTGTAGGAACAAAAGTAATTTCTAGGTAGAAAATTCAACTGGGGGTGATAGCAGTAGGTACACTGCCCAGACCATCCGAGCCAGAGCCATCGACCTCTAGTCAGACAGATCCAGAGAGTCCGTTTCTTATTTCCTCAGCTCCCACCATGGCCAGCCCTCCAGAGCACGCTGAAAGAAATGCCAATGACTCCATCAAAGGCACTTATTGGCAACTTCCTATCTACCTAGAACAGTACCAGGCCACCTGATTTCACATAACACAAAACAGGCAGGCTCTCTTTTAGCCCCACTTTGTAGAAGAGAAAAGGAAGCTTGGGAAATTAGGCATTTGTTCAAAGTCTCAGCTACCAAGTGGAAGAAAACAGATTTGAATGCCAGGCCCCTCTTCGGAGTCACACCCCCCCTCTCCCTGCCATCCTTCCCCATCATGCACATGAGTCGGCAGTTCTCGGCTGCCCCCTCTCTCTACAGTCAGAGGCCTGAGCACCATCCCAGAGAGCCTTAGAATGAGTATGGTATGTAGCTGGCCAGGGACTTTTGTTTACATTTCCTCAATAAAATCTATGTACAACCCCAAATCTGGCTATATGCTAGGATGAGGGAGACATCCCACAAAGCTTTCATCACCTCCACTTAATTAAGGTAATTCTTTTGTCCTTAGCCCCTGTGACACTATAGGAGCACTAAAAATATCACATTAAGCTCAATCGATAAAGGGTAAGGTAAGTGACAACTGTTGAAATGACCCGTGGAGAAAATTTCAGTGATCAAGAAGGTGGTGTTGGGAGGCATGGTGTATTAATTTCAGCAAAGTATTAGGGCAACAGGTCACAGCCTGGAACGTATGTCAGGGGAAGGAATGTAAAGAAGTGAATGAAGGGACTCTTACCTTCTTGATGTAAGGCATGTATGCCCGGTCTCTGTTGTAGGACCCATACTCATTCTCCACTTGCACAGCAATGATGGGTCCCCCGTACTTATACTGGGGGAGATATAAACAGAAGTTAAGTGGGTTGTGGGCACCATAATATCTAAATTGAAATCCGTCACAAATTACTAGTAGCACATTATACCGAGAACAAGACTCTCGATGGGCTTTGTGTGTAGCTGAGAACGACATCATCAGATATCTAAGCAAGAAGCACCAGGCCCTGTCCTCCCGGGGAAACATCAGTCAAGCACGATTGACTAGAGCAGTTCTGGGAACCAAAGACCTAAGCAAACAGGTGTCCCGACCGACCACCAGTCAAGAAACCAGTGCACGTGACTGAGAAAATCTGTCATGTCTGTACTCACCCTTGGCCCCAACCCTCCTGTGGGTAGCGTGGCCTGGTTAACAGAAAGGATCTCAAATTCCCACTCCCCTCCCCCAGGATGGAAGGACAAAATGAACCTCATTTGCAATATTCTGGTCTGTCTGTCTAGCGGAATGGCTTCTGTCTCAGATGACTCGGTTCTCAAACAGGACGTGTCAGCCCTGTTTGGACCCAGGCTGGAGGCTGAAGAAGCAGTGGCAGATGCTGCAGCCTGTCAACACTGAGGAAGACTATAAACGTGTGAGTGACTGGAACAATGGAATTATGGGCCGAAGAATAGGACAAACGTCTAAGAAGAAACTGGAGTAAGACCGTTTGGGGCACGACAGCTTGTAAAGGAAACCAGGGTTCGGGTGGAAGATGGAAGGCAGGGATAGGATATATGTCCAGAAAATATAAGCGATTGTATATCTTCATCCTGGGCTGATTTTCTAAGTTCAAAACCCCATCACTGAGTGAAGGTCTTCCCTGACCATCTGCAGAGACAGGGAAAGGAAACTGTATTTTCCATGCCTAATGTTCATCCAAAAGCCTTGAGGGGCACACAGTAAGGAAACACAGATGTAAGGAGCACAGTCCAGTGTAAGAACAGTTTACTGGCATGTGCTGGCCCTGGGTTGGATCCTCAGAACCACAAACCAAAACAGGGGAAAGGCTGGGGCTTGAGTTGATGGAAAGGAAAAGGGGATAAGAGAGGCTAACAGCAGGGTGTTGGTCAAAGAACATACACATATGTGATAAATATTTCATATATGAAACTGTAAAAGAATAAATAACTGGAAAAAATCTAAAAAGCACACACAGCAGATTTACTAGACAAAATAGACAAGAAATGAATTTGAAATGACTATTTGAAATTACCTACCTAAGGGAAAGAAAAGAAAAATAAGTTAAAACTGTGAACAGGGCCACATGAACTTAGGGAACACCATTAATCAGACCTGGTCCATAAAGGGAGCTCAGGACAGCCAGGACTGCACAGAGTAACCCTGCCTTGAAAAACCAAAAACACACATGACCTTACATGTAGAAAATCACCAACAAGAGACACACAACAGTTTATGAACCAACTCAGTGAGCTTACATAACACAAAACCAACAAAAATAAAATCAGTTATATTTTCATACACAACCAATGAACAATTGCAAACAGCATCAAGAAAAATAAAATAAGGGTAAATTTAACTAAGGAAGTAAAATACTACAAATTGATGCTAAAGGAAAGGAAGAAGATGCCAACAAAGAAATAAATTCTGGGGGCTGGAGAGATGGCTCGGTGGTTAAGAGCACTGACTCTTAACTCTGACAAACGTCCAGAGGACCCGGGTTCAATTCCCAGCACCCACATGGCAGCTTACAACTGTCTGTAACCCAGTTCTGGGGGATCTGACACCTTCACACCAATGCACATAAAAATAAAGTGAAATAAATTATAAAAAAAAAAAAAAGAAAGAACGAAATTCTGGGTCCATGGATTGGAAGAATCACTGCTATTAAGTCAGTGTGGTCCAGAGATTTACAGGTACGTGAAATCCCTATCACAACCCCAGAGTTTTTCCTGAAATAGAAAATGACATTCCAAAATCGATCTGAACTCCAAATGGGCACCTAAGAGCCAAAACAATTCACAAAGGTAATAAATACAGAGACCTCACACTTCTGATTTCAGAACTCACTACAACGCCAGTTATCAAAGCCATGTGATAGTGGTATGACGGCATTGTCTATGGAAATTATTTTTAATATTTATTGGCTTTTACATTTTCTTCATATAATCATATTCTTTCCCCTCCCCCAACTCCTCCTAGATCTTCCCCACTTCCCTGCCCACCCGACTCCACGTTCTTCTTCTCTTGCTCGATGAGGCCCTCTGTGTGTGTGTGACAGTTGTGTAGTTTGGTCTGTTTGTAGGGCTCCTAGCAGTGAGATCAGGACCTGTCCCTGGCGCTTAGCTGGCTTTTGGGAACCTGACCCCATGCTGGATTACCTTGCCCAGCCCTGATGCAGGGGGAGGAGCTCAGTCCTACCTCAACTTGATGTGCCATGCTTTGTTCAAGCCCATGGCAGGCCTGCCCCTTTCTGAATGGAGACAGAGGAGGAGTGGATGGAGAAGGGGGTAGATGGGAGTGAGGGGGTTAGGGGAGAGGGATGGGAGAGAGGAGAGGAGGAAGGGGAAACTGTGGTCAGTATGTAAAATAAATGAAAAAAGATTAACAAAATAAAATTAAATTTAAAAATATCAAAACAAAGTAAAACAAACAAAAAGAACATCCAGTGCATTTTGTGTTGTTCAACTATTCCTAAGATGGTGCCTGCCCTGGGGTGTGGTTGATATACCCAGTGTCACTCCATTGGAGAAAACTGATTTTCCCTGTCCTGGAAATTCCAAATAGCTTCTCAGTGAGAGGTGAACTCTGTGTCCACTTCCCCTTCTCCGTGCTGGGATTTTGTCTAGCTTGAACTTGTGCACATCTTGTGCATGCTGCCACAGTTTCTGAGGTCCTATGGACATCAGTCCTTTTGTATGTAGAGTCATCCACCACCTCTGTCGGATGTAAAGACATTTTCCCCACTCTGTAGGCAGCCGCTTTGGTCAAATGATGGTGTCTTTTGCTATACAGAAGCCTTTTAGCTTCATGAGGACCCAGCCTTTTAGCTTCATGAGGACCCATTTATTAAGTGTTGCTCTTATGAGACCCCTATGCTATGGGTCCCATTAAGAAAGTCCTTTCCTGTGCCAATGAGTTCAAGTGAATGCTCTACATTCTCTTCTGTCAGATCCAGGATATTAGGTTTTATATGGAGGTCTCTGATGCATTTGGAGTTGATTTTTATTTAGGGTTATATGGATCTATTTTCATTCTTCTACCTACAGCCACCCAGTTTGACTAGCACCATTGTTGAAGATGCTGTCTTTTCTCCAGTATGGATTTACTTTTGCTTCTTTGCCAAAAAGCAGGTATCCATAGGTGTGTAGAATTATGCCTGGACCTTCAACTCTATTACACTGATCAACATGTCTATTTTATTGCCAACATCATGCTGTTTTTATTAAGATAGCTCTGTAATACAACCTGAAATCTGGGATAGTGATACTTCCAACATCTTTTATTATTCAGGACTGTTTTAGCTACCCTGGGTTTTTTGTCTTTCTATATGAAGTTTAAGATTTTTTTTTTCAGTAAAGAATTGTATTGGAATTTTGTTGGAGACTGCACTGAATCTATAGAGTGCTTTTGGTAGAATGGCCATTTTTACTATGTTACTACTACCCTACTGATCCGTAAGCACAGATTTTTCAATCTTCAAATATCTTCTCCAATTTATTTCCTTCATATTAAAGATAAAAGTTCATAATAAAATTTTTATTGCCTAAGTCTTAAGGCTATTATAAAAGATACTGTTTCCCTGATTCCTTTCTTAGTATGTTTTCCATTTGTATATAGGAAAGCTACTGATTTTTGGTATTAATTTTGTACCCAACTACTTTACTGGAAGTGTTTATCAGCTGTAGAAGTTTCCTGGTAGAACTCTTATGGTCTTTTACATATATGATCATATTGTCTGCAAATATGAATACTTTGACCTCTTCCATTCCTATTTGTATCCTTGATCTCCTTCAGTTGTCTTACTGCTCTAGCTAAGACTTCAAGTTCTATACTGAGCTGGTATATAAAGAGCAGACAGCCTTGCCTTCTTCCTGATTTTAGTGGAAATGCTTTGAGTTTCTCTCTGCTTAGGATAATGTCGACCATATGCTTGCTGTAAATGCCTTTATTATGTTAAGATACCATCTTTATATCCCTCGTCTTTCTCATTTTTAGTAGCTGATAGAATTCCTGTTCTTGCACTATACCTGCTCTCTCCTGAAGCCCACATTTCCCTCCTAGGTGATTTCGGGTGTTCTTGAAGTTTTGTGTAGCAGTTCTGTAAATGGTCTGCATCACTTCCCAATTCCAGTGTTTCCACGTTTTCCTGAGCTAGAAGGTTAAAAGTTTGAATTGTGTCAAAATCCATATGCTGAAATCACAACCTCAAGTGGTATTAAGAGACAGGACCTCTGAAATCATGAGATCGTGAGGATGGAGCCCTCACAAGTGGATGAGTGTTCTTATGAAAAATACCACAGTCTGGGGAATAGTTTAGAGATAGAACGCTAACCTATATAGGTGAGCCACCCAAGGTGGGAGGGAGGAGACAACAGGGGATGAAGTTGGAGGGAGAGAGATTGGTTGATTGGTTGATTGACTGAATGGACCTCTGGCTTTCAGAGCTTCTCCAGCTTTGCTGATGTTTTTAATCTGTCCTAGTTCTCTTGGCTGCTGTTTTCAGCCATCACAGAACAGTTCCCCCAGCTGTTTCCGTCACAGTACAGTTCCCCCCAGCTGCTGTTTCCGTCACAGAACAGTTCCCCCTAACTGCTGTTTCTGTCACAGAACCGTTCCCCCTAACTGCTGTTTTTAAGCCACCACTCAGTAGTGGGCTTGTATTGCAGGTTTCAATTACCCATAACAAATGACAGTATGAAAATATGAATTGGAAAATTCCATATAAATAATTCATAAATTTTAAGTTGTGCATAAATGTAATGGGAAGAGCAATCTGATGAAAGCTGGCACCACCCTATTATGTTCAGCCTGACTATAAGTCATCTCTTTGTCCAGCGTAAACAACCTTTGCTGTAAACAACCTGTCTGTCAGTCAGTAAGTGGCCACCTCTATTTCAGATGAATTGCAGGACTTCGCTGCTTAGGTTCAAGTAGCCTTGGCTGTATTTTAAGATAATCATAAAGTATAAGATTAGAGATTCTGGTGACTTTATTACAGTGTATTACAGTTGCTATAATTATTCTGTTTTATGATGTTATTATCCTTAATGCCTTACTGTGTCTGATCCATTTAACTTCGTTGTATGTGTCTATAAATAGGAAATGTCATATATGTAGGGTTTACTCCTATCTGTGGTCTCAGGCACCCATTAAGCGTCTTGGAATATACATCTCCTCTGATAAGAAGATTATTATCTATTTAATGATGGCTAACTGTATACTTGAAAGGGTCAGCTCTTGTGTACATTTTACACAATAAAGAGCAAGTGAAACTGTGCTGTATCCATGAACAAGCTTGCTTATACTATTCCCATGCCTTAGAACGCATTCCCAGAACAAGCTTCCTGCAGCTCCACCACAGAATGCACTGGGCCATCTCAGGACTCCATGTTCCCTGGGAAAACCTCAATAAGAACTTCCAAGCTTCCTGATTCTTTCATATTTAGCAATGCCTGGTTAGTAAATGAAAAGGCACTCGGTTACATCTGATTTACAATGAAGATTTTCTGTAAATAGGCAGTAATTTGTAAATATAAACGTGGCTCAGGTGGTATTAGGGTACATTTATATAAAAGTGTTCCCTTGCTTATCTGGCTTCCAAACCCTCCTTGATAACCTGTTTCATCTGGCTGTTCATTTTGACTTATGTTGCTAGGAATGTTCCAAACCATTAACCCAAGAGTGACTTTTTTTTATCAGCACACCAGTTTTTTATTGCTGTACTAATTTCCGAACATCATTCTTTGTGGTTTTACATAGCAACTGGGTTAATTAATCCCATTCCTGTTTGTTATTGCTTGTAATTGTTACATAAAAGATTAAGATGCTTTCTCCCTAGGTTTCATTTTAATTATTTGTTTTGAACAGCCAGTGTGAATTGTACAGCACCTTTTGGTAGCACAGGGCAGTACTTCAAAAAGACATCAGTTAAAGCTTTCTCCTTCCTTACACAAGACTCTCCCGTCCTATCCTGGGCCTAGCCATGTGTGCTGTGCTCTGTGTAGCCCTGAGTCACTGTGTTGTTGGGACTCTGACGGATGCATGCTTCAATTCCAAAGGTATCCTGTCTACTCGAGCCCAGCTGTAGCTCTGGCTGCACAGACAAATGAGGGTCCTCATGCCCATCTGTCGTTTCAGCACTGGCTGAGACCACACTGGGATGCACACTCTTAGAAAACGTAAGTATCACAGTCTCATG
This sequence comes from Peromyscus leucopus, assembly GCF_004664715.2. Taxonomy (NCBI): domain Eukaryota; kingdom Metazoa; phylum Chordata; class Mammalia; order Rodentia; family Cricetidae; genus Peromyscus; species Peromyscus leucopus. The sequence continues at coordinate 45,271,841 of NC_051069.1, read as the reverse complement.
CAGTGTTGACTGCCAGACGCTCGTCTGTGAGCCTACCAAGGGTTGTCTACTGTTTAGAAGCCAGGCAGGAAAGGATCAAAAGGCCTTTTTTCTTTCTTTTATCTTTTTTAAGATTTATTTATTAATATGTATACAGTGTTCTGCCAGCATGTATGCCTGCAGGCCAGAAGAGGACACCAGATCTCATTATAGATAGTTGTGAGCCACCATATGATTGCTGGGAATCGAACTCAGGACCTCTAGAAGAGCAGCCAGTACTCTTAACCTCTAAGCCATCTCTAGAGCCCTGTAAAAGGCCTTTTTTCTCTTACCTGGAGTGGCACCACCCTGGACATCAGGTGGTCAAAGTAAAGGTCCACTGCTTTAGTGAAGCCATGGTAAGTTGTTCTCAGCTTCATGTCAGGGTCTTGGAGGAGCCAGCTTGAAGAAGGAAAGAAAAGTAGTATTAGTGCCAGAGTCTGTGTGTTCCCCTTAGGCAGGCTGATGAGCAGGGAAAAGGAAGCAGCTTCATACAGCTCAAGAATGAGTCAGGAGAACAAGTCAGGCCAGGGTGAATCACCACCCCACCACCTCCAATTAGCTAGGATGTTAGGAAGCTACGCACACAGTCCAGAGGCAAGCACACTGAATGCCTTGGGAAGTTAAGAGTTCGACTTCATGGCTACAGCAGCTCTCACTGTCCACTGGGATGAAAAAAACAAAAACCAAGGCCTGGTTTTCAAGTATTTACACCGAAGACCCGAAATAGACATGGTAGAGCACCCCTAGAATGCCAGCACACAGCTGAAGCGGGGAAATCATGAGCTTAAAACCAGCCTGAGCTAACTAGTGAGTTGGGTGGCCTGTGTAAGACCCTGTCCCAAGGCAGGAAGAAGAGGCAATACTGAGAGGCTTACAAGTCACTGGGATTAGAGAGGTCCGGATTCAACCTTCCAGGATGCCAAAAAAAAAAAAAAAAAAAAAAAAATGAACCTGACTGAGCTGTGAGATGCTGACTGAGCGACTCACGTGCCTGTGCCCTGAGGTGTGCCACCAGGGCAGCAGCAGGAGGCCAAGATGACATCTTCCCTTAATCTGCTGGGGTCACAGATTCTAACAGAAACTCAACACCAGGGGCTAGTTCCAAAGCTAAAGTCAGAAGTACTTCCCATTCAAACGAAGTCCTGAAAAACACATTTTCTAGCAGGAGACTCTAAGGTCTCCCTTCCCCTCACTCAGAAACTCTGGAAAGGGACAGAAATGTATCAAGGACCGTGAGTTGGCGACGAAAGGCGGCGGCAATGTTCCTCTAGCTGCACCTGCATGCCCAGATCTGTCAACCTGCCTAGTTTCTCGCTGCACTGACGCCTCACCCTCCTGGAAAACCCCTGTGAATAGGCCGGAGCCCCCAACCACGGCAAAGGAGGGCAAGTCCAAGAGTGAGCGTCCCTACTGCTTCTAATTTAAGACCATTAAACCCTGCTGTCCTCCCATGCCCCGCTCCAGCTGAGCCCGAGGAAAATGCTGACGGGCGGCACAGGTGTCTAATCCGCAAGGAGGGGCAAGCAGCTCTGCCTCTCTGCCCGCAGCTCTGCCTCTCTGCCCGCAGCTCTGCCTCTCTGCCCGCAGCTCTGCCTCGGCCCGCAGCTCCGCCTCGGCCCGCAGCTCTGCCTCTCTGCCCGCAGCTCTGCTCTCTGCCCGCAGCTCTGCCTCTCTGCCCGCAGCTCTGCTCTCTGCCCGCAGCTCTGCCTCGGCCCGCAGCTCTGCCTCGGCCCGCAGCTCTGTCTGGGACACTGTGCCAGATCAGATTCACGCTCGCTGCTGGAGAGGAGAGACGAGCTGTGCCCCTGATGAGAGGGCAGGCTTTGCTGGAAACAGAGCACACAATGCCTGGGCATAGCCCTTGTGTTGTGAGGACAGAGTTCCCCACACCACTTCCAGACCTTCTTTCCTCTGGGGACAGCACAGGTGGGTGGAGGCTGTGGCTAGCCACCTGTGATTGACACTCTGAGGCCAAGATGATAACACCAGTTAACATAGAACTTGTTTGGATAGAAAGTGAAGGCAGTCTTGCTGAGGAAGAGGAATGGATGTGGGCCCACGTGACAGATACCCATCTAGACCCATCCCAGAGCACACTGACCTTCGTGGAAACTGCACTTAGAAGAAGAGACCCAGGAGAACTGAGGACAGAAACCGCAACACCGACTCCTCTATCCTGAAGCAACACTTGGGGTTTTAATAAATCAGCAGGAATGTCTCTAAGAAACAGATAGGGCAGGTTTGGTTTGCCTCATTTTGCAGTAAGGGCCAGATCAGATAAGTAAGTTGCCTGGGTGCCTCTCCAGAAGAAGGAAATGCCTCCAGATAGATAAGCGTCTCACTGCTGCCACCTGACACACAGAAAGACCCAAGGGGACTCGACAAGGGCACCAACTGCAGCATTCCTCCCGACGGCCATGTCGGTGACACCGGTTCAGAAAGGAAATGCTGCACAGAAGGACAATTACCTTCAAAACAGAACCAAGCCAACCCCTGCAAGGGTCATGAACGGGCATCCAGACCCCTATGGCTACTCCAGAGCCCGGCACTGCCCTTTCTCACCTGGGCAAGCCCCCGAGGTCAATCTCACTACAGATGTAGGGCCCTGGTCGCAGAATCACATACAGCCCAATCTTGGCAGCCAGCTGGATAAAGGCCCTAGGGAGGGAAAGAAAGTCAGCCCTGAGGATCCAGAATAAAGGCTAGACATGGGAGGAGCCACAGGCACATGGGGGATCAAACTTTCCTGTTGCTCCCCTGCCCTTTTCTCTCAATCAGGGAACGTGGGTTGAGGAAGGCTTGGCCCCAGCTCAACACAGGAGGAGATTTCTGCACCAGATAGGGTCCAGAAGCCCTGGGAGCTGGGTATGCAATGGCTCCTTGCATCAGGACCATCCACACAGGCCCGCTGGGATTTGTCAGCCAGGGTACAGGGCTTTGTCCCCAACAACAGCCTTGTTAACCCAGAAGCAGCCCCAATTCCATCCCAAGCATATGGACCCCAACACAGAGTCTGATGGGATCCGGGATCTTGACCTTCTGGACTGTAGTGAAGGGAGAAGTGGAGCCTATAGGCTGAGTCCCCTGGGTAACAGAGTCACAACTGAGGAGCATCTAGGCCCTAAGTTCAGAACCTTTCTAAGCATGCTAAGAACAAGGCTCCAGACCCAGTCCTCAGAGTTTCTCAAAGTAGAGCCAAGACATGACATCCTGAGTTCTCTTTATCGACCCCAAGTAACTTCCAATCCCGAACCAGGTACAGAAGCACCGAGACCACATACTCCAGGTCCAGGTTTCCAGAGAAGTCGAATTTGCCTCTTTCTGGCTCATGGAGGTTCCAGGGCACATAGCTGTAAGAGACAAGATAACTGCAGCTGAGTTTGATCATTCACAGAAACACTGTATCTCTAACACTCGTTATAATGGCTAAAGAGACAGTTTTCAATAACTTCAAACCTCGGGGACCAGACATGGGGACCACAGAGAATTCAAGGCAAGCCCTAGGAAGAATATCACATCTCCTTAGGAGGACAGAAAGTCAGCCAGACTTAGGTGACATACGAGCTACGTGGAGTAAAAGGTCTGGCTCTGTAACCCCAGGTTAGCTCACATTGCAGTATTCTTCTGACCTCTAGGAGTCCACTAAGAGGTTAGACACATTAGTTTCACCAGGGCTGTGATTGTCCTTTTAATAACTGTCTCCAAAGCCAGTTCATAACCCATTCAAGGTAGTCCACTCCCTTGATTTGTAGTCACATCTTTTATACCCGATAATGAAGCATTTCAACCTGGCAATCCTCTTTATTTCATAGAGACAGCACCAAATAAAAGTTAGCAATATTGAAAACAAAGCCATGGAAATATCAAGATTATCCCTCACTGGAATTTATTTATTTTAAATATTTTTTTCTTATTTTTTAATTATGTGCATGTGTGTCTGGAGAGTGGGGGGTATGTGCGTGTGAGTGCAGGCTCCCACAGATACCAAAGGTACCTCTGGAACTGGGGTGACAAGCAGGCTGTGGGGCGCCTAACATGAATGCTGAGAACCAAACTCTGGTCACTCTCAACTGCTGAGCCGTCTCCTCCAGTCCCTAAGCCTACTTTTTAGGTGACTTGCCCAGCCTACATTTCATCCTGTGTCTGCCATAGAAGAGTCACTAGGCTAGATGCAGGGAGGGTAGCCACAAAAATCCAAAGACCTTCCCAGAATACAGATGCTGAACTGATGACAGGCCACTACCCTAAAACTTGAGAAGCAAAAGCTGCCTGTGAAAAAAAATGTCACCTGTCGATCTAGACAAAGTGGTGCACACTTGCAATCCCAGCATTCAGGACTCCACTCAAGGAGGACCGAGAGTTCGAAGCCAGCCTGGGCTGCACAGTTGAGAACCTTTCTCAAAAAAAGAAAATCACTGGTAGTATGTTTTTAGGACAAGAACAAAAAAAAAAGAGAAGACACTGGTATGCACAACTACAATGGAAAAACCATTGAGAACAAGGGGGAGATAGCAGTTCTCCACTAGCCACGAAGGTCCAGGAGAAACTACACTTGCGGACAACTTGGCCATGAGTAGTTCGACTTCAGAACCGTGAAAAATTAAGTTCATTTATTCAAGCCACAAAATGAATAAGCAAATCATCTCCTGTATCTATGCTTAACTAACTCACTCTCTCTCTCTCTCTCTCTCTCTCTCTCTCTTCTTTCTTCTCTTCTCTCTCTCTCTCTCACACACACACACACACACACACACACACACACACACACTAAAAAAAAACACTACTACCTGGTTGCATCTCCTCTACCTCATCTGTAGGGAGTTCTATTGCAAACCTAAGCAAAAGCTTGATCTGACTTCCTCTTCAAGCTCTCTTCCTGCAAGCACCAGGGCCCCAGTTTGGTAGCCAGGCTTGGGGGAGGGATGAGGAGACAACACTTACGTGGTAAGGGTATTCAAGCCACAGGCTTTCATTTTGAGCAGGCGGTCCCTCCAGTATTCCTTGGGCACACGGAAATAGTGTATGGATCCCCCCAAAATCTGAAAGGTGGAGTCCTCCAGCACGAAGTCTGAGCCTTTTGTTCGAAGCCCCAGGCGCTGAGGCTGGAGCCATAGAGGAAGCAGAGTGCTCCACTTCAACCTGAAAAAGCAAAGACCTTCATGGAGGCTTGAAGTTCCCACAGCGGTGAGCACTGGCACAGAGATACACACTTTGTCCTTCTCTCCTTCACAAGTCCTCTGCTTTCTCTCTTTCACCTGCTCCCAGGGTGGCCAGGCAAAGCTCCCACCTTCCCACTTAGCCAAACCTTGGCAGGTGACTTTCTTCAGCACTACTTCCTGGGCTGGGCCCCACTGCAGGGGAAGTGCAAGCTGATGCTGCAACCAGGAACAAGACAGACACAACGTTCAACATGAAGACACGTAGGCTAAAAGGAGAAAGGATGAGGAAGGGTCATGCTACGTGGGGAACTGCTCTCTAGTGTCACAGACAGGAACAGTGCGGCTCACGAGCACCTACTATTGCCAGACTAGACATCAAAGCAATGGCTACCAACACGGTACCTCGGAGCCCCCTCATGGTCACAGCCGCCCACCTTGGGGTTCAGATACCTAGAAAGAGGCATCTTGGTTAAATGGTATCCATTCACTGACCAGATGGGAAGTTATTAATTATCTTCTGATAATCTAGCATCAACCAAGGGTTAACACAGAATGGCAGGGGCCCGCCCGGGAAGGCTACAGGAAGCTGCAGTCCACGAAAAGGCTCCTGTAAAGGTCTGTCTCAGTGCTTGGCTGGGCCAGGGGAGCCCTCAACTTGTTCCTGTGACTTATACAACTAGAAGTCTCTCTTTATCTAGGCTCTTAGAAGTCACTAGGAAAAGTCAACAAGAACTGGTTTAGGACAAGTTGGAGACAGAAAATAAGACCATAAGAATATCTGCTGCAAAAGCAAGTTTGAGCTTTTTTCATTATAGATCCTGCAACAAGAGGACATATTGCCAGGCAGATTAAAAAAAAAAAAAAAAAAAGTTACCTGAGTGCCAAGAATTATGGGCCTGATGGTCCCAGAAAACTGTTTACTAAGAGTGCAGACAGTACATGGGCATCACTGCCTATTTGGGGATTCTCTGGGACCATTCATGAACAATAAAAATTACTTTTGATCTGTTACTTCTGGTTTCTCACACCCCCAGCTTCCAAACCTGCCAGTAGCAGGTGGCAATTGAGCCACAGGAGATTGGCCCACCAGGAAACAAAGCACTAATGGGTGAATCTCAGCTTGGCAAGGCCCCCGAGGGCTTCGGCTCCAGAATGCTTTTGCTACTGCTGTGCCTTTACATGTTTTCTGCTGCCACTTTTCTCAGGTACCTGGCATGGTGTGAATGGATGGGGGGGGAGGGAATTGACCTTAATGTAGTGTGATTATCTCATGGAAATATCCTGTTCTACTGGGCATTTTTACCTGTGGGCTATCATGAAGATGATTTCCTCCTAAGCTGTACTGTTTAACTGAAGCAATGATTTGATACAATAATAGTATCTGCTTAAATAGAATTTTAATGATTGAGAGGGTTTTTAATAATTATAATAAGTGATTACGATAGAGGTTAGGTTAGTGGGAAAATTAATATAGGTAAAATCAGGATATGGTGTTGCCCTCACCCCTTCTAAGATACAAAATAAGAATAAGGAAGTATCACACAGCTAGGACATATGAGTTTCTCTTGAGGAGCTGCATAGACTGCTGCTTAGCTTAATAATTAAGAAAAACAGTTGTGTCCCAGAAGCTAGACTAGCTCAAGTTCTTTTAATCTTGATGTTGGGAGATGTGTTCATGGGTTTCAGTGTGCATCATAGCTAAAACAAAGCTTTACATATGACTTAAGGTTAGGTTAAGATGTTTTTGTTATTGGTTTTGGGGAAGAAAATCTTGAGTAACAATGTAAAGTTTAGAAAGGCACATAGTTGAGTGAGGGACTCATTGAGGCCAAGAAACAAGAACAAAGACAGCCCAGTTATTATTAGCTTATGTCCCTTTCTTGCTAGGATGAATTGGTGATCAAAGGTGATGATTAATTCCGTGTACCCATTTCTGCCCTCAGCTTCCTGGCATAAAAAACTGTTGATGAGTGGGCATGCACCCTGATGATTGAAAGTAGAGCAGACTAATTGTTTTTTTATATATAAAAGTTTAGATTTGTGATTTTTTTTTAAGATTTTCCTAAGATTGCCTTTTAAGATAAATAATAAAGTGGTTGATCCTTTCCTGTAACCACAAAAATGCAGCATGCCAGTAAAAGAACTGGCTGAGAAAAATACCTTGCTCACTTACACTCTGTTAATCTGTAACAAGTTGCTTGGACATGAATGTATGTGGGTTCCTGGGAATAATTTGTTTTTCATTGTGATACATAAAATGTAAGGGAAATGAGAAAAATGTTATTTTTCACGTGTATTCACTGTAATCACTCAGCCCCTCACCAGAGAATTATGTTTTGCTCCCTCGGACAGAAAAGTCAAGCTGAGTGATTGGCTCGCCGACTTCATGGATCCCCCTCAAGCCCTGAGCTGCTGAAGGCCGGTCCTTATGGCAGCAACACAAACCCATATAGGACTCCATTTCTGTTTAGTCATCTAACCTGTGACCTGATCTCTCTCTCTCAGCAGAAAAGCTTCATGTTCCAGCAAATGACTGGCAAATGACATCTGAGGACTCAACCACCTTCTTAGCGGGATGAAAACAAAAAAACAGCATTTGGAAGTAGATCTAGAGGCGAGTTCCCTGGTAGTACTCTCACCCTAAATTAATGATTCCAGTTCTATGGGTGAGTTTCTTCTGTGGAATGGGGCTGATGCCTGTCTCTACCACTCAGAAAGGCCATTGAAAAGGTTAGGCAAAAATAAAATACCCTGTGGAGTACGATGAAGGATTATTTGAAAGCAACTCGTGTTAGTGAGCTCTCGTGGCACAAAGAACAGTCTCGGTACATTTGATGACATTAATATGAAATAATCCCATGGTTGCCATTCCCCTATTTTAGTGGAAAACACTTTCGATGCTAAACTTTGTGTCAGGCTATCTTATTACAGCACCAAAACTGTCACACTGAAAGATCTACCCAGTGAGATCCTCTCCACCAATCCAAGCCCTCTGCCAGCATGTAATTTATTCCAGCCAAGGGCCAAACCCTGCCTACCACCTGTCTATGCAAAGCCTGCAAGACAAAAGTGGTTTTCACATTTTTAAATGATTGAAAAGAATCAAAATAATAATATAACAACAACAATAATAATAATAATCTTTTAATATGTTTCTAATATAATAATATTTGGAAACATTAAAAGAATGACACAAAAGTCACATTTCAGTGCTCATAAATAATTTTACTGACACACTACCACTTCCACCTCCTATATATGGATGGCTGCTTTACACAGGCAAGCAGCGACTATGGAGACTGTGTGGCTCACACTACCAACTAATGCCTGACCCTTGCCAGGAACCCTGAAATCTCTGTCCTAGTTGAGGAGTCCTGGGTAACTCAAATGAAGCCCTGAGGCTCCCACTCCCCCTGGCAGTAATTGCTCTCAGCGGGATCCTTTCTTTGGCAGTGGGCTCGCAACAGTTTGAGCTGTTTTCCACTTGTGCATCTCCCTTGGTTTGAGGATACTTCCTCTGAAGAACACACTCTGCTTTACTTGTCTGCTCACCTACCCCCAACACACCACACCACACACAGACACACAGACACACTCACAGACACACACCTGCTAGACTTGCCAGGCTACTGCGAGTAGTGACTGGAAAGGTAGATTCTTTGTCTTTAAAAGTCTTGAAAGGGGACACAATGACAGTCTGGTTATGAAAATGTACATACACACACAATCTCATTATTTTAAAGACATTTATAATACATGTCAGTGGTCGCTTTATCGGGTAGCGATCTTTGTTCTCTGAACAGAACTTGAAAAAAACCATCTCTAAATGTTGGCCAAAGTTCACATCGTTCATCCTAACTTCTTACTTCCCTTAGTGAGCACCTATAAATTTCTGTTTATGGGTGCAAAAAAGTCCTTTCTGCTAAGGAGAGCTGGACAGGGCTGGCTGGAGGCAGGCTCTGTGACATTCCTCACAAATAACAAACACTCTTCTCTGCACCCTAGTTGGTGACCAATGCAGGCTGACTTCTCTGGGTGTGGTCTGCAGACAGAAAAGTATTTCCATGTGAAGTTTGTTGGAAACGCAGAAACCTGAGACCTACTGAACCAAAACCTGCACTTTAACCAGATTTCCAAGGTCAGAGGCAAGTGCTGTGCCATCTGTACTTTCCCCTTTGATATGTGTGCAGCCTCTCTCTCTCTCTCTCTCTCTCTCTCTCTCTCTCTCTCTCTCTCTCTCTCTCTCTCTCTCTCCTCTCTCTCTCTCTCTCTCTCTCTTCTCTCTCTCTCTCTCTGTCTCTCTCTGTCTCTGTCTCTGTCTCTCTCTCTCTCTCTCTCTCTCTCTCTCTCTCTCTCACACACACACACACACACACACACACACACCATTTTCCTATGATGAAATGAAACAAGAAATCAGTAAGAGAAGTAAAACTACTAAATTCACAAACATGTAGAAACTGAACAACATTCTTAACCAACAAATGGGTCAAGGAAAAAACCACAAAGAAATCAGAAAATGTTTGAAATGAAAAACAAAACCACAACACAGAAAATATACAGCTCCAGTCCAAATTTTCTTGAACTCCACAGTACCATGAGCCAATTAATGACTTGATATCTTTATTGCAACATATCATAAGCACATTGGTTGGCCGCCCCTCCCCTGGTGTATCTCTTTCTCTCCTCTCCTCCACCAACAAATTCCAACTTCCAGTTGTTCAGGACCAGATGCTGGAGTCATCCTTACCACTGCTTTCTTTTTCTCTGTCTTTTTATGTCCTATCGTTTTCTAGATTTAAAAAAAAAAAAAAATCCTCACTGCTTGTCAAGAGACGGAACAAACAGCTAACTTGCCAAATTCTGAATTCTAGAAAGTTCCATTTTTTTTTTTTTCTGGAAATCTTCTGCTAGCTTACTAGACAAAACATCAACACCTTTGTAAAAGGGATGACTTCAATGAGATAACAAGGTGGTAAATGTTGGGTTTCTCCAGAGAATTCATTGTGAGAAAAATGAGATGACGCAAGTGGGATCTTCATGTGCCGAACTCCAGGACAAAACTCCCTGCAAATAGTTATTAGCACTAATCATGATCATTAATACTAATGATCATCCTATTAAGAATAACCCCATAATTTCCTGAGTAATTAACTCGGTAAGATTAGAATACAGGACATGCCAACTGTGTGGTTCTGACTGGCTAGTTTAAAGGTCAGAGGGGCTTTACTGCTAAGTTAGGCTTGTTACCAAGGAGCTAACCAAACCCTGGGGAGCCCAGTGTGTCTTGTTTTCCTTCGCGAGCAGTTCATTCATGATAACATTTTCTTGGATGAAATCGGAGGCACCTGCCTTTCTTCTAGAACTTCTGTTGCTTTTGTATCTTGACTTCATTTTAAGGAAGCATTTTGGCCACAGGGCTCTGCTGCTGCAAGCCACAGGAAAATATAATGGAATTCAGCTACTATCACAAAAGCTACTACTTGGAAAGGTCAAGGACTTTTCCAAAGGTCAAGCCATAGCTTAAGAAGTCTTGGTGATATTTTAGTTTTTGGATATATATTAGCCGATTCCTGCAATGATTTTCTTGTATGCTATGTGTGCTTCCAAGTACTCATAACAGTGTATTTTATCTGAAATACCTATCAAACATCCAAGGCCAAACGACCTCCTGAATTAAGGTAAATTAAACTCGGACCCTCCTTTCTCATACAACCTTAGTGGTATTTATACTAACATTATAGACTCCTAACATTTACCTAACCACTTTTAGGAATGTAGTTTGAGCACATAAATTCCTTTTCTGATGTATTAACCAATTTTAGCTCTGAGTTGACCTCCTCCTTTACCACTCCCCTTTTGGGTTGTAAAACAAAGCCTGACGTCACTGCTTGAGGAAAACTCTTGTCTGCCTTTATGACCCTGTAAGAATTCAAGCCTGGTGACCTTGCTTTAGCTAGAGAACTGTTATTGCATGAGTATATAACTCTGTAAACCTCAGAGGCTTGGGGAGAGGATTTTGACTGGAAAACCAGAAGAATAAGATAGAAGATTAGGAAGAGCCAGATAGGAAAGAACGAGACGAGAAAGACCAAGATGGGGCAGAACTAAGATGAGAGAATCAAGATAGACTTAGAGGGGACAGCAGATAAAGGTAGAGAGAAATCAGGCAAGAAAGGAGCTAGGCACGAGAACAGAACTGAAGCTGTGTAGATAGGGTTTTATCCCAGAGGAATAAAGTAGACAGACTAAGAGCTCGGTGTACTTAGATTCTTTTCCTGACAATAATTTGCGCCATTTGTAGCTTCTCTTCTGGGCCTCTGGGAAGAAGGTTGTTAAGCTCTGCCCTGCAGCCTTCGGCCTGCTCTGCCTAGTCATGTTCTGTTCTTCCATCCAGAAGAAAGGGTGGCCATGCTCACAGTCTAGATAAAGGCCCTGGACAAAGATGTGTGTATGTGTGGATTCCTAATGGGGCCTCATGCAACTCATCCCACTAGCGGCAAGCGAAGCACACAGTATTCACTGTAGCTATGGAAGACTACAGACGCAGAAACCGGCTATGGTGGAAACATGGAGTAGGCCAGCCCTGTGAAGACGTCTCATCAGGCTGTACCTTGTGAAAGAGCAGGGTGAAGGGTGAAGCCTCTTGATACTTTGCCACTGATAACTGAAGGGGGTCATGAGGACATGAGTACAGAACAGGTCCCAGGCGGAAAGTATGTACCTGGACATAAGATGTGTTGCTGTGTGGCTGTATTTAGACAGGGCAGAGGAGCGGGTCACAGGTTACCATCTCTTTCACTCTGAATGGGCCCATGAATGGATTTCCAACTGTCAAAGGGGATCCTGTAGGATGCTGGGGTGGGAGGAGACCAGATCCTGTCACCTCCTGAACAAGCCCTTGAATGACATATGCAAATCAGAATGATTTGGGAGTGCCTGTCACTGTGCCAGAGGATTCTCCATAAATCCTGCAGACACTGATCAGCAATGGCATTCAGTGGGGCTAGGAAGCTTCATTAAAGACGCAGTCACCTCCTTCAAGCATTCATTCACCACAGTCTGAGCAGACATAGATGGGCCGGGATCCCCACAAGTGGTTGCAACAGACATCAGAGGAGCAGCTGGGCTTGATGATAAGAGGCAAAGGCCAGGCAAGACATTGCCTGTAGTAAGCAGGGCACCCGCAGCAGCAGTCTAGAACTCGCTGACCCCAAGGGTTGGTGACTTTGGTGATAAACATAACATGTTGTCTGAGATAAGAGCCTACAGGTTCAATTTCCAGATACACTGTGAGCTCTCTAGGGCCTCCTGAACCAGAGACACAACTGAACTCAGTTCAGGCATCATACTAGCAGAGAAACCAAGAGAATACTCCCTACCTCACTCATCCCAGTGGCTGGGCCAGAGACCACAATTTTACATGGCAGGTACATTACAATGCCCAACGACCTCACTATACACACAGCGAAATTTCCTCCCATCAGCTCCCACATGGCTCAGCTTTTTTCCTATATGCCCCTTAACCGAAGCCCAGTGCTTTGGACTCTTACTTTGCTGGAAGAGTCATCAAACACAGCCCACCCCCAGCCCACCCCTGAGTACAGGGATCTGGACTTTCGAACCCCAAAGCTAGTATGTGCTTTCTCCAGGCACAGGCAATGCTGCAACCCTATCTCTGCTTTTCCCTTTGAAAGAAACCAGACTGCTTCCCCGGCTGTCGATGTCTTTGTACTTGGCCCTCGGACAGTACTGTGCTTCAGAGGGCCACATTTTCTAAATACTGTAGGAAATAGATAAACGAAGAATCGTGTAGTGACCAATACCTTGAGACCCAGCAATGAAATAACAGAGACTCTTTCAGTAATTTACCACCTAGCAAAAGCCAAAACTACAAGGGTCTTCTTCCATACTGTACTTTTACTGTGACAAAAAAAAAAAAATCCATCAACAGCCTCATAAATCCACAAATTAGTGTATCTCAGCCTAAAGAGAAGAGAAAACTCTGATAACCCAGAAAGATTCCTGGTCTTTTCTAATAAGTCTATAGGGGTGTTCGGGGAGTCAAAATAGTATACCCTTCTGACACAGGAGACAGTGCAGCTGTGTTAAGTGTTTTAAAACCTATTTCTTGAGATGATGTCACAAAGGTGTATAATAGACACAATAATTTTTATAAAATCTCAGGAATCCATATTGTCCTACATACAAATTAAAAAGAATTTCCTCCCTTAGCCCATGGAGTTTAGCTCAAAATGTCCTTTACGTGACCTAGGAGAAATGGAATATGCTGTTTTGGAAGAATGTACCAAGACTTAAAATTAATATCTGTTATGGTCAGCAATTCTACTTATAGAAATCCACCCATTGTGTACTCATTGCAGCTGTTTACTTCAGTAGCTAAAAGACTAAGAACAATCAATGTCCATCAACTGGGGAATGCTGAAATGAATTATGTATCTAATGGGCAAGTGGGAAGGCAGTACAGCTACCTTCTCGTGTATGCACACAACACATCTGGAAGAGTCTATCACCAGCAACTGTCTCTGGTGGGAAAGAAAAGGAAGCTAGGATACAGGAGTTTCTTTTCACTAATTCTCCCTTTATCCTTCATGTTTACTAAGCACCGACTCACAAATTAAACACATTTTTTTTTCTTGAAATGGGAAACACCCAGTATTGTGCTGAGTGTCATCAAAGGAGGCGTGAATATCAGCTGAGTATCCCCTGGGCAAACCCCAGGCTTCCTTCCCATGAGCCTGGAAAACCATCCCTGCCCTTTCATCCCAGGAACAGTCCCACATGAGGGAACTCTCTTTTCAACATGGCGTTAATATCCAGAGCAATAGATTCAAGCAAAACTATGAGGCTGGATGGAGTACAAAGCATCCCAACAGCAAAAGCACTTTGCCCCTGCCGGAGGGGTCAAGTCAGAAAGGGAGAACTGCCATCTTAGCAAAGATTAACTGACGTATTTCCCTTGACTAGGGTGGGAAGAACCTTTCCCACCCTTCTGGTACACCTGATGCTGATGCGATGCTCTTCTCTGCTCCCATCGAAAGTGCCGAAGTTCTAAGAGAACTTCCGTCTCCTTTAGAGACTGGCTAAGGTGGTTCCATGAAAACCCTAGAGCCAAGCCCCCTCTGCCAGCACAGCCTCACTCAGATACCTTACCTCTCCTGCACTGTGAGCCACTTCCCAGGTAGCTTTGCTTCACCACTCACTTGTATGGTGACTGCCTGCCCAGAGACACTTCCCAGGCCCTAAAAACTTTACCACTAAAAGATGAAAGGGACAGCACTCAAGAGTTGGGACACTCTGGGGTCTGTGACTCATGCCTCAGAGTGGAGTCCTAAAGTACGAAAAAGCTCATAAAACCAGTAACTTCACAGAAGAGACACACAATTTGTCCACAGATCACCTCTGGAAAGCATGATTATTTCGTTGTTTTTTTTTTAATGCAGCCATCATAGCTAAGTTATCCACTTTTAGCAAGGAAGAGTTTGAGAGGATGACACCAGGGCCTAGAAGCCGGAGACTGGGGGTATAGTAACAGCAACTAACAAAGAGCTGAGAGGAGAAATAAACGCATCTTCTAAAACCATGAGGCTGAAAAACCTAATGGAGCCCTCTAATTCCTGTTCACTCCCCCCACCACACACACACACACACACACACACACACACACACACCACACACACTCACACACACACACACACACACCACACACACACACCACACACACACCACACACACACACACACACACACACACACACACACACACACACACACCTAGTTTGGACAGATAAGATCTCAAGCCTCAACTATGCAGAGCTGACTGAATTGTCACTCAGTGAAGCATTTAGATTAAGGAGAAAGGTCATGAAAAGACCATGCCTTGATCGTCTCAAACAGGCATTCTTGGGACTGGGTGGAAGGACAAAGAAAGGAGGCCACCTGCTCAAAGCCGAGGCTCACACCAAAGATAACACAGGCTGCCACTCTCAAGTGAAAAGAAGTCACACGAAAGGAAAATACACACCTCAGATAACATACAGGGTCACGGAAAACCCCCCAGTGGATACTGGGTACTCCAGAGGAAGACGTGGGGGGGAAGGGTGACAGTGGGGTACAAAAGAATTCAGGGAGGAGGAGGATGGCTAGTTCCACTACTTTTAATTGTGGTAGTATTGGCCCATGTTATCTATATCAAAGCTGATCAATCAACTATTAACACTTCATTGGGTAACACTTACATTTCTATATATAAAGATAGCTTTTAAGAAAAGACATTGTTTAGAGTAAAAAAAAAAAGTTGAATGAAATCTTCCCCCAAAGTCATTTCTTAGTCCTTCTCTCTCTTAAATGTGATATAATCAAATAACTATTATTGACTATGAACCAACTGAAGGAGAAGTAGGGGAAAATGAAATGTTACACCCAAACTCCTTACCCACGGCAACCTCCAAATGCCTGCTGTCGGGGTCCAGGACAAGGGCTGGTCCTGACGGTTGGGCTCCTGAGCCCTGTGAGCAGAGCGGCCAGTTTCCATGTGACCTATATTCCACTGGCCACACCAACATTCCCCAACAACCGCTGGGAGAGGCACCCACCACCTGCCCAGCTAATGACACAGTCAAAGCTGGGGTAAGCCAGGAAGAGACAGCCAGTTTGTTGTTTTTGGCTCCAGAGCTATTAAGGTAACTCATAGTCACTGGTGTCCCACACAAGTTTGACAGAAAGAACTGGACAGGAAGCACGTATGGAATGATACAGTCCAAATGATGTCAGAGACTTGTATTCCCAAGGGATCCCAAAGATGGCCCTGACCATAGGTCAGAGCTCTCTAGCCTTCCTCACCAGCTGAAAAGGAAGGAGTCAGGAAGCAAGTTAGCATTTCAGCTTGAGTCACCAGTATGGGTTCTTTGCTGCTATTCCTGACCCACTCCATAGCCCAGCCTGACTCCTGCCGTGGCCATCTTGCCTGGGTGGGGGAATCAGTTCCTCAGCTGTGAGAAGGTCAGGCTTCTTAACAGTCCAGTCACTTATCTGACACCTGATCAGTGCCTGCCAGGTGCCAAACACCCTGCCTCCTTCCCACATGTTTTCCTGAGGACTATGAGAAAATGCTACCTGACCAGGTCCATCCTTCCAGAGTTGCCCTTATAGTCACCTGTCTCAGGCACCTGCAGGGACAGCTGTACTTGTGAGCAAAAACAAGCAAACACCTCTCTGGAGGCCCAGCTCCATGACTCCCTGCTCTAGGAAGGGGCTCCTGTGGCCTCATCCCTGAGTGATTCTTCTAGTGTGGCATCAACCCTGCACCTGGGGAAAGCTGAGCACTTGACAGAAGCCATGACCAAACTTCAAAGAAAAGGCGGTCAGAAGGGATAAGATGGGAAAGTGTTTGGAACAACTAAGGAAATAAAATGACTTAAGAGTTTCTTGGGATCCGGAATGAGAAAAGATCATTTTCTTCTCCCAAACAATATAATGACATCCTCTCAGTAACAAAGGGGTGTAAGTCTTGAAAATATGTCAATGGTCAATGTGAAGTTTCCAAATGTGTTCTCATGGCAGCAAAAAGCACAGATCTTCATCCAAAAAGAAGAAAGTCCCTATCTTCCAGAGAAGTTGACGGAAGTGAAGGGGGAAGGGAATGGCGGTGATGGCCACCACCAGCTCCCAGGGCTGGGCCTTAGGCTCAAGTCAACTGCCAAGACATTCCATGCCTGCTTCCCAGCAACACTGGAGATTTTGAATATGCAAAGCGGCAGGCATCGACCTGGAAGAGCGGCAGGACTGTAAGCTCCTATAAATAGACAATGCTTTGGAAAACTTCTCGAGTGCATCACCAGAAAACTTGCTCGTGGGCAGTAGGAAAACCATTCTTCCAGTGAACACCACTGACTGCCACAAGCCGCAGTTTATAAAGGGGGGGGGGGGAAGCAGCCAAAAGTGAAGAGGGGAAGCAGAGACATCTACTTATAAACAGCAAAGTGGTGCAAATCAATCGGGGGCTGAGAGTCTCGGAGAAGCCCACGGTGAGAGCCCTCAGGAATCTAAGTCCACCTTAGCGTGGGCATCAAACACTGACTCTGCAGAACAGAGACGTCCAGCTTGGGAGGAAATGTGGGGGACTGAGAGAAAAGCAGAGGGGGCTACATGAAGCAGTAATCGGGGCGCCTGAAGAGGGATGTGAAGGTCAGTTCTGCCGATCTCTCCCCAGGACTGGACGTGTCCATGAACAGCAGAGACCAGCAAGCACCAAGTGTGGAGCGCTGGGAGACACAACGCACTGACCCCCAGGGACTGATAGGGCAGTGCCAGCCTGGTGTTACCCAGAGGCAGGATGTGAATGACTGGAAGCTCAAAGGGACTCTGGGCTGTTTGGAGCGCTCTAAGGAAAGAAGAGATTAGGGTCGCGGTTTCCCAGGCTTGTGGCAAACTAGAAAACTGAGGCGTGGGGCTGGGACCAGAGGAGTCCCGCAGGTGCTGGGCGGGGCTCTCTCTCACCTGCGGAGCACCAGGAAGCTCACGGTCAGCAGCAGCAGGAGTCCGAGTGTGCGGCCCGGCCTCCGCCGCAGGCTCCACGTGGGCATCGCGCGAACGCAGCGGGTAGACAGACACCCGGGTTCCCACTCCAGCAGCACTCCGCGGCGCGCCAAAGCCTTGGCCGGGTGGGGCGGGGCCGCACACGGGTCACCCGGGCAACCGTGCTACGGCCAGCCCCACCCGCTGGCGCCCATTGGCTGAGATCTGAGGCCACGCCTCCGCGCCCGGGCCTGGCACAGACAAGGGACCCCGCCGCGGCCAAAGGCGAAACAAGGCCAGGGAGGGCGGGGCGGGGCAGGAGAGGGGCGGGGCGAGGGAGGAGAGGGCGCGGTGGTCTCAGCTCAAGCCCAAACGTGTTGGGGTTCTCCAGAGTTCCCTGAGTTTAGGCAAGAATCAGGTACCTAACAGTTACCAACTTCCCGGGTCTGCCTGCCTCCCACTCTGAGTCGCAGAGTCACTTAAATTCAGAGTCTTTTCCTGCATATGAAATACAGACAGGTGCAGAACATGGGTCGCTGTGTCTTTGAATACTCAAACTCTGGCGACAGTCACTCCCCACAGCATTACAGTACAAAGCAAGGATTAAGTGTGCCTGACAAGAAGGTGCAAAGAAGAAAAAAAAGGGGGGGGGGACTTTTAAGACAACTCGAAGTTTGAAAAAGAAAAATGGTTTTGAAGTAATAACTCATGTTAAAAGCCAGGACACTAGAATTTCCTTAAGACACTTGATGGCTGAGTGTAGTTCGAGTTTTAGCAGCACTAAGGTGAAGACCAAAATATTCTGCTTGAGGTTCCACGGACTGGTTTAGGCCCCGACTCCCAGCGTATTCAACTTTTACTTTTAAAAGAATCATACATTAGATTTTACATATTTGACTGGAATGATGGCTCGGCTGTTAACAGCAGAAGATAGTTTCCTAGTGTCCACACTAGTGGCTCACAACAGCCTGGAATTCCAGCTCCAGCGGCTCCAGTGCCATTTCCTGGCCTCCACCGGCACCTTCACTCAGACCTCTGTGTGTGTGTGTGTGTGTGTGTGTGTGTGTGTGTGTGTGTGTGCGCGCGCGCTCACATAATTAAAAATAAAACAAAAAAAATTAACATTTTAGGAAAGGCTGGATATAGTTACTCTGACACAAAATTGTCCCCAAGGACACCATGTGACATTTGGGTGGCATTTATGCTTCATCATAAGGCAGTTTTTCAGAGTGTGGGTCTGTAGAGTATCTCTCCAGCTGCAGTCTGAACTTTGCACTAACACATGAAGCTGGTAAGTATTAAGAGAACTTTCAGTTCTAAGAACAAAGATAAAAAGCTTGCTTTTGCCTCCCCTCTCTCCAATTTACTACTTTAGCAAGTATTTAGCTATTTAAGAAAAAAGGACCAAGTGTCAGGGGTTGGCCCAGATATCACTCTGCTTGAGGGAGCCATGTCCAATTATGGTGGCAAGTGTCAGGGCTCATAAGGAGAGAAAATAAGAATACCGTGGAATTTCTAGGACTAAGTTAGGACCACTTCAATCATAGACAACAAGGAAACAGGAAATCCTAACATGAAAATTTTAGCCCTGGAAAAAGAAAAGAACTAAGTTGAGAGCCAGACAAGCCTCTGAAATCCAAATAATGTGGTAACAGCCCTGGAAGGAGCCTGTGTACACCCATAGAATGCACAGAACTATGTCTGTGGCCTTCATAGTCCAAAACCATCATTCACAACCTCAGCCTTTGGAAGACTGGGTGACCATGATCTAACTCAACACCATCATATTCATTTAAAAATATGTCAACAAGGCTAGGGAAGGCTCATGAGGCCTCAACCCTACAGGAAGAACTACAGGAAACAAAGGAATGCTGAGAACGTAAGAAACAGTCTTCTCCGGGGAAGAGCACACCAATTGGTTATCCAGTATGAAACAGTCAGGCCTGAAAACACATGCACACAAGTATGTTTTATACACTATTCATTATGCAGATTGAGCAGGCTGTATTTATGTTTTTGTGTGTATGTGTATGTAAGTATGTAACAACAATGAAAAAAGAGACCCTGAATTTAAAAGAGAACAAGGAGGGATATATGGGAGGGTTTGGAGTAAGGAAATAAGGAAAAGGAAGCGGGAAATGATGTAATGATATTATAAACTCAAAAAATTTTAAATAAAAAGCAAACCACTCGTCAAATGCTAAACACCATTTCAGACACTTTCAGGTGCTTTGGATATACCAGTGGACACAAAAAAGGCAACTATCCTTTCCCTTTAAAACTCATTATTCTGGCTGGGAAAGAAAACTGACAAAAATTCACATAGTAAAGCAGTACACTGTAGAATATGTTCAAAGGTAATAAACACCAAAACAAGGAAGTAGGTGCCGGGAGGTGGGTTTCAAGTGAGCTCTGGGGTGGGGGTGGGGGCGCTGCAGAGAAGAAAGACTCCCTGGAGGTAGGGTTACACAGTAGTTGAGGAAAGGCTGCCCAAGCAGAGAAAACAACCAGGACATGGGCACTGAGGCAGGACCAGAACCAGGCATTCCAGTTCTAAGAGAGTCAAGGATGCCAGGGAGAGGAGTCAAAAGGCAGGAAATGAGGCCAGGGAAATGCAGAAACCAGGCTGGGTAGGGCCTAAGAGTAGGGGCTTGAATCCTGCGTGAAGTGGTAGTCAATTCAGGCTTTGGACATGAAACTGATGATTTAGGATGATCATTCTGGCTGCTGTGTTTAAGAATCTTAGGAGCAGGAAAGACTAAGGGAAAACAGATGATTTGGGATATTGCTATAATCCATTCATTACTCAGCCTTCTGTTACTATCACAAAACATCTTTAAAAATTAATTTATAAGACTGAACCCCAGTTCCTTGGAGAAGGCACATCTTTATTCAAATGCTGTAGACTACCAGGCCCTTGACTGAACAGAAAAATGTGAATGTGGTGATATGGGATGTCATACATGAAGAGCCAAAGTTATCTTGGGTTATGTTTTACCAGCCATTTTTTTTTTTTTTATCATCCTGCCTATCTGACCTAATACCCATGACTTCTATGTAAGTTCGTGGAAAGTGTTGCTAAGCTGGTACTGTCTAATCTCCATTAACCCAAAAGCTGAGAATGCAAAAGCATCTGACACCTATAGATTTGCAAGGTTCGTTATAGTTCACCTGCCTGATGACACGTTCGACAGAGAAGTAACTAATACAGACATCTAAGTGATATTATCTTGAGAACTGATGCTGGCTCAGAAGAGAAAGATAGCAATGGGGGTGGGGGGGTGAGGCATACTTCCCTTCTGGATATGTTTGAAAAGACAAGTGGATTTCTACAACCCAGTATGTGTGGAGTGGGAAACAAAGAGGAATAAACGATGTTAACATATTAAGCTTGAGAAATTGTAATAATCGGGGCTGTCATTGGCTGAAACAGGAAGGCTACGAGGAGAATAAATTTACTGGTGGGCATCAGGAGCCAGGCTTTTGCTTACTGAGTTTGAACTGTGTGTGAGACACACAAGTGGCGCCAAATAGAAATACAGGTATAGTGTTGAATATAGGAGCCTGGTGTTGAGAAAGAGTCTGGGATGAAGATTCCAATTAAAGGTTTTACAGAATAATACTTTGGATGAGCTCACCAATAAACAAAGCATGAAAGATAGAGAGGATCAAGCACAAACTCTGGTACATCTAATAAAGAAAGAGAAGAAACTCATTGGGCAGAAGCAGCAGCACTTGGGAAATAAGAGAAGTCAGAACGTGGGGTCTCCTGAAAGTCATGAGAACAAAGTTCCCAGGCAGAGGCAGTGACGGACTAGGATAATGCAGCTGCTGAGAATGGACCAATGTGTGTGGAATGCATCACACATTGGTGCACTGAACTAACCTGTGCTGATCTGAAATACACAGTGAGTTCAAGGGCAGCTCAAATAAAAACATGTTAAGAGTCTGGTGATCTAACATACTGGTAGAGCATTTGCCAGGAGCACATAACAAAGACAAAAATGAATGGATTACTTAAGATGATGTGACAGTCTTGGTTGTCAACTGGACAGATTCTAGAATCACTTAGGGACTCCTCAGGCACAGCTGTGGGGGATTTTCCTGAGTAGGTCAGCCTCTGTCCATGCCAGCCAGGGACTGTCTTAATTAGGTTAGAGTGGGAAGCTCCCCCTAAAAGTAGAAGGTGCCACTCCTTGTGCTCAGGTCCTGGACTGCATAAAAAAGAGAAAGATAGCGTTGTGCCTGCATTCATCACTCTCTTCTTCCTGGCTGCAGACATCATGTGACCAGATATCTCAGGTTCCTGCTCCCTTGACTCCACTGCCGTGATGGACTATGCCCTCACACCGAGAGCCAGAACAACCCACTTCTTTCCCAGGTCGCTTTTGCCAGAGTATTTTATCACAGCAAGAGGAAAATAGCCAAGTCAGATGGCAAACATAGACAGCCTCCCCTCCTTCACCTTCCTGCAAGCTTCCTGCACCTTCCACCATGCCTGCCTGCTGCTCTGCCTTCACCACAGTGATGGGTTGTATCCCCTCTGGAACCGTGAGCTGAAACAAATCGTTTTTACCTTTAAGCTGCTTTTAGCCCTGGCGTTTTCATCACAGCCAAAGAAAAGTGCCTAACATACCTGCTGACCTGAGTCTGATCTCCAGCCCCACATGGTAGAAGGAAATTTCTAGATTAGGTTAGCTGGTGTAGGAAAACCCACCCTGACTGTGGGTGACACTATTCCGTAGGCTGTGGTTCTAAGACAGCATAAAAAGAAGAGACCTAACTGAGAACTAATATTTAATCTCTCTCCTTCCCAACTAGGGATTCAGCTTAGCCAGCTGCCTCATGTACTGGCCACCATGACTTTCCCATCATGATGGACGTGATCTTCAAACGGTAGGGCAAAATAAACTCTTTCTTGCTTAAGTTGCTTTAAATAGGCATTTTGTCATAGCGGTGAGGGAAAAAAATTAACAAAGTGGTGTTACTTTTAAAGCTTTGTGAACAGATTATACTAAAATCTACTGAATTATAATTTTTAAAGGAGTTTATATATCATAAACACATGTGCATATTAATATCATAATTTTAGAAGTCATACAATTTTTTCTCAGTGTAAAACATTTCTATTGTCTATTTCCTTATATGGAGCTAGAAATACTTACATATTTTTGACTACATATTTTAAGAAATTGAGTTTAAAATTATTTTTTCCTCATCAATTAAATTATCTTCACCACTGGCAACACTTCCCTATAATTTATGTTTGTCCCTCAAAGGTCCGAATATGAGAAGCTTGACCCTCAGTGTGGTAATTGTAAGGGATGGGGTGGGTAAAAGAACATAGTTAGAAGCCGGCGGTGGTGGCACACGCCTTTAAATCCAGCACTCCGGAGGCAGAGCCAGGAGGCTCTCTGTGAGTTTGAGGCCAGCCTGGTCTACAGAGCAAGATCCAGAACAGGCACCAAAACTACACAGAGAAACCCTATCTCGAAAAACAAACAAACAAAAAAGAATATAGATCATTAGGGGTGCTGACTTCAGAAGGGACTGACCCAGTCCTCGGAGGACCCCAGTTATTTTTCTTGAAGTGAATTGCTACTTCGGCAGCAAGACCAGCTCCTGAACGCCTCTCCCTTCTGACTCACAACCTGAAGGCTCCTTCCTTCTCTCCTGACTCCCACTGCGCCATCAGAGAGGATGGAAGATGCCCATCCCATGCTCTTGAATTCCCAGAACTCTGAGACAGAAAAGCTTATATTCTTTATGAAGTACCTAACTCAGGGGTTTATTACAGAGAGAGGTAAAAGAAGTGGATCAGGACATCTTTTACACTTCAAATCCAAATCTACTGTTCCACGTTAACAATTAGTCTGGCTGACTTGCTTAGACTTTGCATGGCAGTAGAGTCAATGCTGGACTCTCGTTTGAGTTTGTGGGAGCCCGTTCTCGGGTTCCTCGTGGCTTTACCCAGCAGGTCCCAATAGAGGATGATTAGGGCCACGGGCCTGAGTGCAGGTGTCTGAGATGGTCTGCACTTGGCTGTGCTGGGGAGGAGGTCTTTTGCTCCACCCTTGGTGTCTCCATAAAAACCCTGGGGCAAAGACAGTCAGGGCCCATTGGAAAAGGTTCCAGGCCCTCTTGAGGCTACCCTTTATTTTCTATCTCTTTATCTCCACAAGATTCTCTGCAATAAATCCTTCTATCTAATATTTCCTGCTGCTCACACTCAAGAAAACTCTGGGAAGCTGTGGGGTTGGTGGGTAAACGCCCACAGAATGGCGCCATGAACAGGAACTAAAGAAAAAGAAACCCGGGCGGTGGTGGCGCACGCCTTTAATCCAGCACTCGGGAGCAGAGCCAGGCGGATCTCTGTGAGTTCGAGGCCAGCCTGGGCTACCAAGTGAGTTCCAGGAAAAGGCGCAAAGCTACATAGAGAAACCCTGTCTCAAAAACCAAAAAAAAAAAAAAAAGGGGGGGGACTAAAGAAAAAGGGGGAGACTAAAAAGGGGGGGACTAAGACAAATGAACAGGGACTAAAGACAAAGTAATAGGGACTAAAGATAAAGGAAACAATAGTTTTATTACAGAGTTTTTGGCGAAAGTGTGGGTCAGCCCTGCCAGTGGAAAGGTATGCCGGTGTTATGGAAAATATATATATATAATTGAGAGGCAGGAGTTTTATCCTCGAGAGAAAAGGAAAGCAGACTGGAAGACATCTGTCTGATGCAGCAAAATTCTCTTCTGTCAAAATTTTCTATCTTCAATCCCTTTCTCAATTTCTATCTGTGAAAAATAATAAGGTATAGGGTAGTAATATAGTGTAGGAAAAACTTAGAAGTGTAAGATTGTGTAGGAAAAAACAAGTAAGGCAACTAGACAGAAAGACTCTTCAATTTTCTAACTTTGGGGGCTATGAACGCAAACTGGGAGGGGGGATCTTTGGGCTTTTCGGGTAGTAAAAAAGCTCTTCTTTGAGCTTATGGGGAAGAAAAAGTTTCCTATGGAAGCTTTTGACCTGGGGACGGCTGAAATGCTAAGTGCAAGCAGCAAGGAGAAAGTGTTTTCTCCCTGAGGCAAAAATAAGGGTGTAAGAAGTCAAAGTTTAAAGTTGGGAAGTTTTGGGAAAAGTTGGTCTTTCTCCTGGGGAAAAAAAATCTTTCTCTTAAACTATAAAGCGTTTCTTGGAAAATTTGGGGGGGAAAATCTAAAAAGCCTTAATCTTTCTCAAAAGCTCTTAAACTTAAAAACTAAAGCCTTTAACTTTCTCAGAAGGACAAATTAGAATCACCTGTAGATATTAGTATGGGGACCACCTGTGATTAGCTCTAAGGGAAAACAACAAACTCAAGACAGCAAAACCTCTCTAAGTTCTTTCAAGCTTTAACAATCCTCCCTGCAATGC
The DNA here is from genome assembly GCF_004664715.2 of Peromyscus leucopus. Taxonomy (NCBI): domain Eukaryota; kingdom Metazoa; phylum Chordata; class Mammalia; order Rodentia; family Cricetidae; genus Peromyscus; species Peromyscus leucopus. Next base: position 45,246,720 of record NC_051069.1, on the reverse strand, counting down.
AGGAGTCAGGGACAAGTTTCTGAAAACCCCTTCTAAGCTCTGTCTCTTCAAGCTAGTGAAAGACAGTGAGTGGGTCAGAGTACCCTGAGGGAAATGCTTGGGGAGAGTAAGGGTGAAGAGCTACAGAGAGCCCAAAAGGGCAGGAAAGGTTACCTGAGAAAAGCAAAAAAGGCAAGCTTTTCAGTTACAGCGGAGCTGAGGCATCAAGGGTTTTGTTTCTGAGTGAGCAGTGAGCGTTTCAGAATGAAAAGGTAGGTGCTCCTAATCGTCCTAATGCAAAGATCCCCTGAAGCAATGCAAACTGTTAGCATTGTATCCTCGCTTCTGACCAAAAACCCAGCAACTGGCCAGCATCTGAGTTGGAGTGCATTTCAGGGATACTAGGGTTCCTGCAGTTGTAAACTTCCTGGAGCACAGAGCTGAGGCAGGAAGGTGCAGGACCCAGGGGAAGATTGCTAATGAACAAACAAAGCTAAAGCCGGTGGGAACGGCACAGTTGTCTGCTTTCCTACAAGTCCCGGGTTGATAGGTTCACAGCTGCAAAAAGAAATCTGAGAAAAGCTTTCCTATTAGAGAAAGGACCTTTCTGGGAGAACAGTAAAGCTGAACTGTGTCTGAAGCAGTCATGCTGCGTGCGGAGTCAGAACGCCCAGCCAGGGCAGAACAGAACTATCCAGGAGTAAAGCTTTCTTTTCTGTCAGAGAAAGCACCTCTTTGAGAAAGCTTTGTTTCAACTGACTCCCGGTGAGTTGAGGGAGTGTAGCCCTGAGGGGTGATTGCCTCTGGCATAAGCTCTGTCCTTGAGCACCCAGACAAACAAATGCAACCCACTGGGGGACTGGGCCAGGTGAAGGCCTGATGAGGCAAAACACCTGTCCTAATGTGAGCTTAGAAATGGCAAAAACCTCCCTTGTTAGATTTTCAGTCTGTACGCATACCACACAGACCCCGAAAACAGAAATGGATAAAAAAAAACCCTACCTTCAGTAGCAGGGAAAGCCGCCACTGTAGTGTCAGAAACTGTTTCTGGGGTAGAGGGGATAAACTGAGACCAAACTGGATACTGTCTGGGAGAAAGACTCTGAAGAAACAGAGGGGACAGATTCCTCCCCAGAAAATGCATGACCTGACAAAGCTGCTAGAGTTTGAGGCAGATTCAGGGGGAGAGAAAAAGCCCCTACCTCCAAAGGGCAGCTAGCAGAGGTACAGAGCCGCAGACAGATACCTGAAGCTCTGCATCTGGGGGGAAGGAACAAGCAAAATGAGAATAAGATCGGTGGGAGAAAATCTCTCTGAAAGAGCTATGGAAAAGCTGTTGTACATGATCTTGTTTTTCACTGACTGGCTAAAACAAACGCAAGCCCCGAGGAAAGTTGCTATCGGAAATGCCAGCCTCAATGCGCGCTAACGAGGCAGGTGCGCTTCTGATCCATCTGGGGCCAGTGTCAAATGAAGGAGAGACACCTGTTGAAGCCAGCTGAGGAAGAGAATAGGAATCTCCCAATGTGCCATAGCTGAAAATGTAAAATGCTTGTTCAAATCTCCGGTTGCAAAGGCAAGAGACTTTGTTCAAACCTCCCAGGCAAGTCTGGTAAAAGAGAACCAGTTGACTATCAGACCCAAAAGAAATATGGGAAATGATATAAGGGGACTGATATTATTATGGACTGATCATAAGGGAAATGCATTCTGGGAAAGGTAGTTTTTCTGCTAAAAGATGGCGACATTGCCCTGAAACACTTTTGTCAGCTCTAAAATTAAAATACAGCTTTTAAAAGAATAAGGAGAAAAATTGTCTAAGAGTTTAAGTGTCATTTCCAATGAAAAATTGAAAGGATACAGAACTACGGTGTTAGTTATTTAGCTGCGTTGTGTTCTTACCCTGCAAGGAAGTGTCACGAAAACACGACAGAATCCGCTTATAAGAGTTTATTAGAGATACAGGGATAGAGAGTGCAGGCCTGTGGGAGAGACACGTGCGTGGAGAAGAGGAAGAGGAGAAGAAGCTGGGGAATATGGCGCTCCGCTTTAAAAACCGGCTGGGGGCGTGGCCAGGTCACATCACTACTCCACGCCTGTGCGTAGATCACATGGTCACGTTGCCACGCTTACGTAGCCATGTAACGTCACGGATTCTGGTCACGCGAGATGCCTTGGCCGGAACTTGCTAGGCGGAGGTGTCCGGCCTGACCGGAATTGGCTAGGCGGAAGTGTCCGCCTGGTAAATGCGACCGTTGGGGGGTGGGGAGCGTGTTGTGAACCCTTCACTAGGTGTTGGTAAAATGCCTTATTTACCCTAATAGCTGTGCAAAGTTTTTATGTAGTTGGATTGACAAAAAGCTACCTTTAAGAGCAAACTAGCCACTTTAAAATCCTTAAAACAAGGGAAAGCAGTTTATACACTGAAAGTTGTCTTAGATATGAAGAAACTTATGTTGAAATTAAAAAAGTTCTTTGCCTTTTGGACAAACTGCCTGCAATGAGTAATTCCTTTGCAAATCTAATAAGGAGACAAGGAAACAGGCATTCAAAAAAGAAATGACGGCTTTATAGATGGGAAACTTCAGAAAATCTAGCTGTCTTACAAAATAGTTGTTTCACCTGAAGTTCCTTATAAGAAATCAATGCTAAATATTACAGCTGCTAATAATTACATCAGGAGTTAAAGCTAATGAAGTGAAAATACTAAATCCTGAAAATGCTTTTTCTCAAAGTAAGCTAATGAAGGATATGTTTCATGAAAGAACATCTATGTTCTTGACTCCTTTGAATAGTAACAGTTTTGGTGAAAATATTGGAACTAACAACAATCAGGTCAAAATGTTTCAACAAATTCAAGACGCTATCCACAAAAGAAAGCTGCCATGCTTTGTGGGCCATATTAAAGCTCACTTCAATCTTCCTGGTCCTTTAGCTGAGGGTAATGTAATGGCTGATAAGTTAACACAGATAGTAGCATTATCCCAAGTGGAAATGGCTCAACAGTCACATGTTCTTCATCAAAATAGCAAAAGCTTAAGAGAAAGCAATTCAATATTGCCAATAAGCAGCTTGTCAAATAGTTAAAATATCCAAAATATTTTCCTATCCCTCACTTAGGGGTAAACCCTTGAGGTCTTCTTCCCAATCATCTATGGCAAATGGATGTTACTCATATTGCAGAATTTGGCAAATTAAGATATGACCATTGACACTTATTCAGGATTTTTAATGGCTAGTGCACAACCTGGGGAAGCCACAAAACATGTAATTATGCACTGCTTGAAGTGTTTTTCCTATATGGGTATACCAAAAATTATTAAAACTGATAATAGTTCTGGATATAGTAGTAAGGCATTTCAACAATTTTGTACCCAATGGGAAATCGTACATAAAACAGATATTCCTTATAATCCTCAGGGAAAAGGTATTGTGGAAAGGGCTCATAGCAGTCTTAAAATACAACTTCAAAAAATAAATATAAAAAAGGAAGAAATTAACCCTCAATCGCCACAATGCATTAAATCACGCTCTTTTTGTTCTGATCTTTTTGAATATGGATGTCTATGAACAGTCTGCCGCAGACAGATTTTGGCACAGTGGCACCCAAGCGACTTTTGCTCAAATGAAATGGAAAGATCCCTGCTCGGGATTATGGAAGGGCCCTGATCCTGTTTTAATATGGGGTCAAGGACATGTTTTGAAAGAACCCCCAGAGGAGATCTTCCTTCAGGAGAGACCCCAAACCCAAGGAACACACCGAAACCACCGATCAGATGCAAAAGCAAGAGGGTTTATTAGATACACGGTACCCGGGGCGAAGTCTCTCGGAGGACTTGCGCCCCTTCCTAGGGCAAAGGGGACTTTTTATGGGATTCCAGGGCAGAGGCGCGGTTACAGAAGCAAGAAGCATAGTTACAGGGTCCCTATTGGTTGTTTCAAAGAAGGCCAGGGTGAACTTGGGGTCGTATTGTGTGGCTGATCTGGCCTTGCCCAGGCCAGCTGCTTATTCCTCAAGGCCAGGGGCCCGCCATAAAATATCCTAATTTAACTCAACTGTCTTTCTCTCAAGGCCGCTGACCACAATTATCTCTCTCAAGGCCGGATGGCTGGCCATAGTTATCTCTCTCAAGGCCGGGTGGCTGCTACGGCTGTGAACTCCTGTTTTTCTGATTCCTTCAGAATGGCGTTTCTTAGGCTAAGTTATTGGGGGGGGACATTTCATCGGCCCAACGCCCCATGTCCTCATAATGGAGCGGGGGTCTTTCATTCCCCCATTTTCTTTTGTACCAAATGGAATCTTTCATTTTAGGATGGAGAATAAGGGGTCAGCTCCATCTCTGACTGTCTGAGCCTCTGATATTGCTGGGTTAGGATCAAGGCCTGGACAACAGAAACCCTATCCTTGATGAATTGCACCAATCTATTGAGGATACATGGCCCGAACAATAAAACGAGCAGGAGGATGATTAGGGAGCCCATAATGGTGGAGACAAGGGTCATAAACCATGGTGACCTTTGGAACCATCTTTTAAACCATCTCTGTTGAGCATGGCTGCTTGGAGCTGTCTGAATTGGCCGGTCTCCATAAGAGCTCGGTCCCTGTATCTACCCCGGCAGCTATTTCGCCCATGGTAATTCCTCCCAGTAACAGGGCCAGCGTCAGGAAACAGGCTCTCTGGTGATGCCCCTCCTAATGTCAGGAGGACTATTAGGGGATCAAGGGGACCCCCGGGTGAGTCTTATCTTTAGTGGGTTTAGAGAGCGTTGAACTAGATGTCTCGGTGCTCTCAGTTTTGTCGGTTCCTTGGCAGCCTTCACATGCGACGCGCGGACCCAAGCCGCTATCCTGTCAACCTCGGCTCTAGGTTCCTGGATGTGGCGTCGGACCCAGACAGAGTCCCCAATCTTGAATGGGTGAGGCCCCACTGGGCGCGTTCAGTTGCTCCCGGTAGGCAGGGGTTTCCACACCGTCTTTTGCACCAGTTGGAGGGCTTGGAGGTGCGCCTCTAGGTTAGGGCTAGTGCAAAAGAGGAGATATCAGGGTGAAGGAAATTTACAATTGGTGGGGAGCCCCATACATGATCTCAAATGGGTTAGGCCATGAGGCCCAGGAGTATTTCGGGCTCGTTAAAGGGCTAGGGGAGTAGGAGCACCCAATCTCTAGTGCCAGTTGTAAGCGTTAATTGGGTTAAAGTCTCCTTAATGGTTTTATTTGCACATTCTACCTGTCCTGAGCTCTGGGGGCGGTATGCACAATGAAGTTTCCAATTGATCCCCAGTAGCCTGGCCACCTTCTGACTTACCTGGGAGACGAAGGCGGGCCCATTGTTTGACCCCAATATCTGGGGCATTTATACCTGGGAAAGATGTCATCCAGGAGTTTCTTGGTTACCACGTTAGCGGTCTCCTTCTTGGTAAGGAAGGCCTCTGTCCATCCATGATGTAAGCTTGTCGCTCGGGGCTCCATTCCGCCCCCATTTTCTTTGTAGCTCCTGGTCCTCCGGGCTTTCCACCATCCGGAGGCCTGGGTCAGCGCGATCAGCTCTGCTCTTTTGGGCCGATGCTTTAGTGGCAGTGGTGAGGCCCAAACTACCTCCGATTCGGTGGTGACGGCTGCTCCGGCCCTCCGTTCTTCTTCTTGGAGGAAGCTGCTCCCATCCGTGAACCAGATAAAATCTGTTAGGTCGGAGCGGGTGCCATGGGCCTCCACCAGAATCTGGAGGCAATTGTGCTCTTGGATGGGTCTGGCAAGGGCAGCAGGGTGCGGATTGAGGGAACAACTGCGTCTGAACACCATTTGATCTGGGGGCTGTTGGACCAGAGCTTCCACCGCATGGGAGGATAACACAGTAAATGGCTGCCCCAAAGTCAGTTTCCCTGCATCCTTGAGCAAAACAGCAAGGCGGCTACCATGCACAGACAGGGGGCCATCCTGTAGCTACCGGGTCTAATTTCTTGGATAGATAAGCTACAGGTCTCTTTCATGGGCCCCAGTCTCTGTACCAGCACTCCTTTTGCAAAGCCTGAGTTCTCTCGTTCCACGAACAGTTCAAAGGGCTAGGACTTGTAGGGGGTCCCTTTGGGTCCTGTCCAGATGCCAGCTGAACCTTTTCTCGGTGGTCCATCGATACCTCCTGCTACCTGTGGCCCCCTGGACCAAAGCTGTGCAGTCACTGAGAGAGCCTCCGGTATGGCCAGGACTGAATTTTGAGCCCCGGTGTCCACTAGGAAGGTCATTTGGCTGCCCCCCCAATCTTGAGAGTTATCTTAGGCTCAGGGGGGGGGCTCCTGGCCGTGACCTCCCCAATCCTCCAGATTGAGGAGGTCCTTGGCCCTTGGCTTAGGTCTCCGAGACCCTTGAGGCTTCTTTGGGCAGTCACGAGCCCAATGTTCTCTCTTTTTACAGTAAGCACACTGGTCTTTGTCAAATCTCCAGTCCTAACTCCCTCTCTGACCCTCCCTGAGACATTTACAGTGGCCAGGACTTTTTTTTTTTTTTAAACACTTTCCCTGCCTTTTTAAGTCTTTCTAAAAACGCTGGCGTCTCTTCCTGGTAACCTGAGCCAGATTGGTAGGGGGTCTAGAGCCCCTCGGAGACCCGCTAAGAGCAACTGGCGATAGAGACGTAGGTGTTCCCTACCTCGGTGTCGCGGAGTCCCAGTTCGGCGGGTGAGGGGAAAGTGCTGCATTAGGCAATTGGTGGGTCTTTTATCGTCTCCTGGAACCTCCGAGCCTCCAGGAAGACTGGCTGTCTTTGGCTGGTTTGTCGCGCCTTCCTCGTAGGCGACCAGCAATTGGGGAGGGAGCAGGAGCCTCGCTGTTCGGGGGCCGCTGCAGGAGCGCGCCGGTCCCTCCGGCGCTGTCGGGGGCTGTAACACTCGGGGCGGGTGACTCGGCGTCCACGGGTGACGCCGCCCCTGAGCCATCTTCCCCACACCTGGCCGGAGCCGGTCGCGCAGCGCGCGGCGCGCCACCAGGGTGGAAGTGCCCTCCGCGGCGGAAGCGCACTTGGCGCCGGTAGCCGCCGGGGGGGGGGGAGTCCCCCGCCGACCCCATCCCTGGCCCCGCCTGCGCGCCCCCGCCACATCCCGCGCCCGCCGCCCGCCGCGGCCTTCGCGATCGGATTCCCCTGGTCCGCACCAGTTCTAAGTCGGCTGCCTAGGCGCCGGCCAAGGCGAGGCGCCGCGCGCGAAAACCGCAGGCCCGGGGCGGAACCCGGCAGCGGGAAAAACTGGCGCAGCCCCGACCCTCCGCCCGCGCGGTGAGACGCGGACGGCCGGGGAGAGCGGGGAGCGAGGAGGGGAGGCCCCCCCCCCAGTGCCGCCCCGGACCCCCCGACCGCGCCGCGGCGGGGGACAGGAGAGGCGAGGGGCGCACCGGCGACCCGCCGCCGCCGCCGGAGCAGCGGAACGGCGGGGAGAGGAAACAACACGCTGGTGAGGGGTCAGGAGGAACGGGGGAGCGGGAGAGATCCGCTGATGCGGCTTCCTATGACTGTTTCTAGAGGAGAACGTTAAACAAAAAAAAAAAAACGACAGACAAACACAAATGAGACTAACACACGCTGCGCGGCTTCGGTTCCAAACCGAAAGCAAAACCAGAAAGACCGTGCCCCAGAGAGGGGACTTAAAACCGTGCCCCAGAGAGGGGACTTAAAACCGTGCCCCAGAGAGGGACTTAAAACCGTGCCCCAGAGAGGACTTCAGACTCCCCGTGGAACGTCTTCAGGGGGCAGTGGCGAAGTCCAGGCTCGTCAGCCTCTTCGATCCACTACTCAGAACAGATTATCAGCGCGCGCAAACAGACAACATTCAACATTCAGACAAACAGACAACACTCAGACAGGACAGAGATGACATACACCAAGGACCGGCTGGCTTACCTCCTGACGGTGGGTCGGTGGTCTCAGGGAGGGTCTCAGTCCCCGTACGGGCCACAAATGAAAGAACCCCCAGAGGAGATCTTCCTTCAGGAGAGACCCAAAACCCAAGGAAACACACCGAAACCACCGATCAGATGCAAAAGCAAGAGGGTTTATTAGATACACGGGTACCCGGGCGAAGTCTTCTCAGAGGACTTGCGCCCCTTCCTAGGGCAAAGGGGACTTTTATGGGATTCCAGGGCAGAGGCGCGGTTACAGAAGCAAAAGCATAGTTACAGGGTCCCTATTGGTTGTTTCAAAGAAGGCCAGGGTGAACTTGGGGTCGTATGTGTGTGGCTGATCTGGCCTTGCCCAGGCAGCTGCTTATTCCTCAAGGCCAGGGGCCCGCCATAAAATATCCTAATTTAACTCAAACTGTCTTTCTCTCAAGGCCGCTGACCACAATTATCTCTCTCAAGCCGGATGGCTGCCATAGTTATCTCTCTCAAGGCCGGGTGGCTGGCTACGCTGTGAACTCCTGTTTTTCTGATTCCTTCAGAATGGCGTTTCTTAGGCTAAGTTATTGGGGGGGGAACATTTCATCGGCCCAACGCCCCATGTCCTCATAATGGAGGCGGGGGTCTTTCAGTTTGTGTTTTTTTCACAAGAAGAGAATGAAGCTCGGTGGTTACCGGAGCGTCTGGTAAGGAGCGTGGAACTAAGTAAGGGTCAGCTCCAATGACATTTCCTATAAAGGAACCAAAATGAAATTGGCTCGATTAGTATTTCTGAGGTTTTGTCACTGGTTAATGCAAACAGTGAGGAAATAGAGTTCGGAGCTGTGACGCTTTTGGCTTACTAGCTACTTTAGAAAAATACTTTAGAAAAATCACCTAATAGCTGTGCAGTATTTGGCGAAGAGCTTTACAGCAGCTAAATATGGTAATTTCACCCTCAGCGTGAAGTGAAGTTTTCGTAGGACGAACCAAAAGTACTGCTGTAATAGAAACGTTTGTCTGAATTGAAGGCACTTAGGGGAGCTATTATAATTTGGGTGAATGGACAGCCTCTAGTTAAAAACCGTTTACTGCTGACAGTACATCTCTGCCGGTTCGGAAAGGCTGAGAGAACTTGGCAACTTTGGGGTGCCATTTTGTCCGGAGAATGTTACAGTCCCCTAGCAACAAGTATCACAACTCTATAACGACAACACTCACTAAATCCCAGTGTTGTTATAGAAAAGCTGACTATAAACTCTAAAACTTTAGAAATGATGTACGTACTTCTTGTCTAGTTAAGAAAATCTTTCTAATAGAGATAGTGATGATAATTGAGTAAGAAGTAGAAAAAGATGAAAATAAGATATATGAGTTTGTAGAAATTATTCTGTCTTGTTAGATCTGTGTTAAGAAATCTTTAGGTGCTTGCTAAGTTAAATATATGCTAATGGTAGCCTATATAAGTTTGTAAAAATAGATCTATAGAGTTCCTCTAAGATTATAAGCTTGTAAGAAGTATCTAAGGTAGTCTTAAGACATGTAGTAATAAGCTTGTAAGTAAAGATGCTAGTTGTAAAAGAAGTATATTAGAAGTAATAAGAAATATATTTGCTAAGTAGTTCTATAGTTTCCTTAAGATGTATAAATAAATAGATGTTAATACATTATATGTGAGTTTGTAAAAAAAAATGTAAATGTTGAATGTGAGTCTAAATGCTTTGCAAGGCAAAAAAAAAATGTTATATGTGAGTTTTGTAAAGTGTAAATGTTAAGTGTGAGTCTGTTCTTAATGTTATATGGTTGAAAGAACCTGAGACACAGAAGGTAGTGTCCTAGTAGACTGCAAAAGTAGTCAGTTTGAGCGGTTTTCAAAGCTCCAGAAGCCACTAAGAAGCTAATGTGGACGCCAGAACAAGCACAACAAGGCATCCGCAGCTGAGATCCGTGGAAAATCAACGCAACACAGAAAAACCTGAGCTAACATCAAAAATGTGGTTTAGACTACTGCTGTACCTAAAAAAGGTCTCTGCTTGAGAATAAAAGTTCAGAGATGCTTGTTTGAACAAAATTGTTAACTGCAAAAAGTTTTGGTTGAAAAAACATCTCTTCATATTTGGAAGTGAAAGCCTGATACCAGAATTTATTTTTTGTTTGAAACTTTTTGAACTTAAAATGATATAAAATTACAAAAAGATTTTGGTTATGGATTTCTCATTATTTGGAAAGCTAGTACCAGAATTTATCTTTTGAATTTTAAGACTTAAGAAATGAAATAAACAATAGAGATTTCATTGCAATGGGATAATTTTGAGTAATGACCTAGGAATGGTTTTCCGGAATTGGAGTAAAAATGGAACTGTTTAAATGAAGAAATTTATTTTCTACCTAGAATCAAGATGCAGTTTTGTATATGCATATATGCTTTATTAACTAGTGATTCATGAATTGTTTTGGGAACTGTTTATGTAAAAATGGAATTACTTATGGAACTGGTTTTGTGTTACAAATGGAACTGTTTAAACAGAAAAGTTTGGGTTTTCTAACTAGGCTTGAGATTTTGCTTAAAAATTATAAGAAAAGGGAGAGTTAATATTCTTTAGTTAATTTAAATTGTTGTTTGAGTGGATTAATGTCATGTTTTGTTAGTAAGAAATGCAAATGGGGTATACTAAGAGACTACTTTTAAAGTATTGTAAAGAGTTTTATTAAAAAACTGCTTTTGAGCCGGCGGTGGTGGCGCACGCCTTTAATCCAGCACTCGGAGGCAGAGGCAGGCGGAATCTCTGTGAGTTCGAGGCCAGCCTGGGCTACCAAGTGAGTCCCAGGAAAGGCGCAAAGCTACACAGAGAAACCCTGTCTCGGAAAAAAAAAAAAAAAAACTGCTTTTGGGGGGCTGGAGAGATGGCTCAGAGGTTAAGAGCACTGACTGTTCTTCCAGAGGTCCTGAGTTCAATTCCCAGCAACCACATGGTGGCTCACAAACCATCTGTAACGAGATCTGGTGTGCCCTCTTCTGGCCTGCAGTCATACATGCTATATACATAATAAATAAATAAATCTTTAAAAAAAAAACTTTTGCTAAAAGTATTCAAAGTGTTGATGGTTAGATTGAAAATATTGCTTTTCAATATGGGTTTGTAGAATTGTATAAGTTTGGGTTCTCTAACTAGGTTTGAAATTTTGTTTAAAAAATTATAAAGAAAAGGAGGAGTTATGAGATTGAATTATGTTCGCAGAAACCCATTGATATTAATGCACCCTGGTTTTGTGGAGTTAAGGAAATGTTTAAGTTTGATGTGAATACATCGAAGTTTTTCCTATGTTCTGTTAACAAGAAAATTCAAATGATTGAGTTAAAGCTGTAAGACAGAGAAAATTGTTAACTATATATAGCAACATATATGCGAATTCAAATGGTTCTGTTAAGAGTTTGCTTTGAGTTGTATGATTGAGAGAATTGTGACTACGTATAGTAATATTTATGTTAACCAGTTAATGGTAATGATGAAGCTAAGGGATTCTTTAAGTTTGTAGTCGCCTCAAGAGTTTTTAGTTTAGAAAGGGCTTGAGGCAGCTAAGACTGCTGTAGTCACCTTGGACCTAATTCAAAAGAGAAATGCCATCTTTATCATCCTCTACCCCCATACTGGGAGGTGTAACAGCTATGGAGATTGCTGTAGGCCAGTAATGAGTTATTTTTTATATATTAAGAAGGGGGGACCTGTGGGAGCCGTTCTCAGGTTCCTTGTGACTTTACCCAGCAGGTTTCCAATAGAGGATGATTAGGGCCACGGGCCTGAGTGCAGGTGTCTGAGATGGTCTGCACTTGGCTATGCTGGGGAGGAGGTCTTTTGCTCCACCCCTTGGCGTCTCTATAAAAACCCTGGGGCAGAGACAGTCAGGGCCCGTTGGAAAAGGTTCCTCCAGGTCCTCTTGAGTTATCCTTTATTTTCTATCTGTTTATCTCCATAAGATTCTCTGCAATAAATCCTTCTATCTAATATTTCCTGCTGCTCACACTCAAGAAAACTCTGGGAAGCTGTGGGGTTGGTGGGTAAACGCCCCACATGAGTTCTACCTGTATGCTACAGCAAATAGGACCATGGGAGTCCGGCCTAATATTTGTTATCACCACCTAGTGTTTAGAGTCATGCCACTACATCAGCTTCATAGCTATTGAGATTAAGGTCTTGAGAAGATCATCACCTGTTTACCTAGTTGGCTTAGTTGGCTGATTTTGAAGTTTGAAATCTGGCTTGGAATATTAATGGAACATGACTTTATAGGAGGGAACACATTCACATACAGAACCATGCTAGTGTTGAAAAAGGGACAACGTGACCAATTGTCTCTAAGGCTGAATCTCAT